>NC_081408.1:576767171-577084671 GCF_030272615.1 Cryptomeria japonica | reverse complement strand
AGGGTATTCCCTTCTATTTTATATGTTTATTTGCAATATATTGGGCATTTGGATTTGGATTTTCCTCATGTTATATGCAAAAATACCTTATCTATTTGGTGGTAGAATATCCTCTGCAACCACATTATTGTGTACCTTGGGAGATCTATTTATAGCTTGAGAATTATCTCATGTTGTGCCTCATTTGATACCCCCAACTCTTAAGATAATCCATATTGGTCTTGTTGAGGTTCCTATGACTCTCACACTTACTATTGAGATTTATTCTCTAGTTCTTTATTTACTTGATCTAATTTAGTGTAGTACATTATTTTTCATTTTTTGGTTCCTTAACATTTGGTTTCTTTCGTTAATTATTATTATCCATATTTAATACTACACATAGAGTCATTTGTGATACTATCCCCCTCCTCCTTAATTTGAGGACGTAAATAATTCTAATTCTTGGACTAGTATAAAGTAAAATAAATGTATTCCCAAGTTTGTATCTTAAATATATACTCAGGTTATGGGTTTGTGGTTGGCTAGAGCTAGGTAAGACATTATTTAACCCAGTTTAATGGGTTTTCCTAGGAAGATGGTTCAAGGTTCCTTCCTAAACTCCTTAGTTCTAAATATGTGAATCGTTTGTGGGGTTGGGACCCTTGTTCCCGCTAGTTAGTTACTCCAGTCAAAATCCTCTCCCTCAAAAAAGGGTCTTCCCTTTTTGGGTTTTGGTAGTCTCGCTACTTGTGAGTTCCTCCCTCTTGTCCACCTATTTGGTCGTTATGTAAGGGTTTGGGCCTCCTCCCAATTCATCTAATCAGAACATATCTAAGACCTGCAACATTTAAATATTTATTTTATATCATTACTCATATTATGTTTATTGTCAGACAAGATGTACACACCTTTTAAAATAGTTGGCTTAGTTGTTTATTAAAAAATAAAAAAGCTTTTATATCATCTTAGAATAAGATCTCTCTCTAATGCATCATATTTGAAAAATAAAAAATAAATAAACTTTAAAATTTTTTCTTGAAAAGGCAATTTCAACTTTATATTTCACTACTAGTGATCTAGTTTTAATAAAAATAAAAGAGAAACCATGAACACTGATTACAATATTAAAAATATAATATTTCTTAAAAACATATTGATAGATTTATAAAAGATTCTTTTAATATTTTTAAATAAGAATTGTGCAAAAATTAACTTTTTTAAATAGTTTTATTTCCAAGAAATTGACAAAAAAGTAATGCTACATATGTATCTAGTGGAAACTTCCATCTAGGAAAGTTAACGCCCATATCTATACTGGCTATAATGAATCTATCCATAATATATTTTGGATCAAAATTGACTTCTAGTTGAAAATAAGAAATTTAGTGATGCTATTAAGTTGGTCTAACATGGGAAGGTGACATTGAACTTTCACTCTCAAGATTTCTAGTTTGTAGATTGAAAAAATCTTTGTATGATCTTAAATAGCCACCCAAAATGTGGTATTATAAATTTATTTTATATTTTTTAAAACTGAGATCTATAATTTCAAATCAAATCATTTTGTATACTTTAAGTAGGATGATGTTTATTTTCTTATTATCACTTTGTTTGTGGAGAATGCAATTTTTCAAAAGGTTAATACTATTGATCATCACTTGGCATTCACTAATGATGAGTTGGTTGTTATTGATGTTATTCGTGTGTTTGATACTCTCTTCTGGTGTGAAATCTAGAGATATTTATTTTCACATTGGGAATTTGTCCTTCATATGCCATTTAAAGTTTGGCATGGCGTTGTTTTCATGATTATCTTTGTACGCCGCTTCTTTTGGTTTGTTAGATTTTTTATGATATATCTCCTCTTTCTTTTCATTTACGGCATAGAAATTTTGGGCTTCATTTCTTTCTAGCATTTCCGCATTCACCTCTTCTCCTTTGGCATTTGTCTATAATGGCAGACCGCAGATCTCATGGTTAAGATCTCATTTGATGCCAAGATTATCCATGGATGCCATATGGAGAGCTACACTCATTTGGGACTTGGAGAGGAGAGGAACAAGGGAGGAGCAACTATGAGCATCTTGATTAGCTATTTTACTCTATGTTTATATGCTTTCTATTTCATGCTTAATATCTCTCTTGATATGCCTGTTTAGGATAATCTTTTGTTGCTAACACTAATATTTGTTTCTTGTGCTCTTGTGTGTGTTGCCATCAAACAGATTTTCTAATCCTTTTTGCAAAGCATCATTTGGTGAACCCGACATGAATCCAAACACCAAAAAAGATCAACTTTTTTTTTTTTTTTTTAACCAATAACATGTTTGAATGTTGAAAATGTCACACAGGTTGCGGTTTTGACACTATTTTGGTGCATTTGACATTATTTTGGCGCTATTCACCCTATTTCAGTGCTTTTGCCTTCTTTGTCTTTCCCTTTCTTTTAGTGCGTTTGTGTTAAATAGTGCCTCTGTTCAAATGCAAACTAGCGCTATTGTAACAAAACGTTGTACAAATCACCTTGTAACCAAAAAAAAAAAACCAAAAAAAAAAAAATTAGGCTTGTAGAAGCCCACCAAATAGGCGGATTTTACTAACTATTTTTCTCTTTTGTGCAGATTTAAATTAGATTAAAAAGTAGATTTATATTTTTTACTTACTTATTTTTGAAGTTGGTTTTAAAAATGAATTCACTTTTTATTTTGGTTTAAAATTAACTTCACATTTCAAATTTGGGCTTTTAAAAAAGAATCACACATTTGTTTGGGGCTCTTAAAAAGAATTTCATTGTTCCAAGGTAAAAAGAACCACAAACTTATACAAAAACAACTTTATTTTTTTGCAAGTTAGGAAACAAACTTCGTTTTGGTGCTTAAAATCAACAAGGCAAATTTTATTTCTTGCATCAAGATAAAACTCACAATCCACACTTCCATTTTTGGTGCAAATAAAATTCACAATCAACTTGTCTCATTTTCAAAATAATTTTACTTCAAGCAAGACATGTTTTCAATTCAGTTGACTAGGATTTCAAAGTTCCTAGTTTACAAAATATTTTGCCTTTGAAGTTAAAAAAAACACCATGACTATTGGAGCAACATCTCCAAATAGTTAGATCACATTGCAATGACAGATTAAAAAGAACAAGTGTTTTTCGTGCTTGGCACACTTGTGCAAAGAGTTGGTCGAGTGGTCCTACTTCTAACACACACTATCCTCTCCCTTGGCTTTCGTGGTCCTAGGTGCAAGAGAAAAGTGTTAGTAACGCTCAAAATTTTATCTTTTTAAGAGAGGCCTACCAAGAGACACATCACTCTTGGGAACGATCTTGAGCGGTAAATCCTTCGAGCCACTATAGACATCAGGTGTGAGCGAAAGCTGTAGCCTTGGGTATAGCTGTTCCTACAGTGTAACCGGCCGAAAGGACAAATGGGCCCCACCACTAGTTACAAGGCTCTTAAGTGAGTCACTGCAGAATGAACTTATGTCCAAAAACATCGAACATGACTAAACACCTTTAAGTAGTAGCCCACCCATTCTATTGATTGAGGATATTTGCGATATAATTTAGTGCAAGAGCATAGATGGTTTTGCTCCCAAGATACTCACCATACATATTTCCTTGAGTAGAAACATAGCTTTTTGAAAAGTCACTTGTGGCTTGATAAAAGTGGTGACTCCCCCATCATAGGGATCATCTATTTGTTATGCTCATGCAAGACTTAGTATATCACATCCTTACCTACCAAGGCGGGATTCATAAGGTATGTAGTACCAAAGTCGAAGAAATATCAAGATGTGGGCTAAATTTATCACAACTGGCCATTTGACCTTAGGGATAAAAAGTGTTTGAAGTGTGTTCATTTTAGTCAAGACCAAGTGCAAATTGAGCCGACTTCAGGCTTTTGGAAATACACCTTAAAATACATCTAAAGGAAGGGTTATATAAAAGTCCAAAGATTGGGTTGATCTAGACCCATACTCATTTGGGCCTTTGAGGCAACATTCTTGTGTTTGTGTGCTTGCTTTGTTTTCTTGTCAACGAAAAATCAGAAAATCACTTCCCAAAAACAAAGTATTCATCCAACCAAACATCTGTCAAAACAATCAAAAACATCAAAAACAAGGTACAAACAACAAAGAGTCAAATTTTATGACCATTCTTCACATCTTGTGAAAGAAGAAGCATCATCAGAATATCAACTTGAAAAGAAGACCATTGAGATCAAAGGCTTTGATCAAAAGGAGGAAATTCTTCTATATAAATAGACAAATCTTTGTCTCACATAGAGTCTTTCTACATCACATGCATCTCTACCTTCAAGGAAAAACAAACGAATTTGATTCCGAATCATTGAACCGTAGAGCTTTTATGCAATATATAGCTCTGAGTTATCACAAAAACCAAGGAGGAAAGATTAATCCCAACTTCTTCCCAAACATCTGTATCACATACAACACAACTCGAGAAATACCACCAACACCTGAAAGGGAAGAGATAGAGTTTGTCCCATTTGTAACACAAAGTTTTTATTGAAGTTGAAAACATTTTCATCCATCATCTCACTCATACATCATCACTTCATCATCAATCCGTCCCAACTCTCAAAACATTAAGAGGTTCTTGTCCCAAGTTCTCTTTTAGATATTGCTTGAAATCAAACACATCACATCACTTTTTAGATTGTTTCTACATCTAGGATAAGCTCATCCTAAGAGACACATCTACGCAGGTTAAAACTAGTTCATGAGTGAATCCTCTCATTACTAGGTAGTTAAATCTGTAACACATCTCAGATTTCTCTACACCTTATCACATCAAAACTTATCAAACAAACAAGAAATTCAAAGAAGGAATTTCGATTACATCCACCTTAAAGGTGCTAGATATCCACGTGCAACACAATTCACCAACCATCAATCTCTCATTTCATCAAAAACTCATCATCATTTTCACACAACTTCAACAAAAAACTTATAAACAAAATGGCCCAAACCCGATCACAGTCCAGGCAACGAGAAATAGAAAGGGAAGAAGAAGAAGAGGAAAATCTTAATGAATTTCAAGAAGCACTTGGAGGAAATGCAGATGATGAAAACCCAAGTACTCCCACTCCTGCAACAATAGAAAGGGCTCAGCATAACCCTCTCTTTAACAGACTTTTTGATGAAATACTCAGGAGCAATGCGGATGCTCACTTCTTAAGACTCGCTCAAGAAGGAGCAAAACTCCCCTCTGACTTTGATCTTGCCCAATTAAGACAAGCATCAGAAAGACAAAGTCGCCATGAAGAGGAAAGAGGCAGAGATCCCATCAGATATAACATTCCTCGAGGTAACCCACCACCTCCTCCTCCAAATGAAATGGAGATGTTGTGGCAACAAGTCGAGAATCTCGCCCAACAGCTTCATAGTGGTGTCAAGACTAACCAATTCTCACTCAATGACATTTGTCCCTATCCTTTTGATAGGAATCTTTACATGCCACCATTTCCACGAGGATTCGAAACACCCAAATTTGAAAAATATAGAGGAAAGGGGGATCCCCGCGATCATGTCCGAGAATTTCATTCCGCTTGTCTCGAAGTAGCATATGAAGACACATACCTAATGCGCCTTTTTCCCCAAAGCTTGGGAGGAACAACCACATCATGGTTTTCCTGACTACCAGGTGGCATTAGAACATTTGAGGAACTTATCCAAAAATTCCTCGCTCATTACTCTCATAACATTGGACGCGACATCACCATGGCTGATCTGTGCAACACCAAACAAAAACCAGGTGAACTATTCTCAGTATTCCTACAACGATGGTGCCAAATGTCTAGCAGACGTTCTCTTCAGTTACCTGAACGAGAACTAGAGGAAATATTCATTTCCAACTTAAACGAAGAAATGGAATTTCACCTAGATGTCAAAGACACAGACTCTTTTAATGATATGATCACCAAGGGTTTAAAATGTGAATGGGCACTCATCAAGAAAGGACTCATCAAAATCTTTAATGAACCAAAAGATGGTCCTCGCCCGCGCTTCAATAGTGATAAACCAAGCTTCTGGAACAAAAACAAGAATATCATCAACGATGGGGTTGTGGATGCCAGGACTATACAAAGTGCACAACCTGTGGTTCGGTTTGCAGGACAGAATCCTCCACCTCAAAATAACACAAATGTTCCTTCAAATCAAATTCGCATCACATCTCATGATGAACCAAGACCTCATTAGCAAAAACAAAAATGAACATACACTCCCTTAGGGGAACAAATTGAAACAGTATTGCGACAACTCCTTTCTCAAAATCTGGTCACTCTACCTAAACTATCAAACTATGAGCCTCAGGTCAAACCAGCATGGTGGAGAGATACTGAACACTGTGAATTCCATCAAGGAAGAGGACACAAGACAAGTAATTATCACCGCTTGAAAGATCTTATTCAGGATCTTATTGACTGAGGAGAAATTGAAATTGAAGGACATGACCCAAAAACAACAAATAATGATCATCTGATGTTCAAAAATCCACTTCCATCCCAAGATCAAAGGGGTCCTTCTACTTCTAGGCAAGGCACTGATACCACTGATTATACATAGGCTGCGTATAATTACACTGTAAATCACCTGTATGATGCCAATGAACAAGTTGCAACAATAACTTTCAAAAATCCCAACTCAAATTGCAATGTTGTTACACGTCGTGGCAAGGTCACCATAAAGGTAGCTCCACAAGGCACCACCTCCATCCCAAAGCAGTACAATCTTCTGGAACAATTAGATAAAACGCCTACGCTTATATCCATTTTAGAACTACTGTGCCTATGACCATCTCATAAAACTATCTTGGATCAAGCACTCCAAGAGGCGTCAGTCCCTGCAAATCTGAATACAGACCAATTTCAAGCTATGGTTGGAAGTCTAAAGTCATCACCTTGTCTCACTTTTTCCGAAAGTGACAACTCTTCCTTCCAGCAACCTCTTAATGCCTCACTCCACATCGAAGGATTTATTAACCAGCATAGGATCAAGCGATTCTTGATCGATAATGGAGCAGGCCTAAATATTTGTACACTACAGTTGGTCACAGCATTGGGATATGCAGTAGAATTAGTGGATCCTCGTAAGAAGATCACAATCAAGGCCTATGACAATGCAGAGCGGTCATCCAAAGGAGCTGTGGTACTACCAATCCGAGTAGGCCCTATGGTAAAGAACATCATTTGTCAGGTTCTGGACCTTCCTCTACCATATAATCTATTATTAGGAAGACCTTGGATACATGCCATGCAAGCTGTTCCATCTACCTACCATCAATGTATCAAGTTCCCACATAACGGTGTACAGATCACAATTCTGGGCGATGCAAATCCCTTTGCATACTGTCATAATATCAACCATCAACCAGAGATTACTGTTCCCAATAATAGAGAAGCCATTTCCTCCACATCCTATATAAGTCCAGCCTCTCTTGCCAGTTCAAACACCACTAAACCGAAGCAAGAAAATCTTAAGATGAAAGTAGTAGAGGAAGGTCCTGGGGAATACAACTTGAGTCAACTCTTTTGTGTGGGACAAATGCCCACTTCTCCTAGAACACATGGTAAACCACAACAGGTACTCCAGCAACCACTAGTCACGCCAGCATGTGCTTTAACACCTTTCATCCCTGGAAAGAGTCAAGAAGAAGAAACCCAAGATGAGGACTTAGCAGAATGGATCTATAAAGATCCCATCACCACTGATACACCGCAAGCTACACTTCCTACGGATCAGTATGGCAAAGGCCTCCTCATTATGCAAAAAATGGGGTATGATGGTCAAAGTGCTTTGGGATATTGCAAACAAGGACGACATGAACCCCTGCTGCCGGAATTCAAGCCCAAAGGTAATACAGGCCTAGGCTTTGAAAAAGAGATATTTCCTAAACTCAAATTCAAAGGAAAACCCACCAAACCATTATGTCAACCTACTGCAAAAAGGACACCTTTCATTATCAAAGCAGCTTCAAGCACCATCCCAACTGCCCCATCGAGGCTCAAAACCCCAACACAACCATCACCAATGCCAATCATCCCACCAATCGAACCAGTAATCCCATCAGCATCACCATTAGCAGCAGCAACTGTATCAGAACCTGCAGCAGCATCTATGGCACCAACAGTTCCAGCAGAAGCCACTAAGTCAATATTACCGATACTCCCTGTACCAGATTCCTTGATCCCCATCAACCTTCCTGCAGCACCAATCACTACAAAGGTACATCAACCAATCACACCTGCATTATTTAACTCAAAAGACATCCCAGTATGGTATAGTAATCGGATGCTGGAAAGTGACTCAGAGACCGACTCACATGAGTGGGAATTTGATTCTGTATAGCTTAACACTTCAGATGAGGAAGACACATCATTACCTCCACCACGCAAAGACATCCCTGTTTACGGAGAAGCACAAATAATGACTTCTTGGGTTCTTGAGCTGGAAACATCTTCCACAGACCCTATGTCTCGTCCTACGCCTGATTCTGACAGGGAGAGTACCATTAACGACCTTCACCATAACGTCTTAACCCTCACTGATACATCTCCCGCACTTAACCTAATCGATAAAGTAATGCCCATTATCCACCTTGAACTCATCAAATGGAACCAACCAAATCCCCCATGTCTTGACCTCTTGCAAAATGATGAGGCCATCATTGACTTTTTGGAATTAAGGGATAACCTACCAAGCGGGGATCACAAAGCTAGATTTGCCATTGAACTTAATAGCGCAGCATACTTCGGGGTGGATGCCAAACCTTTCAACTGCAAAAATATAACATTAAAACATGGATCTTCTAGTGAAAACCACACTGTGGCACTGTTTGATCCAACAAAAGTAAAAAGAAAGAGCGTATCCAATGGTGAAAACCTCTCTGAGGCGCCTGAGGCTGAAGGGTTTGACATTCTCCCTGCTAGTACACAACAAGAACGATCAACGATTCTCATCGAGGAAACCAAAGAATACAATGTGGGGACTCCTGAAAATCCTCATCTCATACATCTGGCATCTCTTCTCACTCTAGAGGAAAAGCCTAAATTTATAGAGTTCTTCCAAAAGCGTCAGATCAACTTTGCATGGTCATATGTAGACATGCCTGGGCTTGATCCTAATTTAGTCATGCATCACCTCACCGTAGCAGAAGGAGCCAAACCTGTCAAGCAGAAGCTTCATAAGATGCATCCCTAGATTGCAGTGCTAGTCAAAACAGAACTCAAGAAACTCCTAGATGTTGGTTTCATTAGGCCAATTGATTATGCAGAATGGATCTCCAACATTGTGCCTGTCAGCAAACCAAAAGGGGGCATCCACATTTGTACTGACTTTAGAGATCTGAATAAGGCATGTCCTAAGGATGACTTCCCCCTACCAAATATCAACATCATAGTGGATCTGACAGCAGGACATGCCATGCTTTCACTCATGGATGGCTTTTCAGGATACAATCAAATAAAGATCGCACCAGAGACCAACATAAGATAGCCTTCACATGTCCATGGGGCACATATTGCTGGAATGTAATGCCCTTCAGTCTAAAGAATGCAGGAGCCACCTATCAAAGAGCAATGACCACCATCTTCCATGACATGATGCATACCATGATGGAAGATTATGTTGATGACTTACTAGCAAAATCACTCACCAGAGAAGGGCATCTCCACATCTTAGATAAAATCTTTGATAGACTGGAACAATACCATGTTCGACTGAACCCAAAGAAATGTGTCTTTGGAGTGACCTCTGGGAAGCTTCTAGGATACATTGTCTCAAGCAAAGGTATTGAGGTCGACCCAACAAAGGTAAAAGCAATCATGGACATGCCACCACCAAAGAATATCAGTCAGCTAAGGACATTACAAGGACGACTTCAATCCATCCAAAGATTCATTGCACAATTTGCTGATAAGTGTCACCCATTTACACATCTGCTACACAAGAACATCCGCTTTCAGTGGGATGCCCGATGCCAGCAAGCTTTTCAGACGCTTAAAGACTATCTCATGAATCCACCATTGTTGATGCCACCAGATCCAAGTAGACCGTTGTTACTCTATATCTCAGCAACAAGTACAACATTGGGTGTACTACTGGCACAACATAATGCAGAAGGAAAAGAGTGTGCTGTTTACTACATTTCTCGCACATTGGTGGGCTATGAACTCAATTACACCCCTATTGAGCGAGCTTGCCTAGCAGTAATCTTAGCAGCCACTAAACTAAGGTACTATCTGTTAACACACAAGGTACAACTCATTGCAAAGATTGATCCACTCAAGTATTTACTCAGCAAAGCAACATGACAGGCCGCTTGGCCAAATGGGTGATGATTCTAAGTGAATTTGACATCGAGTATGTAGACCGTAAATCTATCAAAGGTCAGGTTATTGGAGATCAGTTGGCTGATGCACCTCTCATAGGTGATCGTCCTCTCATTTCCAATTTTCCAGATGAAGAGATATTCATGATCACAACAGCACAACCATGGAAACTATATTTTGATGGTTCATACACTAGGCATGGCTCGGGGGCAGACATTTTGTTTATCACACCTCAGGGTGATAGCATCCTGAAGTCTTACAGGCTCACATTTCCATGCACAAACAACATAGCAGAGTATGAGGCCTTGATCATAGGACTCAGGTTAGCCGTACAATGGAAATTACAAGAACTACAAGTATATGGCGATTCCCAACTAGTCATTCGACAAGCAACAGATGAATATCAGACCAAAGATGATAAAATCATGCCATATAAGCAAATGGTGGACACTCTAAAGACATCATTTACTACTATCACTTTTGAGCAGATACCAAGAGATCAGAATCGAGCTGCTAACGCTATGGCTACCATCACATCTCTCTTAGATCTTCCACAAAATTCAACACGCTACGAGTTCTTGGTAGAACAGCTTTGGATCCCCACTTATGATACCCCTGAATCCGAGATGATATGTCGCCTTGTCGGTTCTGAATCCCCATGGTACGATGAGTTCTACACCTATCTCCGTGATCACACCCTTCCTCCCAACCAATCAAATAACCAACGTAAAACCTTCATTCGCCAAACTGCTCGATATACCATTATTGTCGAAACCCTATACCAACGCGGTCTTGATGGTACTCTCCTTCGATGTCTAGAACAAGATGAGATAACAAAGGCTTTGGAAGAGGTACATGAAGGAATTTGCGAGACTCACTCAAGTGGTCCATCACTAGCCAAGAAACTCATGCGAGCTGGATATTATTGGCCATCTATGGAAAAGGATTCCTACTACTTTGTCAGAAAGTGCAAGAAATGTCAAGTTCATGGCGACCTAATACATGCACTAGCCCAAGAACTACAACCAATCATAACACCATGGCCTTTTTGTCAATGGGGCCTTGACCTTGTGGGTAAGATTCATCCATCTTCATCCAATGGTCATAAATTCATTATTACCGCCACCGAATATTTCACAAAGTGGATCGAAGCTGTTCCACTTACCCAAGTCACCGGCAAGTAGATCACCTCATTCATCCTTAATTACATCATCTGCCGGTATGGTGTACCCATGTCCATCATCACAGATAACGGTCTTCCTTTCAAAAATCAGGATGTCCGCGAACTTTGTGAGAAATTTCATATCCAACACCGCTTTTCCACTCCCTATTACCCACAAGGCAATGGTCAGGCCGAAGCATCCAATAAAAACATATTGAGGATCCTAAAGAAGATAGTCAATGATGTCGGCCATGATTGGCATGTTCAACTAAATCCAGCGCTATGGGCATATCGAACTAGCATTCGAACCCCTACAGGTGCAACTCCTTATTCATTGGTCTATGGTGCAGAAGCTATCTTGCGTATTGAGGTCGAGATACCATCATTATGGGTTTCCTTGCACAATCTCATCGATGATGAAGCCTACAGAGTATCCCGTCTTCAGGACTTAGAGTTACTTGATGAGAAACGACAAGCTGCATACAATCACTTCAAATCCTATCAACAGCGCATGAGCAGAAGCTACAATCACCGAGTTAGACCTCGTACATTTGAGGTAGGTGATCTTGTTCTACGAGAGAATCCTCGCAACCAGCCAAACAGAGAACATCAGGGCAAGTTTGAATCAAACTGGCTGGGCCCATATGTTTTCACTGCTGTGTTCGGGTCTGGGGCATATCAATTGGCTACATCAGAAGGAGAACCACTTGCAGATCCAATCAACAGCATGCACCTAAAATGGTTTTATACCTAAGGTGTATAGAGCATCAGGCTCCCCTACATACCAGAAAATACCAAAAACATTTCGAAAAAAAAAAAAATGTCCTGAAGAAAATACAAAAACATTAAAAAAAAAGTAAAGAAAAATCATGCATCCAAACGGTGAACAACCACTCCGGTGGCACCTTGGGTAAGTACGATGGTGAAAACCTGACAAACAGGCGCCACTCGTAAAGGCTATGGCTCCATTGTCTTTCAGACTTGTTGCGATCACATCTACTTCATACATACATCCATCCATCCAAAACCATGGCTTGTTATTCCTCTGCAATTATGATAGTACTCCATACATCTTGCATCCCGCTTTTTCATAGTCATGTCTAAAATTGGGGGCAATGCCTTTAACCTATTGATGGAAGTGGATTCTACATTGTCTTATGATTCATTAAGTTCTTCATTCAAAGCAATCGTCAAAAATCCAAAAACATTCAAAAAAAAAAAAAAAAATCTCGCAAAAATCCAAAAACATTCAAAAATGTCTCAACAAAAATACCAAAAACATTCAAAACAATTAAAAATCCAAAAACATCGACAAACCATTGAAAAATCCAACAAAAACATGGCAACACATTGTACATACTCGTCCATGCAGATACCAAACAAACATTGCGACATACTTAACAAAATGACCATTTATCAATCAATCCAAACAACATCAACACTCAAAACTGTCTTCAACAAGGATGCATCCTTCCTTACAAAAACAAAGACAAGATGACATTTTCTTTGACAAGAAAATTCTGTTTACACTATCAAATACTTGGTTGATTTATGGTCTAGTAATTTATATTAGGATCTTTCAGCATTGTTTTGTATCGTTTGCGCATTACTTCTGATGAAGTTCTGGGGCATGTACTAATGGTGTCTACGTGGGAAGTTCATTGAGCTACGTGATCTTATGCCAAATGCAGTCATGGATCACTATGGCTTGCTGACTACATCATATACCTCGACCATATGAGCATGAACCATTACCAAGGATCCTTATTCTTTATTCTTTATGTATATACTGTTTGTTTGCAGGTACAATGCTTTTTCTTTGGTTCCTCCTACCTCATCCAAACTGGATAAAGGTTTTATCTCTTATTACGGTATGCACTTGTCTCAGGATATGATCAGCCTAAGATCAAGGAGGACGATCCAAGTCATGCATGAACGGTGATAATCCTTGTCTGTTCTGCAAGCACTACTCAGGTCAACTTGATCCATTATATCAAGTTGCTTGTATTAACTTGCTATATCAAAATCCATGTAAGAAATACTCTAGTCATCTTGAATCTTTATGTCAAGTTGCTTGTATTTTCTTACAACATTTTAAAGCTCAATGATGAAAAATAAAGCACCATGGATCATCATCTCGTCTCATCTATATATATTGCATTTCGTTGCATTCCACCCATCCATACATTCATAAAAGCTGCATATCATGCATACATAGTCATAATAATGCATACTCTATTTTACTCATCTTCTTCCATAGGACTTGGTCCTAGTCCTCCATATCTTCTATCTAACATCAAATCCCCCCTCACCCTCCCTATCTTGATCATCAACATCATCCTAATCCCTTCATTGCTTCCCATCCTCACTCATCCACAAAATTAAGCCAGTTAATCTGTCTACACAGATACATCGACTCCCACACACCTAGACTATCAACAGATACTCTGATCAAGTATCTTCGGGTCTCAGCAGGTAATCAATTATGGTAATCCTAGACTACATCAGGCATTTATCACAATGACCTAGTCTCAACGGGGTTGCCATGATTCCCCACAACCATCCATCACACGCACACATTATCAATTGATCAAACCAATCAAACACAATCCATCAGACAATTACATCAATTGTCTACGTCTCAACGAGTATTTTGCTTCATATACCTTGACTTCATCGGGCAATTACATCAATTGTCTAAGTCGCATCAGGTCACTTTGATTCACTTACTCAGACTTTATCTTGTCCAAACGACCAACTGACATCAACTGTCACGCTTTGACTTGACTGGGGCAATTAAACCGATTGCACCAGATTGTCCAACCAATTTTGATCAATTGTATAGCATCAATCCAAACCCCACACTACATCTACTATGTATCTCTTGCATGACCTCAGGGTACTCACTGGCTTGTTGTTTCTTCATATTCACTCCATTTTTCTTTCATCATTAGTTCTAATTTCTTCTATTCTACATCCCCTCCACTTTTCATTCTTTTTTGAGAGACCGCCCGATTTTTCAAAAAAAAAAAAAAATTTCGGCCCATCTCTCGAGGGGGCATACCACCCATTAAATTTACATTTTATGGGGCATTTCTTCACACCTATTTTTCTTTCTTTGAAACGACGCGATAAACCGCACCGTCTCAAAGAGGGGCAAATGTAGTCACATAAATCTGTCCACTTAATTAAATGAATATTTAGTATTTATTTGATTATTTAACCATCAATTAATAATTAATTAAATTAATATTTAATTAATTCATCTTAACCCTCTTCTCCTATTAATTAAATAAATTATCCAATTTATTTGATTTAATTCACTTAACCAAATTCAGACCATTAATTAAATAAATAAATCATATTTATTTAATTAAATATTCTCTCACATTTAAATAAATTAATATTTATTTAAATCCCCCAAAATCCCACCTCTCACATTTAAATAAATTAACATTTATTTAAATCACCTTTATCCTCTACCCACTTGCATTTTCCTACAAATGCAAGTTGCACAATTATTTTAAATAAATAATTTATTTAAATCACCTTTATCCTCCACCCACTTGTATTTTCCTACAAAAGCAAGTTGCACAACTATTTTAAATAAATTATTTATTTAAAATCCTATTTATCCTCACCTACTTGAAACCTTTAATGGTTTCCCTTAAAGTATTCAAACTTGATGGCTTTAAAGTCTTCAAACTTGATGGCTTCCTTCTATAGTCTTCTTAAGACTTTAATGGTTTTCCTTAAAGTCTTCAAGCCTTTAATGGTTTCCCTCAAAGTCTTCAAGCATTTTAATGCTTTATCTTCATTTTTCTCATTTAAATAAATTAATATTTATTTGAATATTTATCCAAATGCAAATTACACCATTTAATTGAAATAAATGATTTTATTTTAATTGAAAATACCAAAATTTCTCCCACTTGCATTTTCCTACAAAATCCACTTGCATGCCTAAACCCCTTCTAGAATTTTCTAATCACTTCTAAATAACCTAACCCCTTCTCTAAACTTTGTCACATTCCTAAGCAAAAGGGAAGTCACTTCTCAAACCCTCAAAGTCTTTGATAACCATTAAAGGCTTTCAACCTTCAACCACTAAATGGCTCAAAGTCTTTGATAACCATTGAAGGCTTTCAACCTTCAACCAGTTAATCCCCAAAGTCTCCAATAACCATTAATGGTTACCTCAAACCCTCCCACATGGTTAAAACATTTGTTTTGACTCAACCTCTACCCAACCCAAAGGTCTCATCAGGCCATTAATGCTTTGACCATGATTATCTCTTAAACATTTGCACAAAGGTTTATCCTTGGATTAACTCTTAATCCAGTGGGTAATCTTAATTTGGACTTGACCCTTAGCCTCTAGATAACCATGAGGTCTTCTCAGGCCTTTAATGCCTCCAACCTCTTCTCTCAACCCAATCCTATGTTGACACTTGTCATCATTTTATTGGTGCCAATTGTGCACATGGATCCCCAACTTTCAAACTTGGCCCTTGATTAAACCATTCAATCTTAACCCTTCATTTCCCCATTTCTTCTATAAATAGAACCCTTCTCCTCAAGCAAAAAAGGAAGCATTTTAGAGTATTGTTGTTATGCTAGCATTAGCATAGAGCTTTCTCATAGCATCACTATCTACACTTGCATAGCATTTGCTTATCATATTCAACCATCTTGAATCTCCATATGGCATCCATGGATAGTGCTAAAAGCTGAGAGCTACACTCATTTGGGACTTGGAGAGGAGAGGAACAAGGGAGGAGCAACTATGAGCATCTTGATTAGCTATTTTACTCTATGTTTATATGCTTTCTATTTCATGCTTAATATCTCTCTTGATATGCTTGTTTAGGATAATCTTTTGTTGCTAACACTAACGTTTGTTTCTTGTGCTCTTGTGTGTGTTGCCATCAAACAGATTTTCTAATCCTGTTTGCAGAGCATCACCTATGTTATTTCTTTTTCATGTCATTATTTTGTAAATAAGCTTGCATGCTCCTATTCTGTAAAATGAGCTTGCATGCTCCTATTTGTAAATGAGCATGCATGCTCTTTTGCTGATCTCTATTTTGTAACTAGCTCTGGCTAGAGGATTGTTCACTACTTCTCTTCTATAGTCATGTTGATGAGAAATAACCGGAGTTTTTCTTGCTGGTTCTTTTCTCTAGGAGCTCAGTTTGAACTAGTTTTTAAATATATTGTAAAAATTATATATTATTAATAAAATATATCAAGTGGCATTGCCACCTTGCCAAAAAAAAAAAATACTACTGAAATTTATCCAAACTTGTCTTGTTTGTTCTAATGTGAAGGCTTGAACTGATTAAATGTATTTCAAAACTAAATTGATATGGTCAACAAATTAGTTTGAGATTTGTAGAATATAAATATTTTGGAAAGGTTTTTCTAGAATAAACATTGTATCATTGTATCATGATTTTTATTTATATATTTCTTTTGAGATTTTTAGATATGTTTTGCATTTATTTCTATCCTTCTTGATCAAATCAATGTAGGAAATGGTTATTTTGTGAAGACCCAAATGGTTATTTTCTGAAGACCCTTTCATAAAATCACTGAAGAAATCATCAAACTATGTTTCCCCTCAAATTTAGTTACTTGTAAATTCTTTCAAAGTTCCTCCTTTTTGCCAACTAAATATTGAATGGAACTTTAAGTTCACTAATACAAATCAATTCAAGCTTAGTGCTTCTTCTTTGGTACTCTAAAATATAATGCTATTAAAGCTTTAATGCTATTAATGCCAGTTTAAACAATGTAGAAAACTTTGACAAATTACAAAGATGTATTATTTTGAATTGCATTTCAAACCAACTCTTGAAAACTTAGTAGAACCGGGCCGGCACAATTGTCATGCAAAATATTATTTCTATAATCATTGAATAAAATTTGTAGTGTGACAAATTTTGCTAAATGAAATCAATTAAAATTAGTTAAATTCAACGGTAAGAAGCACGAGCCAATGCGTGCCTTTCTGCCCAAGTTTTTTCCGGCGCACGTTTGATAGAGACAATCCATTGGAGACAAGATGCATACCAACCTTGTTTGAAATTATTATTAACCTAATTTGAATCATATATTGACTTCAATTTTTTAGATTAAATATATTACAATTTCTTAAGTGTATGTTGTAGGACTTTTTAATCAAAGAGAACTCTAACTAATTAACAGATTTTATATTTTGAAAAGGTAGTGTTTATTCAAATTAAAAGTCTTTAAACTAATTTTTTATGAGGATAAATATTTACAATAAAAAAAAATGATGGGTGTTCATTATCCACAACAATTTTACAAGCAACTCTTGTCATATCTCTCTTATCATCTTATTCTAAGTTGTATATCTTTGTTATTCAAAATTGGATTATGGGAAAATGATATAATAAGGGGAGTAAAAGGGTCAAGGATGAGCGGGAAAGCTCTTTCAGTTTGATTTTTTGAAAGGTGATGTAGCAAAATGAAACATGGGAAGACATTTTAGGGTGTGTAGGAGGATTCAAAGCGCATTAACCTTTTGTGAGGGGCTTCTTCCTAGAAAAATAAATGTAAACCTTCAGGGAAGTGAAAGAAGAGAATTTAGCCTACATTAAAAATTCTAGCTAAACCTATGTTAGTGAAGGTTATGTTTAAGAGATTGCAAAACAAGGTAAGAGGTGGATAGAATTTTTCAAGTGGTATTTAGGGACTCTGAGAATACACTAATGTAGAGGTTTTAGATAAGGAGAGAATTCAGCTTGCTAGATGTCTTTCCATAGATATAGTTGTTGGCCATTTGGTGGAATTGATTATGTGTTGCATTGATGTTTTGTCATTGATGCCAACATTAGCTGTTTGGATGCTTTATCGACACCCTTCTGGTCTCGGTAGGATGAGTGGTTTTTGGTTGGTTTGGATCCGACATGATCCGGTAGGCTCCGGTATGATTTGGTTATGGAATTGGCTTGTTCATGATACTCATGTTCATATTCAGTAAGTTGGTTTTGGTCTAGTGATCAGATGCTATCCTGTTTGCTTGGAAGCTTGGCTTTTGGTTTTGGCAAGGGTTTCACCAACAAAGCTTTTGATGAAGATCTTTGATGAAGTGCATAAGTGGTGTTGGTGCATCTTCTGGTGGATTTTTAGGATGCTATCGGTGATCATGTTCACGACTTGGTGGATGGAGATCATTGCTGTAGCGTATGGACCTATATTAGGTCCCGATTGGTCTAGGTTATGGACCGGTTTAATGAAGCATGTGGATTGGACTTCTCGATACATTTCTGTGATGTCTTACGTGTTGGTAATTATGTAGTTGGTTTATTATTTGGTGGCCAACTTGATTGTTTATGGTCGAGGGTTTGTATATATGATGTAAGATCTCATTGTAGATCATAATGGTCATGGTCATGGGAATAGGAAATGGATATGTAATGTGTAAATAATGTAATATCATTCAGACAAAGGATTTGGTCAATCATTGGAGATCAAATTGGGTTTATGTAAGAGGATTTGGTCCTCTGGTATGGAGCTTAACCAGAACTGTACTCAAGCATAGGAGATGTTATCTTTGCAGTTCAAACACTTCTCCCGATTGTAGTATGGATTTCTATGTAGTTAGTGAGACTCCTTTTGTGATAAGCAATGCACTCTAGGCTGTTAGCCTTCCTGCAAATGCATGCCACTCAATTGTAATTCACATACTTGCTGTAGAAGTATTATTTGACTGTGGGTAGGCTTCCCACCGTGGTTTTTCCCTTTACCAGGTTTTCCATGTACAAATCTTGGTGTCATGTGGATGGTATTTATTCTATCATTACTGTTTATGCTTAATTTGTTTAACTGATATTCTGATATTTGGTTTATGCATTCTGTTATTAATGTTTTGGGTTCTGGTATTAAATTTTTAATTGCTGATGGTTCCAGTAATCTGTGACAATTGATTCAGCCCCCCTCTTAGTTGTCTTCCAATTATTTGAACTATCTAACAATTGGTGTCAGAGATTTGGTTCTCTCTGTAGAAATCTTAACTGCTTGACGAAGATCCTATGGCGACTAACAATTCAAGTTCATCCAATTCATGTGGAGCTATCTTTCGAAGAGGTATTCCTAGGCTTGATGGAACAAATTACTAAGTATGGAAGATTTAGATGGACTCATAAGAGATGTCTTGGCAAGGAGATTTGGGAGATCACACAGAATGGTGTCACACCTTATAATCCGACATCTGGTAATCCTCCTCTGGAAAACCTGGATAAGGAGCTTGAGAATGATTGTAGAGAAAGAGAAGCCCTCTTGTGTACACTTTCAGATCAACAAATAATGGGATTAACCGATAAATCATCTCAAAAGGCTATATGGGATAAGTTGGAGACTCTTAATGAAGGTGACCCTATAGTCAAGATTGCTAAACTTGATGGTTACTGGGTGAGATATGAAAACCTGAAGATGGAAGAAGATGAAAGGATTACTACATTCATAGAAAGGGTAAATGAGATTGTTATGGGAATTCAATATTGTGGTGGAACTCTAAGTGAAGATGAAATTGTTTCTAAAGTCCTGAGATCCCTACCACTGACTTACAAGATGAAGGCTACTACTATTAATGAGTTGAGAACAATGTCTAATACATCTTTCAATAGAGATACCTTGGTTGGGAAATTATCTACTTTTGAGCTTGAAGAATTTGGACCTTCTGGAGCTGTAAAGACTGAACCTTCTTTTCATGCATCTACATCAGCAACCGGTAAGCAAGATTGGAAAGATTTATATGCAAAGGAATTGGATGATATGAAGAGAGAAGATGAAGAATTTGAGAAACTTGAAGAACTATTTGCTAGAAGAGTACCTAAAGGACTGGTAAGAACTAAGTATGAAGGAAAAGCACCTTTTAAATATTTTGCAGGTAATAAGATTGGTCATTTTGCATCTAGATGCCCTGAAAGGAATTCAAGATTTGAAGAAAGAGTTAGAAGATCTTTTAAGCCTAACTCTGGATATCAGAACAAGTATAAATATAGAAAAAACAAAGACAAGTCATGCTACATAGCAGATGAGGAAGCCATTACTGATTATGATGATGAACCGGTAGAATACTTTGCTAGTGGTTCCAACAATGGGAAGGAATGGGTATTCCTAGCTATCAAGGAAGATATTCCGACACTAGAAGAGTATGTACCTAAAGAGAAGGCACTTGCTGCTAAAATTGAAGACAAGGATGAATGGGTAATTGATAACAGTTGTTCACATCATATGATTGGAGATAAAGGGAAGATTCTATCTTTGCAAGAAGTTGATGGCGGTCTGGTTAGATTTGGAGATGACAAAGCATGTATGATCAAAGGAAAATGAACTATATCATTGGATGGTAAGAACAATACTAACAAAATTTATTATGTTGAAGGTTTAAGGCATAATCTTTTGAGTGTAGGACAATTGGTGGATAAGAGATTTCAATTACAGGTCAAGGATGGAAAATGCAAAATCATTAACAAATTTGGTTTGGAGATTGCAACTAGTACATAGACAAAAGGTAATATATTTCATTTGAATTCCTGTGAGAAGACATGTTTGACTGCACAAATTGATGAGAGTTAGTTATGGTATAAAAGGTTGTGTCATGTGAATTTTGATTGCATTGTAAAGATCAATTCAACTAAGGTGATTATAGATATACCTAAGATTATGAAGCCCTATAATCTGGTATGTAAAGAATGTCAAATGGGTAAACAGGTCAGCACCTCTTTTAGGAGTATACAAGATAAATTTAATGATGTTCTTGATCTTATTCATACTGATTTGTGTGGCCCTGCTAGAGTTAAATGTTTTCAAGGTGATAGATATTTCATGCTAATCATTGATGATTAAATTCTAGAATGATGTGGGTTACTTTTCTAAAGGAGAAATCTGAGGCATTTGAAAAGTTTAAAATTTTTAAGGCTAAAGTGGAAACTGAGACGGGATTGAAGATTAAATGTTTGAGGTCAGATCATGGTGGAGAATTCACATCTAGTGAGTTTAATAACTTTTGTGAGAAGCATGGTATAAGAAGACAAATTTCTACTCCCTGGACACCTCAACAAAATGGAGTTGTGGAAAGGAAGAACAAAACTATCTTGGATGCTACTAGAACAATGATGATGGAAGCTAGTCTACCTCTTATCTACTGGAGAGAAGCAATGAGAACAACGGTTTACACATTCAACTGAGTACATATAAAAGGAGAAACTGGTAAGACACCTTATGAATTATGGTTTGGTAATACACCTATAGTTAAGTATTTTGGAATCTTTGGTAGTAAATGTTATATCAGGAGAGATGATATCATTGGCAAATTTGATCCTAGATGTGATGAAGGCGTATTTTTGGTTATTCTAATGAAAGCAAATCATATAGATGTTATAACAAGACATTGCAGAGAATTGTAGAGAGTGCTAATGTCAAAGTGGATGAGCTGAATAGAGGTCAAATCAAAGTTTATGAGAAGGAACTGGTAGTGGAAATGATTAAATTTGAACCGATAGCACCTTTATTAGAACAAAGTGTTGAATCAGCTACTTCGGCAGTATCAGAAAATTATACAGTAATTGAAGAATAGGGAAGAGAAATAGAGAGTCAGAGGACTCCTAGGTATGTGAGATTGAATCATTCAGAAGATGAGATCATTGGGGATAAGAACAATGGAGTAATAAGAAGAAGAAGACTGACAACTAATAAGGTATGTTTAATTTCACAAGTTGAACCGGTTATAGTAATTGAGGCATGTAAAGATGAATATTGTTTGAAAGCTATGGAAGAAGAAATAGATCAAATTGAGAAAAATAAAACATGGACTTTGGTTCCCCCACCTAAAAATAAGAATGTTATTGGAACTAAATGGGTTTTTAGAAATAAATTGAATGAGGATGGTCAATTTATAAGGAATAAGGCTAGATTGGTTTGTAAAGGATATTGTCAAAAGGAAGGAATTGATTATGGAGAGACTTTTGCACCTGTAGCTAGGATTGAAGCTATAAGATTATTTCTTGCTTATGCTGCTCATAAGAACTACAATGTTTATCAAATGGATGTTAAGTGTGCATTTTTGAATGGGGATTTTGACGAGGAAGGTTATATTGAGAAACCTGATGGTTTTTAACTATCAGAAGATACAAACATGGTTTGCAAGTTAATGAAAGCTTTATATGGATTGAAACAAGCACCTAGAGCTTGGTATGCAAGGTTGGATAAATATCTTTTGAATCTTGGTTTTACTAAGGGAAGTGCCGATAGTAATTTATATTATAAAATCATTGATGATGATATACTGATTATTGAAGTATTTACTGATGAGATTATTTTTGGAGGTGAAGATATGTTATGCATAGAATTTTCTAAAAATATGGAGAATTAATTTGAAATGTCTATGATTGGAGAGATGAAATTTTTCTTAGGTTTGCAGATTACTTAAACTGACAAAGGTATTTTCATCTATCAAACTAAGTATGCTAGGGAATTGCTAAATAAATTTGGTATGAGAGATTCTAAACCGGTAAGTACTCCTATGGTTATAAGTGAGAAATTGACAATGAAAGATGTTTCTGCACTGGTAAATCCTACAAGATACAAATCTAAGATTGGAGGTCTACTTTATTTGACTCAGACTAGGCCTGACATAATGAATGTTGTTTATACTGTATCAATATTTCAGAGTGATCCAAGAGAAAATCATGAGAGTGTGGTGAAAAGAATTTTTAGATACTTGCAAGGTACATCAAAATATGGTTTATGGTACCCTAAGGATGATAACTTTACTTTATGTGCATATAGAGATGTTGATTGGGCTGGAGATGTTGATGACTAGAAAAGTACTTCTAGTGGATCTTTCTTTCTTGGAAAGAAGTTGGTTTTATGGATCAACAAGAAACAATCATGTACTTCTTTATCTACTGTTGAAGTTGATTATATTGTTGTAGCTACTAACTGTACACATGTTCTATGGATGAATAAAATGTTGAAGGATATAAAAGTGGATTGTAATGGACCAATAGTTATTCACTGTGATAATTCTACTACTATTGATATATCAAAGAATCTAGTATTTCATTCTAAGAAAAAGCACATATAGATATCAAGTACAACTTTTTGAAGGAAAATGTGGAAGCAATTGAAGTTAGACTAGTTTATGTGAAGACTAAAGAGAAGATTGCATATAT
Organism: Cryptomeria japonica; assembly: GCF_030272615.1. Classification (NCBI taxonomy): domain Eukaryota; kingdom Viridiplantae; phylum Streptophyta; class Pinopsida; order Cupressales; family Cupressaceae; genus Cryptomeria; species Cryptomeria japonica. Next base: position 577,060,960 of record NC_081408.1, on the reverse strand, counting down.
TTTCACTAAACCTTTGCCTAAGGAGTCATTTGAGTACTTCAGAGACAGATTAGGGGTTTCTGCTCCTCTGGCAGAGAACTGATTGATGTGGTTTGGCATCAATCTGGTATGCATTATCAGAGATATTTTTAATTCTGGCACTGATGTGGGATGCTACTGCTCAGGGAGAGTAGTCATTTTTGCAATTCAGTAGGTTTTTTTGCTTTGATATTTTTGTCAGATTTCTGGCATTGATGTCAAAGGGGGAGAGATATTGATGTGAAAAAGAAAAACAAAGGGGGAGAGATATATGTATAAATCAGAGCTTTACAAAGATATCATTCATAAGGGGATTTTGGTCTTTTTTTTTTAGAACTTCTTTTCTACATCTGTGTGTGGGAGACTGTTGGTTGTCTTCCATTAGGGGAGACTTGTTTGACATTTCTTGGTACTTAGATGTTTTTCACATCTAGTGTTGCCATCAATACCAAAGGGGGAAATTGTTGGCCATTTGGTGGAATTGATTATGTGTTGCATTGATATTTTTTCATTGATGTGAACACTATCTATTTGGATGCTTTACTGGCACCCTTCTCGTCCCAGTAGGATAAGTGGTTTTTGTTTGGTTTGGATCTGGCATGATCTGATAGGCTCTGGTATGATTTGATTAAGGAATTAGCTTGTTCATGATACTCATGTTCATATTCAGTAAGTTGGTTTTGGTCTAGTGATCGGATGCTATCATGTTTACTTGGAATCTTGGCTTCTAGTTCCCGCGAGGGTTTCATCGATAGAGCTTTTGATATAGATATTTGATGAATTGCATAAGTGGTGTTGGTGAAACTTCTCATGGATTTTTAGGATGTTGTCAGTGATCATGTTTGAGACTTGGTGGATGGAGATCATTGATGTAGCATATGGACCTATATAGGGTCCCGGTTGGTCTAGGTTATGGATTAGTTTAATGAAGCATGCGGATTGGACTTATTGATACATTTTCGGGATGTCTTATGTGGTCGATATTATTTGTTTGGTCTAAGGCCGACATGTTTGGTAATTATATAATTGCTTTATTGTCTAGTGGCCAACCTGATTGTTTATGGTCAAGGGTTTGTATATATGATGTAAGATCTCATTGTAGACCATAATGGTCATGGTCATGGGAATGGGAAATGGATATGTAATGTGCAAATAATGTAATATCTTTTAGGCAGAGGATTTGGTCGATCATTGGAGATCGAATTGGGTTTATGTAAGAGGATTTGGTCCTCCAATATTGAGCTTAATCGGAACTCTACTCAGACATAGGAGATGCTATCTTTCTAGTTCAAACACTTCTCTGGATTGTAGTATGGATTTCTATGTAGTCAGTGAGACTCCTTTTGTGATGAGCAATGCGCTCTAGGTTGTTGGCCTTCCTGCAACTAAATGCCCCTCAATTGTAATTCACATACTTACTGCAGAAGTATTATCTAACTGTGGGTAGGCTTCCCACCATGGTTTTTCCCTTTACCAGGTTTTCCATGTACAAATTTTGGTGTCATGTGAATGGTATTTATTCTATGATTATTTTTTATGCTTAATTGGTTTAACTGCTATTTTGATAGTTGGTTTAAGCATTTTGTTATTAATGTTTTGGGTTCTGGTATTAAAGTTTTAATTGATGATGGTTCTAGTAATCTGTGACAATTGATTCACCCCCCCCCTCTCAGTTGTCTTCTAGTTATTTGAATTGTCTAACAATTGGTATCATAGCTTTGGTCCTCTCTACAGAAAGATTAACTGCTTGAGGAAGATCCTATGGCGACTAATAGTTCAAGTTCATCCAGTTCATCTGGAGCTATCTTTTGAAGAGGTATTTCTAGGCTTGATGGAACAAATTACAAAGTATGGAAGATTTAGATGGACTCATCTGAGATGTCTTGGCAAGGAGATTTGGGAGATCACACAAAATGGTGTCGCACCTTATAATCTAGCATCTGGTAATGCTCCTCCGGCAAACCTGGATAAGGAGCTTGAGAATTATTTAGAGAAAGAGAAGCCCTCTTGTGTGTTTCACCGACAGAGCTTTTGATGGAGATTTTTGATGAATTGCATAAATGATGTTGGTGCATCTTCTGGTGGAGTTTTAGGATGTTGTCGATGATCACGTTTGAGACTTGCTAGATGGAGATCATTGATGTAGCGTATGGACCTATATTGGGTCCCAGTTGGTCTAGGTTATGGACTAGTTTAAAGAAGCGTGTGGATTGGACTTCTCGATACATTTCTGGGATGTCTTATGTGTTGGATATTATTTGTTTGGTCTAAGGATGACATGTTTGGTAATTATGTAATTGGTTTATTGTCTGGTGGCTGACCTGATTGTTTATGGTGAGGGTTTGTATATATAATGTAAGATCTCATTGTAGATCATAATGGTCATGGTCATGGGAATGGGAAATGGATATGTAATGTGCAAATAATGTAATATCATTCAAACAAAGGATTTGGTCGATCATTGGAGATCGAATTGGGTTTATGTAAGAGGATTTGGTCCTCTGGTATTGAGCTTAACTAGAACTGTACTCAAGCATTAGAGATGATATATTTGCAGTTCAAACACTTCTTTCGATTGTAGTCTAGATTTTTATGTAGTTAGTGAGACTCCTTTTGTGATGAGTAGTGCGCTCTAGGTTGTTGGCCTTCCTACAAGTGCAGGCCCCTTAATTGTAATTCACATACTTACTGCAGAAGTATTATCTAATTGTGGGTAGGCTTCCCACCATGGTTTTTCCCTTTACTAGGTTTTCCACGTACAAATCTTGGTGTCATGTGGATGGTATTTATTTTATGATTATTGTTTATGCTTAATTGGTTTAACTGCTATTCTAGTATTAATGTTTTGGGTTCCGGTATTAAAGTTTTAATTGCTAATGATTTTGGTAATTTGTGACAACTAATTCACCCCCCTCTTAGTTGTCTTCCGGTTATTTGAACTATCTAACAATAGTGATATTCAAATTGTAAAGACAAGTGTAGGCCAAAGTTTTTTTTATCTCATGCAATTGTAGCTAGAGATAAGGCTCTGAAAGGGCAATGCAAAGAAAATGGGTTTTCAAGAAAGGTTTTAAGACACAATTTCATCATCCCTTCTTGAAAGCTAGTTTGTGTTGTTGCTAAAGATCCTGGGCATCTTGAATTGATGTTTGTAAGTAACAGTAAAAATTTATAGGATTATGTTATCTAGGATTAGTATGTTTTAGATTTGGATTCTCGATTGATTTATGTAATGTTAGGATTAAGGTGACATTTACCTTGTAAATCCTATGATATGATGTAATGCCCCTCCTCTGACTGGATTGATTTGACACCTGTGTTAGGTCACTGAGGCCATTGAAGGATGTTCAAGATTATGATTAGGAGGCTAGGTGTTTTAGTTGCTTAGCATAGTGCTATTCATTACAGGGGATACACAATATGATGCTTGTATGAATGATGTAGTAGTGCCTACTTCGAGAAGATTTCCTTTTCACCTTGGTAGAATTGATCGGACCCTTGTTTTGTATAATGGATATGAAAGACTTGATTGGATTTACACATTTCATGAATGATATTCTAGCTTCCATATGTGCTTCACTAATGATCCTTGATAGACAATACATGATTTGATGATTACTGATAGATGTTATATGATTCCATGATTCTTGACATTTATGCTTATGTTATGAGTGATTTTGACTTAATGTGATTTAGATTCATATTATGATGATGACTGATTTCTTTATGCTCTTATATCATAATTTGATGCATAGATAATGTTAGTATTTTGGATTATAAGGTATTTTGATAGAGGTACTGATCTTGTTTATCATGCGATGAAAATAATAACCCCTAGATGATTTACTCATGAGGTGATGATTGTATGTATTACTGGCTGCCTATTGTGTGACTTTTTGTGGGTAGAATCAACAACACGTCACTCATTGTGAGCACCCTGTGTTGTTGCGATATTCTACCCCTTGTTTGTTATGTATGTATATATGTTGTATGCACATGTATCTCATGCTATTGTAGTTTGTAGCTACAAAGGCATTCATTCCTCTCAAGCAACTAGGTGTGAGCTCCCCTAGCTTGACAGATGTGAGTGTGCCTCTTCCGAATGGTAATATATGGTTCAGAGATTTCGTTGGTTCCGTTCTTGCACTCTAGGTCTAGGTTTGGTGTCGAGTCCTTGTTATCAGTCTTGGCAAGTTCAACATGTCGTCATTGTTGCCAAGACTTGTGAGTATGTGGCATGGTTAGTTGATCATTCATTTATTTTATTTATGTTCCTTGAGTAGTGACTGATTTATTATTTAGCATATTTAATTTTGATATTTGATTGATTGTGTTGAGTGGTTACTTGATACTAGTTATGGCCTCATTAGCAATTTTGTTGTTTTAAAATTATTAAAATTTAACAATTTTTAATTATTTACTATTTCTGCATTTAAAATTTGGTTAATGCTCGTATTGAGATTTCGAGATTATATTTGGCCATTTACATTTTAAGTTGATTTAATTTATTAATTTTCATCTTATTGACTTTATTGTCATTTAACGATTTTAATCTTTAATTATTTATTTACCTTGATTATTTTAACTGTATTATTATTTATGTAATGATGGATTTGATTTATTTTCGGTTAATGTTGAGAAGTCAACTATTTAATGAAATTAGTTTGTTTGATTTTTAAATCACACACACACAAACATATATATATATATATATATATATATATATATATATATATATATATATATATATATATATATATATATATATATATATATATATATATATATAATTTGGATGATTAAAAAGAGATAAGTTATAATATTTTATTTATTATATTTCACTACATTTTAATATTCATCCTTTTATTTTGAAAGTTGTTTTAAAATCCTATTGAGGAAATGGATTTTTAAAATCCCACAAAAGAATGTGATATGGAAATTTCAATATTTTATTACTCCATTTTCTTTTGGACAAAAAGGGAATTAGGGTTTTCATTTGGGGATTGTTTTCTTTTCATATGTTTTTGGGAATCTTGGTGGTTTTTGAGAAGAAGATTGCTGGAAAATTTTTGAAGGATTGAAGAGCTAGAAGATCTTGCTGTTGGTAGATTGGTGGCTGCCCCAAATTCTTCCATTATTTTTCTTCAATAAGAGGTAGGGTTTTCTCTCCTCTTTTTCTCTCATTCCTCCCATGATCTAAAATCAAAATGGATTTGAAAGGAATTGTTTGTTTTTATTTCTCTTAAGAGTTTAAAATCTGATTTCATTCAATGGGTTTTGATTGCAAAAAAAAAAATAATGTTGTCATTTCAAGTTTGTTGGGTGAAAACTTCATTTTAATTTCACTGTTGAAAATAAACCTCCTTGATTGGATTGTCATTTCAAGTTTGTTGGGTGAAAACTCCATTTTAATTTCATAGCTGAAAATAAACCTCCTTGATTGGATTGGGAGAAGAAAAGTCGAGAGGAATTTATGTTTTCAATCTTTTTTTGGTTAAATACCCCATTGTAAAATCCCTGTTTTAAATTTTTTGAAATCTTGGATTGGATTGGGAGAAGAAAAGTCAAGAGGAATTTATGTTTTCAATCTCATTTTGGTTAAATACCCCATTGTAAAATCCCTGTTTTAAATTTTTTGAAATCTTGGACTGAATCTCTACATTTTGGGTGCTATCAAAATGCCCATTTCTTTCCTGAAACTACTATTATTTTGGCATTAACGCAGTTGGATATAGAATGAATAGTAGTTAAAAAAAAATTAAATAAAAAAAAATATGTATATATTAAAACAAACAAAAATTAATTAGCCACGTAGTGGTTGGTGCTGTCAGCACCACCCACCACGTAGTGAGGGGTGTTGGGCAACACCGCCCACCACGTAGTGGAGGGTGTTGAGCAACACGTGGATGCTGCCAGCACCACTCACCACATGGTGGGTGTGCTGGACAACACCACCCACCACATGTGGTGGTGGGTGCTGAGCCACTACCACCACATAGGTGGTGGGGAGGGGGGTGCAGACAACACCTCCCAAAAAGAAGTTTTTATTTATTTATTTATTTTTATTTCTTAAAACATCAAAAAATATATTAATTTATTTTATTTAAGATGGTTTTAAAACAACAAAGAAATAATAATAATATATATGTGAGTTGATAAGTATTTGAGATAGAACATATATATATATATATATATCATTGATAAATATTAAGACGATGGATTTTTTAATTAGATAAAAGATTTTAAATATTAAAATAATAATATGATGCCAATAATTGGATGATATTCGAGTTATATTAATAATAGTATTATTGAAATGTGATGTTATATAGATGGTCTTATTGTTAATACTGTTGTTTTGTAATTTGGAAAAATTAAACAATATTAGATCTATATACAAACTTATTTATATACACGTGAGTATACCCTGAATCATGGTGTTCGTGGATTGCCTTTAAGTCAACCTTTTTCCAATTAAGAGCCTTTTTGTTATGTTTTCAACCGGAGGCCGCGTGTGTCTTTGATTTAAAACCAACGGTTAATGTGAGTTTTTGCTTAGATTATTTGCATATCATGAGATTTACTTGCCCATTTTGGCATGCCCTCATGATGATTTTCCATGAGGAGGAGATAACCACACTGTTGATTTGGTGGTAGTGAGTGTTAAGACCTCGCAATGTTGATATGTTTTAGTGCAGGGGTATCATGAGTTGGTCATATTTATTTAGTTAAGAGGCTCATTCTTATATGTGTTGTTGTTCACCCTTTTGGGGTACGTGTGTGTTGTGGTTTGACATGGTTGGTGTTGTGTCAGATTTTTACTTGTGTAAGAGTGTCTTGTGTTGTTGTTTTCTGGATCGATGTAGAGGGAGTGGGCTCCTTTATGACACCCAGAGGTCATGAGAGAGAATTTCGTGAGGTTCCTTGTAAGGATGCGTGAAGTCTAAACCTTTTGGGCATGAGGGAGTTTACCATATTTTTAACTAAGTGATAATTAATTAATTAATGGGTATGGGTAGTTAGATAATTTAAAAAGATAATAACTTATTAATGCCTCATGACTCAGTCATAGGGAGGATGTTTTAGGATGAGCATGGGAAGACTGTGGAGATGGTAAGCTAATCTCCCTTGTTTTCTCTCTCAAGGTCAAGGTGGCTCCACATGCCCATAGGCTGGTGCCTTGTTCTTGGTTTGGCATATGATGACACTCCTTCGTACTCATGAGTGCTTTGCTTACTTTCACATTCTTGTTATGATGTTTTATCAGCCTCTGGAAACCTCTTGTTCTTTCTTGTTTGCTTGGTGCATGGTTGTGTAAATGCAAGTTTCTTAGTGTAGTCCCTTTGGTAAAGTGTCAACCTTGGTTTAGTGTGCGAGTTGGGACCTAGTGACATCTCCTAGCTCGGGGAGTGGTTCCTTGTAGGTTCCACATTGGTCGGGTGGTTGGAGATTTTTGCCATTGGGGTTTTTTTGTCTTCATTGGTGTTGGAAGATTTCTTCATGTTGACTTTGAACCCTTGGAGCAGATTCATGTATTGATTATCTTATGATAGAGAAACTTAAATCATGTATTAATCTAATTATGTTGTATAAGAAGTGTGTGATACTCTTTATTGTAATACTATGTAAAAAACAACCAATAATGTATTCATGAGTTACTTTAGATGGTACATTCAAATGGAAGTAATAATATGAGTAAATCAAATGTAAGTAGAGAGAAAGAAGAAAATGATATACCCTTGCTAGTAATGTCTTATCATTTGTTAATAATGTATAATCCTTAATTTGAACTCATAGGACATGAATGAAGTTGTCATGCTTAGTATATGAGATGAGTTAGTTAATTGTAATTTAAATGTATTTTGTCAAATAGTTAAATCAGAAATACAATTATTCATGTGGTATTTAAATGTTAGATAGTAGATATGTAGGTGTGATGGAAAAATGGATGTTGTCACTTTCTTCATGTTATATCTTTAGCAATGGAAATGAACTAATGCTTGTACCTTCAATATCTTCATGTGAAAATGGATGTAAAATTTAGTAGATGCTAGCATACGTTTATGAGATCAATTATATGAACAATGACATTAAATGAAAAACTTAGACTATCAATGTTAAGCATGGAAAACACAAAACTATTGATGATATAGTAGATGTTTGGAAACTAGAATATCACTAAGGCTGGAAATTATATTGAAAACTATAATGAGACTTAGTACATAGACATCATTAGGAGATAAATGAGAATACATATAATTGTGTTACGGTTGCCATAAAATTAATGTTGCATAAATAAAATTATGAACATGTAGATTGCATAAGTAGGTTATGAACATGCTTGTTGGTTGATGCATTGAGTAGGGGACATCAATAGTAGCACATCATGTGAAGTGTATGATATAGGTTAATTTACATCCATGCATTTGTAGTTGTGTTCCTTGGTAAGGATAAATCATTAGGATCATAGAAGTGAACTAATATAAAAATGGTAAACTAAATGCATCGTTCATAAATGCATAATTGGTGTAGGTCTAGTAGTGACATCAATACCCTAGGGAAACGATGAAACCATTAAACCTTGTAAACATGACTTCACTTGTGTTAGTAAAGTAATGTATGAACAATGGTTAAACACTTAACGTTAAAACATGACCAATGTGCCAAACTTTATCTTAATGTCTAATTTGTGTTTAACATGAACCTCTTTAGTAAACAAAAAAAAAATATTCCACTCTTTTGGTCTAGTTGTAGTAACTTTCCCTGGGGTTTGTTGGCGGGCGCTTCATATGGTTCTAACATCCATTAATTCTCACCACTATTTGTAAATTCACAAGATGTGATGGGCTCCATTAATAGTGGCAAAAACGGGTTGTGAGCATAATTATTTAATATTGTTTTCCCCACTTATGAAAGTCTATAATAAGATTTAATAGCTTACTAAATGGACAAATGAGTGAATTTTTTTCTTCTCCAAGTGGGAGCATTGAAGAGGCAATAGGTGTTTATTTATTTTCATGTTCTATGGAGGCATTCCAAGGGTTGTGGTCATGAGGAATGAAGAGGCTTCTTTAGGTATCTTTATTGGTGGTTTTGGGTCTCTTTCCATTCTATAAATCAAACTTTTAGGTGTATAATATGTGGTAATAGTTGAAGGTAGATTTCTTTGTAGGAACAAAGGACATGTGGGAGGCATATGAACATTCTTCATATGTGCATACTTGTGTTACTATGATGAAGGCAAAGAGGAGAATGAAATTGATTGTATTGTAAGCACATTTGTGTTTGATAATGCAAGCTTGTCCTCTGTTCTTAGTAGATTTTTTTTCAACAAGGGTTTTCTCAACATAGATCCTATGTTATATGTTGATAAATTATGTTTCTAATTTATGCCTTATTTATACTATCTTATATTGATGTTAATCATTATTTATTGTTGTTATAAGTTCAGATTGTTTAACCCAAGGTAGGACTAAGAGGGGGGTGAATTAGTCTGGAACTTCAAAATAGACTAACTATAAACAATCATCAACTATTCACAACACTGCTAAAAGACGAGAATGAAAGAAATTGTATTGTAAGAACATTTGTATATGATAATGCAAAGTTTTCCTCTCTTCTTAGTGGATTTTTTTCTAGCAAGGGTTTTTTTAATGTAAATTTTGTGGTATATGTTGATCTTATGTTTTTTATTTATGCCTCATTTCAAGTATCTTATACTAATGTCAATCATTATTTTTTTTTTTATAAGGTGACATTGTTGAAGCCAAGGTAGGATTGAGAGGGGGGGTGAATCAGTTTGAAACTTCAAATAAATTCAAAATAGATTAATTATAAACAATAATCAATTATAATCAACACTGCTAAAAAAATTACTATCCATCAACACATGAACACAACATTTTACGTGGAAAACCCAAACTGGGAAAAACCATGGTGAGAATCTAACTCACAATATGAATAACAAGGATTAAAATGTTTTAGGTTTATTTCCAAGGAGGAATAGCACCTAATGGACTTGTAGAGCTAAGGCACACAACCTTAATCGATATATAAAATAAGGACTTTCTTAGTCGAGGCTCATTGCTTGAAGGAAAGATACATAAATGTTGCTAGAAGACTCACTATCGTACACCAACTAAATAAATAGTAGAAGTGATATGAGAAGGATCTCCTGAACATGAAATTTTCCTTGAATAATAGTATCAAGCAACCAATATCATGGAAAAACACCTCTGAACACAATCTCTGTCTCTACACACAATCTTCTTGAATATATCACCTTCAAAACTCTTCACAATTTGAATTTTGCACATTTACAAACTCAATTATTCTTGAATATCATTCACATACACTTCTTATCAATTCACACACATTCCACACATTTTTCTACTCAAATCATCCATATGCACTCCTTAAATATGAGATTGAACATAAAAAACATAGTTGAGGGTCAGCCAAAATAGAATAAGCCACTGAGACAAAAAAATATTCAAGGCGGTCCACTCCAGGTGAAAGAGGGGACCTAAATACATCATAAAACATCCTTCCAAGATGGATCCAATTATCCACACACTCTACCATATCCTCCAAGGACAACACCAAATGTAACATGTAGATAGGCATTCAAGCTTGTCAAATAGGTGATTTTAAAGACATCTTCCGATGCAAAATACTCTATGAAGATCTCCACACACCAAGGTAAGACCCATAACACTATCCCAAATTGTCATCCATATCATATTTTGATAAAAAAATATGATCCAAATAAGATAAACCAATCAGACACACTGAACCACAACATAAGTGAATATATCACATTGAAATTAACATAACTCACTTGCAAAGCACCAACACCACAAGAGAGTCATATTGAGAATATTGTAAGATTCATACAATCACGTCCTCTGAACCACAACATAAAATTCAACATATCCAAAGTCCACCAAAGAATTTTTGGACCAGTCTAACAGACACTTTTCTTGTCAAAAAGCAGTAACAATTGACTTCTACAAACCATTAACTAGAAAACCAAACCAAACTATCAAAACTCTTTCATGCGTATTGTCACAATCAACACCAAAATATTTCCATCAACTGCAAAACCAACACAAGATACATGCATACCAAAATTCATCCATGCAACCAAGTTTGACATCAATGACAACAACATAAACTCATATTTCCAACAATCTCCCCCTTTGTCATTGATGACAACATTTGAAACATTGAAACACAAATTAGAACATCTCTCCCCTATCAACAAGATCTGGATCTCTCCTCTTTTGACATCAAATTTAAAGGGAAAAATGTACCATATACCAGTGTTCATTTGCACCATTACCCCCCCTAAGATTAGAAACCAACATCAATCCAAGAAATAAAGAATAATCTTTAAGGAGTCTCCCTAGAAAGATGCATCTTTGGCATGCATCTAGTTAGAAAAAGGAGGGGCAATAATCCCTAACTCCCGCCACAGATACTCAAAAGTATCATTTGCCAAAACTTTAGTGAGGATGTCTAAAACTTGCTCCTTTGTAGGAATATACTCCAATCCGACTTCCTTTTCTACAAACTATTTTGTTAACAAATGTTATATGATCAAGATATGTGTAAAGTGGAAAATCGAACCCTAGGTGTTCCCCCACTCCATGGAGAGAGAAAGGAGATCACTAGGATTGACGGTTTTCACTTAGGAGAGACTTTGCATTCAAAAGAGGGGTTGAAATCCACAAGATCCAATCCCACACCATGAAAGACTAGATTCTAAATGAGTTTCAAGGGTTGAGACAGCAAGGCTACCCTCTTTTGTAAAGAATGTAGATAGAAGGATTGAACTAGGAATGTATGTAAAAGTAAGAAAGATTCGCTTGTAGATGGAGATTGGGACACGAGATGAAGCTACAAACCTGAAATTAGCAGTAAAATGTCGAGATGATGCTGTCCTGCAAGTTTGAGTGAAAGTTGACGGGACGATGGCGCCTAGAGTGCACACGGTCCTCCGAAAAATCCGTGAAACGAAGGGGAATCTGTTCGTCTCTACACAAGGATTCCATATCTTCAATTATAGCCGCGTACCTGCAACCTACACACAAAAAAGAGAGGATGATTGGGGGGTTAGGGATGAAGGGTTTGCCTTCAGGTCAAACCCCGATTTTGGAATTAACCAAGAAATGAGAATGTTGTAAATGTAAATGTTTGTAATGTAATCAAGTACTGATACCTTGTTGTAAGAATGTTTGTATTCTTACATGCGAAGGTGTAATGATGTTGTATGTTGTAGGTTGTAAGTGATCTCCTCTTCAATGGTTGAATCCTTGTCTTGAATGCAACACCTAGCCTTGAATGGAGACTTAGAATGCTCAATTGCTTGAAGGAATGCTTGAATGCTTGAATGTTTGAATGTTTGAATATTTGAATATCACTTTCGCATCTTGCACACATATATTTTTCCTCCTTTTTTCGGGGAGGGGAAATGTAGTTTATATACTTGTCAATTAGGGTTAGGAGACTGATTTTTCTGACCTTAGGCCGACCTCAGAACATCATTTTCCAAATTGCAAACTTAAAGACCCGATGCCCAACAAGAGACCAGGCCCAAAATAGGGCCAGGGACTAGGGCGTTGGGCGCCATGGTCCTGAGGGACCAAGGCGCTCTCGCGGGACAGCAGGGTGCAAGGAGGATCAGACCAAGGTGCAGAAAGATGCAGTTTTTGATGTCGTAAATAGGTTTCAGGGTCTCCATTCAATTTCAACATTGCACCGCCATCGTGAAGATCCAAATGCAGTAGAAATTGCAAGTGTCGCAATTTTAGGATGCTACATTTATCCCCGATGTTAGCAGGAGTATAAGCATACGCCCATACTTCCGGTGAAGTACAAGGAAACAACATTGAAAGACTTTCACCACGTCAAGGAGGCAAGATACACCAAGCCCCCAGTGGACTAAGGATCTTACGACTTCAATTGACAAAGTAAAAGGGAAGATCACGAGGGAGAACCATGACTATCAGTAGTAAGGTTCCCTCACTATGAGCCATGCAAAAAATACCAAAAATTTTCAAGACAAAGCTAAGTTCACCAAGAAATTTTCAAGTATCTTGAAGAGATATGAATGGAGTTTATGCCCCCTACATTAAAGCGATCGCACATGCCTTATTGGGGGTGATTGCTTTAAGGTAGTGATACATATAAGAAATGAGAAGGGAAAGGAGCATGTTATCACAAAGATTTAGCCCCCAAGTGTGAGATAAACCCAAGGAAAATAGACACAAAACACAAAGCATGAGGTGACTTCGCTTTCCTTGGGGTCAGTATGTTGCATGATAATTCATGTATATCATATGTATGTATGCATAATTGTTCTTCATTCCCCAATAAAGGAAGGTCACCTAGAAGAAGGGAACACGTGTTTTTTGAGTCAACATGAGAGAGACCAAAAGAGATCTCAATGCTTTGCATCATCCTCAAGTAGACAACATTAAGGACAACAAATAGAAGAATGAGAATAACACATAGAAGAAGTAACAAAAGATATCAAGAGAGGAGGAGAGAGTTTGCTATGTTAATGAACTAGTCTAGCATGTCATCTACCCCCCGATCTTGCTGATCAATATTTCGGGAAGGCAGGAAACATGCTAGAGGAGGAACATCCAACACAACAGATAGAGCTATCACAAGATCCAAACAAGGGCTATGTTCATGTTCCACGCCACGTTGTTCTTGTCTAGGAGCTAGGATAAGTGCTTTATAAAATTCATTAGATAAATGGTTATCAACATCAACGTATTCATATTCACTATCAGAAGAAAGAGGAGTAACATTTTCATCATGAATAACATTTTCATCTATATCATCATCAAGATTTATAAAAATAGGATCTTTAACTCACACAGGATCAAAACCATCATGCGTCTTATGTTTAGGAGATTTTGGCTCAATTTTCGGCTGAGGAGAAAATGGAATAATACTAGCTGAAGGCGTTTTGGGGGATTGCAAAGTTTGAGACACAGCTGCACGAGCTCTAAGATGACGCTTTCGTCGGTGTTCACGCGCAGAATGATTTCGTCTAGTCTTAGTAGGAAGTTGAGGAGATTGAGGAGGAGGAATGTTCTCATCCTTATCACTTGGGTGTTTAGGTTGTGGTCTCTTAGGTTGGACAATAGGAGAAGAAGAAGGTCTCTTCTCTCTATAAGAGGAAGGAGGAGGAACTGCTCCATATAAAGGAGGAATATTTGGTTTAGGAAGGAGACCAAGTCCATCATGACGAGGAGGTATAGGTCTACCTTTAGAAAGTTTATTAGACATAGACGTAGTCACATCCATAGGGATGGGTTGGGAATCTTCTTGAGGAAAGACATTAGTTTTATCTTTCAAAGGAAGAACTTCCTTCTTAAGAATGATAGGAATATCAAGTTTGGGTGTTCTAGGTTCACTTAGAGATAGGATCATATCTTTTTTCCACTTTTGATAAGATTTGAAAAGATGATCACTTTGCGGTGGAAGAGATTGAAATTGTTTTGGCCAAAAATAATCAATAGGAATGCTAGAAGTTCTTTCAGCCAGTTTAAAGAGACTATGATTGATAGTAACAACTTCACCATTATGGGGAAATTTCAAACACTTGTGAATAGGAGAAGCAATAGCTTTCATGGAAGATAGCCAAGGATAGCCTAGCTTCACACGAAATTGTTCAAATGATGGAATAATAGCAAAGTTGACATCAAGGGTTTTGTTATGGACCCCAATAGGTAATGTAATAGAACCAATTGCAGGAGAAGAAAATGCATCAAATAATTTCACAACCACATTTGTTTTGTCATAGATCACTTGATTCGATTGCAAAGTAAAAAGAAATTCTTCAGTAATGACATTAACCATACAAGAAGGATCAATAAGCACTCCATGAAAAGGTGTATTCTTGACTTTTGCAACTATATATAAAGGACCATCAGGTGCCCTGATAGTTTCACTAGAATCAAATGTGATGGAAGGTTCTTTAGGGATTTTCTACTGCTCCACAAAGTTAATCACATTCGGAGTCATAGACACAAGACCATCAGGTGAGAAAGAGGAATCATTAGTCTCAATCACATTAGAGGTATGAGAAGGTAATGGATCAGTAAAAATCTTAAGATTTTGGTTAGGAGGAGATACAGATGTGTTGCCTTTATCATTCACACCGGAAACAGAGATAGTATTATTATCAATCAAATCTTGAATTTTACCCTTTAAAGCAAAACATTTTTCAGTATCATGCCCAGGTTGACGATGAAATTGACAAAAAGATTTGTTATCAAAATAGGGTGAATTAATCTTTGCAGGATCTATTTTCTTTATAGGAGGGCGAATAAGCACATTTTGTTCCAATAACTTATTCATAATACTATGCAATGATTCATTCAAAGGAGTAAACTTTCTTTCTTTCTTGAAAAATTTAGAAATAGGAGGCACACCTGATGCTGCATTCACATTGTTGTTGGTGATGTTTTCATTGAACTTAATGAACCATCTGTTTGGTTTAAACTTCCCAAATGGTTGTTGGCTACTATCACCCTTATCACTCGGAGCCATAGGATTTGCTTGTTCCATTTGACTCATAGTGAGTTGATAATTGTGAAGAGTTGCACACAACTGTTGGAAAGAAGTAAACTCAGAAAACAAAAGTTTTTCTCTAATATCTTTTTGTAAATTAGAAATAAAGATTCTTTGAATATCATTGTCAGGTACTGGAAAAGAAATTTGAGCACACAAATGCTTATATCTACCAATGAAATCAGTCACTTTTTCTTTAACACCTTGTTTACAATGCATTAAATCAATCAAAGTAACTTTAGGACTTATATTGTTTTGAAATTGTTGAATAAAAGCATTTGCAAGTTGTTGGAAAGAAGTAATAGAATAGGAAGGCAATGAGAAATACCATTGTAGAGCCTTATCTCTTAATGTTCTAGTAAACAATTTTGCAAGCAACCTTTGGTCATGAGCAAAATCGGTACATATTGTTTGAAAGGTCTTAACATGTGTTAGAGGATCACCCTTACCATTATAAAGCTCCAACTGTGGGATTTCAACATGCTTAGGGGGGATAGCTCGAACAATGTCAAGAGAAAGTGGGCTCGCAACATCAAATGTGGGCACACTAAACTTAGATTGGTTCATAGAGGCAATTTGTTGCTGTAAAGAAGAGACAGTTTGTGCAAGATTGTTAATGGTCGCTTCAGTCGAAGAGTTCATATTAGACATGTTAGATTGTGATGGAGGTATTATGTTATTGAAAGAAGGTAATGATTGAGAGTAAGGTGGTGGGACACTATGATGGTTAGTCATAGGAGATGATTGGAAAAAAGGAGCACTACAAGGAGGGATGGAATGATTAAATGAATTGCCCCCTTGCGCCAGGTTCATTTGTGGAGATGTAATAGGAACACTCATTGAAGGAATGAATGAAGAAGTCGGATTGAATGAAGGAAGAGGGTTGATTGAAGAAGAAGGATTGCCCCCATGACTGGTGATCATAGGTGGAATGTCTTGTATCAAAGTAGTCATTATGTTTGATGTACAAGTAGGTATACTAGCAATAGAAGTTGTTAAAGGAATAGAATGATTGACTTGAGTAGGAGGTTGTGTATAACCTAAAGTTTTGGCACAACTCTTTATAGGCATCACATTCAAATCCACAATGTGTGCAATACCACGCAAAATATCAATTCCATTCTTATCACTTTGAACCATACGTTTTAGACCCTCAATTAATGAAAGAGCTTGACTATCAGGATATTCTTGAGACATCCATTGCTGAAAATCATCAACTTGGTTATCCAATTTCAAAAGTTGTTCTACAGAAACCTCATGGAGAGCTTCTTCATCATTAAGAGGGTTAGAGGAATTACCTGTGTCCTCATTAAAAAGGCCATTCAAATTAGGTTCCATCTCCTCGGTAATTAAACCTTGGAAAGACTTAATTCTAAGGCTTCGTCTAACGGGAATAGTGTAAGTAGGGCTTATTGTTGTAAAACTCATGCACAACTTCCAAGAAAGGTAGGCACAATTGAAAATTAGGGCCAAGGGGGTAGCACTTAATTTTAATTGAGATCTTGAATTTTGAATTTATTTTCAAATTTAGAGGTAGAAAATTTCAATAAAATTAGCCAATCTCCTAGATTTAAGCTGTTAAATGCAATCATGACAATCTCCCGAAGTTTCAGAAAAAATGTCAGGGACCGTGGCGAACGGAATGCACACAGTCCTCGCAACTTTTTTCAAAATTTTCAGGGATGCAAGTTATGATGATTTTAAAGCTAATCTGAAAAAATTGAGTGATTTTACGATCTGTAGATAGGCCAAATTAAAGTTGCAATCTCAAAATTGAACCCTACCAAGATTGTTGAAAAATGCAAAATTTGAATTTTGAAAAAGAGAGGGAAACTGAAATTTTGAATTTTATGATTTTAGAGGGAATACTAAGAGCAATGCAAGCTTTGAAATTTAAAAGTTGACTCAATTTCACGCAAAATTCAATTTTGAAAGTGGAAATCAAAGTTGTTGCAATTAAGCACTTAATTTCAAAAGTCACAAACTGCAAGAATTTGAATAAAGCACTGAAATTTCGAATGAATGCCAACACACTTTTCAGATTTAGGATAGTAAGAAACATAATTTTAACACAAAATCTCAATTTCAACAATTTTTTAATGATTATAAGCCTTAATCCAAGCGATCACTAGACCAACTTTGACTTTAATTTTGAAAGTGCTAGAATTGATGAAATCAGCCAAGATTCTAGATCCTAGCAGAAAAATACAGTAAGATCTAGCTCTCGAAATTTCAGAAAAAATGTCGGGGACAATGGCGCTCAGGGTGCACACGGTCCTCGCAACTTTTTTCAAAATTTTCAAGGATGAGAGATATTATGATTTTGTTGTGGAATCCAAAGTTACAGCTGATTTGGAGGTGTTTTGATCAGTGAAATCATCAATCAAAGGTTGAATCAAGAGGGTTTTAAAAATTAGGGTTTTGACACTTAACCACTTAATTTTCAGAATTAAAGCACAAATATGATTTGACAATTTACAATAGAAGGGTAGATCTAAAACAAGCATTAATAATTAATCATTTCACAAGCTCAATTACTAAAAAGAAAATTTAGGGTTTTTATGCAATTAACCTCTTAAATTTGCAAAAGATCAAACATGGAAATGTAATTAAGGAAGCAAAAAAAAATTTCAGATCTAGCCATGAATAATCAGAATTAGGATGTTCACATTGGGTTCACCAAAATGTAAAGCGGAAAATCAAACCCTAGGTGTTCCCCCACTCCATGGAGAGAGAAAGGAGATCACTAGGATTGACGGTTTTCACTTAGGAGAGACTTTGCATTCAAAAGAGGGGTTGAAATCCACAA
This sequence comes from Cryptomeria japonica, assembly GCF_030272615.1. Lineage (NCBI taxonomy): Eukaryota > Viridiplantae > Streptophyta > Pinopsida > Cupressales > Cupressaceae > Cryptomeria > Cryptomeria japonica. Next base: position 577,042,539 of record NC_081408.1, on the reverse strand, counting down.
GATCCAATCCCACACCATACAAGACTAGATTCTAAATGAGTTTCAAGGGTTGAGACAGCAAGGCTACCCTCTTTTGTAAAGAATGTAGATAGAAGGATTGAACTAGGAATGTATGTAAAAGTAAGAAAGATTCGCTTGTAGACGGAGATTGGGACACGGGATGAAGCTACAGACCTGAAATTAGTAGTTAAATGTCGAGATGATGCTATCCTACAAGTTTGAGTGAAAGTTGACGGGACGATGGTGCCCAGAGTGCACACGGTCCTCCAAAAAATCCGCGAAATGAAGGGGAATCTGTTCGTCTCTGCACAAGGATTCCAGATCTTCAATTACAGCCGCGTACTTGCAACCTACACACAGAAAAGAGAGGATGATTGGGGGGTTAGGGATGAGGGGTTTTCCTTCAGGTCAAACCCCGATTTTGGAATTAACCAAGAAATGAGAATGCTGTAAATGTAAATGTTTGTAATGTAATCAAGTACTGATACCTTGTTGTAAGAATGTTTGTATTCTTACATGCGAAGGTGTAATGATGTTGTATGTTGTAGGTTGTAAGTGATCTCCTCTTCAATGGTTGAATCCTTGTCTTGAATGCAACACCTAGCCTTGAATGGAGACTTAGAATGCTCAATTGCTTGAAGGAATGCTTGAATGCTTGAATGTTTGAATGTTTGAATATTTGAATATCGCTTCCGCATCTTGCACACATATATTTTTCCTCCTTTTTTCGGGGAGGGAAATGTAGTTTATATACTTGTCAATTAGGGTTAGGAGACTGATTTTTTTGACCTTAGGCCAACCTCAGAACATCATTTTCCAAATTGCAAACTTAAAGACCCGATGCCCAACAAGAGACCGGGCCCAAAATAGGGCCAGGGACTAGGGCACTGGGTGCCATGGTCCTGAGGGACCAAGGTGCTAGGCACCATGGTCCTGAAGGACCAGGGCACTGTGCAGCATGGTCCCACCTCCTGGGACAGCAGGGTGCAAGGAGGATCAGGCCAAGGTGCAGAAAGATGTAGTTTTTGATGTCGTAAACAGGTTTCGGGGTCTCCATTCGGGTTCAACATTGCGCCACCATCGTGAAGATCCAAATGCAGTAGAAATTGCAAGTTTCGTAGTTTTAGGACGCTACAATATGTTTAGTTCTTGAATGCATTACTAGATTCTTTAAAATTTTAATAGAATTGGTATCATCGCACGTGATAGGAATAGTTTCATCATACATCACTTTGATATCTCTAAGAGTTTGTTCCATCCACATGACTTGAGTACAAAAAGATATTGTTGTCCCTCTTGGTCATTGTTTGGCATTAATGTCAAAATTCTAAGACATCATGGTGGATTTATATTTTGCATTGATTTTATGGATTATGACAAGGCTTGATATAATGTTGTTTATGGGTATTCATAGTTATATCTTTCTTTGGTACACTTGGCTACTTTGATTTATTCAAAGCACATTTAGTAGATCCTTATGAAGTATTATGCTTGTTTACAAAAGTGCACAAGTTAAAGTCTAAATGACTTTAGACAAAATATTTGCCAATGGTCTTAAATTTTTTCTCACACTTCCTAATGACATTACAAGTTTCTAAGGCATGTAAAGTTGTTATATTAAGCCACTAGGACTTAGCAGGGACATTAAATTACTTGGTTAAAATATCCCACTGAAATGAATGGTGAGTGGGACATAGTGATTCATTGACATTTTATGAGAGTCTCTTGTCCAAAAAAACAAAAACAAATCAAAAGCATTTTTCTATCTTTGTTTTGGTTGCTCTTGAGCTAGGACACGACTTAGTTGGTTAGGGCCTTGTTTTCCAGGGACAATTTTGAGAAGGATCACTTTATTCATGGCAGTTACAAAAGGTCAGTTTTGGTTGGATTTAAGAGGTTGAGGAAGGTCTTCAAGAAAGATCACCTAATGAGGTGTTTTAATTCCTAAACCCTTCTTCATTTTTTGTTAAACTTGGTATATTTCTTTTCAGTTCTTAGCAATATTATTTCTTGTGTTTAAATTATTTTAGCCTAACTATTATTCATATTGTCTGTGTTAAGAGAAAGATAAAGGGGATTGTGATTTGTTTAAAAAAGGGTTGGGGGGGGGGGTGTTTAGTGAGTTTGTGAAAAAGAGTTTTGTTCGGTTAATATGTATTCTTTTGTTACTTTGATAAATCTATTGTTTGAGTTCATATTACAACCCTCTATTAAGATTTGGTGAAAGAAAAGGGTTAGATGTGATTTATTTGCCTTTGTATTTAAAGCTTGTTGGGGTTTGTGTTTGCCTTTGCCATCTTTGTTCGGTTTCTTGTTATGTTAACTCTTTGGAGGGTTCAATTTGTGTACAAAATATGATATGGGTTTTGGAGAAAGGCAAAACAATTTTTGTAAAAACCCTAGTTTGGGTTATCTTTGTTCTATTGTGTAAACTCTTTGTATAACCTAGGTATAGATGTTGTGGACAGATAAAAGGGTTTGACAATTTCAGTTTATTATTTATGTTATTTGTTAAAGACAATTATGAAGAAAGTAGTTGGTTTTATTTTCAATGACATTGAACACTATATGATATACATTGAAGGCTTTTAGAAGAGTGCGAAGTTGATAAAAATAATATTCTTTGATTACTATCTATGACTCTGTAAAAAGGCATATTATATCACAATAACAACTTTTACAGTTGTATATCTGATTATATAAGCAACTTTTGAGTATCATTCTATAAAATCTCTTCAATAGGCTTCATTGTGATATATTACTATGTTTACTCTCTATATGCACAATAGTGTTGCATATGTGAGCAGTTAGGCTCTCTATATGATATTATTGTGTATGTTTAATATATACATTGATGTATTGTATGTGAATTAGTTGACTATTGCTTTTGAATCACAATTGGTATGAGATTAGAAAATGTTGTGAAAGGAAACAAAGATTAAACTCTATATGTAAAATCAAAACATTTATGTGAAAGTGGTATAATGCCAGTGATGCATTGAAAAACCTATCATTGAGATAGCATTGTTAGTAAGACATACAAAATAGCCAATGAGGCATTGTAAAAGAGATTTTTTTTTTCAAATAAGCCAGTGAGGCAATTTGGAGTGTTTTAATTTCCTAGGATGGTTTCCACTTAGGATATATCACTATGTCATATTCTTGTGTATGTTTTTCTTATTCTATTATATATTCTATTTGCTTTATATTGCTCAAATAAGTCAAATATGAAAAATTGTTTAAAAGTGAAATTTTTTGTATGAAAGCTAATTCACCCCCCCTCTCAGTGTTCATTGTACTCCAATAGATACTGCTACAATGTATTTTTCTTTTACAGTAGATAAATATATTGAATCTTGCTTCTTACTTAACCAAGAGATCAACCTATCTCCCAAGAAAAATGCACCACCACTAGTACTTTTCTTGTCATCAATACTTCTGGCCCAATCAACATCTGTATATTCTTTCATCATACAGTCTCCATTCTTGTTGTACCATAGTCTAAAACCTAGAGTCACTTTCAAATACCTGAAAAAATCCTCTTCATAGCTTGTTCATGAGTTAGTTTTAGATTAGACTGAAATCTAGCAACCAAGCAAACAACTTGCACAATATCTAGTCTAGAGGTACTCAAATACAACAATCCTCCAATCATAGATTTGTACTTCTTATGATCAACATTTGAAGATACATTATCATCTTTGCTCAAGTTACAACCAACAACCAATAGGGTTGTAATACGTTTATAATTCTCCATTAAAAATTTATTTAACATTTCTTTGACATATTTAGCCTGAGAAATAAAAATTCCATCTTCCAATTGGATAACTTGTAGACCAAGAAAGAAAGACAACTCACCAATCATTGACAATGTCCCAAATTCTTTTTGCATTTCTTCCACAAACTCTCTACATAGGTCATCACTTCCTCCATATATAATATCATCAACATACACAACAATAATCAGCAACTTCATATCTTCAACTTTGAAATATAGATTGCTATCTATAGTACATTTCCTAAATTTCTACCATAACAAATCTCTGTCCAATTTAGCATACCAAGCTCTAGGTGCTTGTTTTAGTCCATATATCACTTTCTTCAATCTAAATCCATCCAACTACTCAATGTATACCACTTCCTCAAGTTATCTAGAAAAATTGACTTAACCTCCATTTGATATACCTTAAAGTTCTTAAAATTAGAGAAAGAAAGAAACATCCTTATAGCTTCCATCCTAGCTACTAGGCAAAACTTTATTCAAAATCAATACCTTCAACTTGTGAGTAGCCTTTATAGACTATTCTTGCTTTGTTTCTTGTGACTTATCCTTGTTCATTTAGCTTGTTTTAGAATACCCACTTAGATTCTATCACATTTTTGTTCACCAATCTAAGTACTAATTCCCATTTCTAATTTTGTTGTATCTAATTTAGTTCTATTGTACATTGTTGCTGCTAGGATATGTTGTTGTCATTGGTGTCAACATATTCCTGTGATTTATTGCTCTAGTGGTTGCATTTTGGTTTATTTGGATCATGGTTTGGTATATGGAGTATTTCTAATGTCATTATATCTTTTTGTATTGGTTTTAGGGATCCGGGAGCTTAATTGATCATGTCATATGATCTGGTTTATAGTTTGGTTTTTCTGATCAGTGCTTACTAGAGTTTGATATTTCCTCCAATATATTCTGGTGTGATCAGATCTTGAGTAGAGATTTTGGGAGATTGTTTGGGATTTTCTTGTGTATCTTCATTTTAGATGGTTCATTATTTGGTGCTCATGCAAGTTATTTTTCTTTGTGACGGTTGTTGCTATTTCCATGCTTGAAATCATTAAAATTAAGTTAATTAGGCAATAAGGACGATCACAAATCCTTAACTAATCAAGATGATTTATAACATAAGTCAATGAATAAATGCAAGAAATAGAAGATCTAAGCTAATTAAACTCCCTATTCCACATTATTGCTTCCATTGATCTTCTCCAAATCGCATGTATGGCTCTCAGGTATTGCACTAAGATTTCCTGCATAAGATGACAATTGTTTTGAAGAGTGTATTCTAGCTTGTTTTGAGAAATTGATGTTGTTTATATAGATTTTCATGAGAGATGGGGAGGGATTTTGAACTCAAGTCCTAATTGGGAGTGAAGTGATATAGATTGATTTGTTAACAAAGTTGATTGATTTGTTAACTCAGATTGATTGAGTAGTCAACTAAATAGATTGAATAGTGGACTGAATAGACTATCCAATTGTCTAGATAGATTGAGGAGATGACTGAATGGATTGGAAAGATAAGTCAATTGATTTGATCAGTTAGAAAAAGGTGATTGAGAGTGAAAAGAGGTGATTGATAAGTTAACTGATTTGATCAATTAGTTATGATTTTCAACATGTGTTGTAGGATTTTGAAGTTGAATTTGATTTTCATTTTCAATTTGCATTTGGATTTTGATTTTCAAATGATGAAATTCAAATGCTCATTCAGTTGAAATTTGGTTAAATTTGAATTTGGAAAGATAAAATTAGTTGAAATGAAGTGAGATTCAAATTTGGGGATTTGGAAGAATGAAATTAGTTAATTAAATAATTCAAATGAAATTATTTAATAATGAGAAATACAATTAATTAAATAATAAAGATATTTAACTAAGGAATATGTCCTAATTAATTAAATAATTAATATTTAATTAATAGTAAAGTTAGGTTTAATTAATTAATTAATTGAAGAATAGAAATTTCATAATTAGAAATGTTGAATGTGATGATTGAGTCAGTTTAGAAGAATAATTAGCTTAATTAAATAATTTAAGAATTACTTAATTAATTAGGATGAATAATTAGTGTACGATTGATGAGACATTGTTAGGTGTCTACATTTACCTGTCTTTGACACAATGTCGAGATGACATTGTTTCAAAGAAAACAAATTTTTTTTGCCCCTCTATGCCCTAGTGATCCTTATAGTGTAAATATGCCCCCTCAGAAAAAGTGGTCGAAATATTTTTATATTGAGACCATTTTTTCGATACCATTTTAGTGAGCAATTGTGTGAAGTTTTGTGTGATTTCGCATATGTTTGACTATGTTACAAGTGCATTGAATTTCATGGGGACCATGACCGTCATGGTGTTAAAAACTCTAATTTTGAGCTATGAATAGTGATTAGGCTTTCTAATTATCTCATTTGCATTTATTTGATTTTGTAGAGCACTTAGTGATTTTAGTGCATTCCTGCAACTTTGGAGCATGATCGCGGGTCATAGATCCAGGTTGCATCTTTCTAATTGAGTCAAGTCATATCAAAGACCACCTGGCACTGGAGGCATGGTAAGTTTTCCAAAAACTTTTCTCGTTTTTTCTTGTTTTTACAATTTTTTCCACAATGATGTCAAAGACAAAATTTTTAACTATTGCACAATTGCCTATCGATTTATGCACAGTTGCTTTTAATAATTCGCAATTGATGTAGTGATGTAGAATTGAGTTTAGTAATGCACAATTGATCTTAATAGTTAGCATTTTCTTTAAGTAGTGTGCATATGACATAAATGATGCACAATTGACTTTATTGATGCACATTCGCTTTAACTGATTCACACTTGTTTTTTTTGAGATTTTTTTCAAAATAACATAGTTGATTTTTGACATGTGAATATATAATATAGTATATAATTTTTTTATGTATTTCATCTTGTAGGCACATTACCCTATCCTGGTTGGTAGAAAGATGAGGCCATATGGTCTCGAGAGTCATCATCAAATTCTTGATGAGGAGACTGCTTTGATCAGACATTTGGGCTTGTATCACATATTACACTTGCCAAAGGTTAAGGCCAATAGTGCCATGATCATTGCTTTAGTCGAGCGGTGGCATTTTGAGACATGTTCATTCCATTTACCTACGGGTGAGGCATCAGTCACACTAGAGGATGTGTGGCACATTTTGCATATTCCTATTCGTGGTGCCTGAGTTACATTCAATCGTTATGATGGTGTTGTCAGACTATGTGATTTGTTCGAGTGGTCAGAGGAGGACTTACCTATATGGGCTCAATATGAGATCCCATGGGATGATCTGGTCATTTTGTGCTCTATTGTTGTTGGCCTACTAATTCCTGATAGACAGACAAATGGTTTCCCTGTCGGATGGGGTACAAACATCCGAGATATGATAATTGACAGACATGTTTTCTCTTGGGGTCCTTTCTTATTAGCCACTTTATATCATTAGATGCATGGCATTATATACTTGGAGTAGAAATCTATTGGTTGTGGTATCACTTTGCTCCAGGTATGGGCTTGGGAGCATATGGCTATCTTTCGGCTGATAATTCATGTTGATCTTGTTGATGAGCAGCCATATGTGTACAGATATACAGTTGGTATTAGACATAGGTGTTTGGGGAACACCTTATTCTGGAGACATCGGAATGATATCTTGCAGTACTTCTCTTGGAGACCATATCTTGATTGTCACGGTTGGGCTGATGATTATCAACATTTATATTATTGCAGACAACAGTGATATCCCATTGGTCAAGATGTTGGCAAGCACAAGGTTATTGATATCCATCTTCCTGGTCGGGTACTCCGTCACTTTGGGGAGGTACAGGGTGTGCCAGATGTGATAGCTTACTTTGCTTGGATTACTCGAGAGGCTGGGGATTGGGGGGTTGTGTGTACAACCTCATGTTTCTATAGCCAATTTTGATTCTCTTTTCCCTTTGCAGTGGGGTTGATCAGTAGGGGTTGCAGATCTAGGTGCGACTCCTCAGTATGATGCTCGGTGGGTTCAGCACATGCCAGTGCCACTAACAGATCCCACAGTTCCTATTTCAACACAATAGATTCATCATGGTAGATCTCAAGGAGGGAGAGGGAGAGGGAGAGGGAGAGGGAGAGGGAGAGGGAGAGGTAGCGGAGGGCGGGATGGTGGAGGATGAGATGGAGGTAAGATTGGATTGATTGTAGTGGTAGCGACAATGAAGGCAAAGCAGGAGGATAGTGAAGAGGATGTAGAAATCATTCAAGTCTATGAGAAGCTCTAAACGAGATGGTAGTGATAGTGATGATTCTCTATCAGAGTCATCTGGTAGTTGAGGGAGTGATGGTGGGGATGGTGGTGGGCAGGACATTGAGATGCCCCAGGTTGGAGATGTGCTAGCCACAGAGGGAGGTGGAGACATAGAGGGTGAGGATGAGTAGGTTTTGAGAGCTCGGATTAGGATCTTGGAGGATCTAGTTGCCACTTTGAGACAGTAATGGATGGATGCTAGGGAGCACTTCCAGAGAGACTATGGTGCATTGGAGGCATAGAGGGACCAAATTGTAAGAGAGAGGGATAGGGCTATTGTTGATAAAGATAAATTCTAGAGAGAGAGGGATGATGCGGTGGAGAGGGAACAGGTGACCATAGATGCATACAATTAGTTGTTTGGTCCATGAACTGATGTACATATGTAGTTAGACAAATTTTTCACTATTACTCAGGAGGCTATATACAAGAATATGAGAGAATCATTCCTGAGGGTCAGACGAAGCCTTGCTATCAAACCTATAGATCTCAGAGTGGATCTAGAAGAGACACAAGTTGACAGACAAGTAGTGGAGGTATAATGGGTCCTCGTAGGGCATAATTGAGACATCTTGGAGCAAGATCCTCCTGGAGATAGAGGCAGTGCCAGTAGAGACACTCTATGTTGCACTTGATTTGATGTATTCTGACACTTTTTAAAGATATATATGATATACATTTGGTGGCATCTTACATGCGTTGTGTTATTTCTATGATGTTTTATGTATGTGATGTATTCTATGATTCTATGTGCATTTTATTTTATGTAATATGATGATGTGAGGATATGTTTGTGTAACTAATGCTTTTGACACAGATTAATATGAGAATGAACCAAAAATGAATTTCATCTGATATGATATTTATTTGAATGAATTTAATGTTGAACACAAGATGCCATTGTTAGGGGTGGTGAATTAGTGGTTCCCAAACTTTAACCTTTTAATCCTAAGTATGTGTATACCAGTTAGCAGATCTAACACAAAGATAACATACCGATGAGATACAAGGATGACACAAATGCAACCACACATAAAGGGAACATCACATAACACTGGATGTACAAGGAAAACCCAACATGGGAAAAACCTCAGTGAGAAATGTTGTTGGAGTCTATTGCCCCAATCCAACCTCACAATAAAACAATGGTTACAAAATTTAAGGCACCAACCCAAGGAGCACCACCCCTACTTTAGGGCACCAACCCCTGATTTATGGCACCAACCCAAGGAGAACCAACCCCTACACTGAGCTCCAACTCAGTGATTACAATGATATATATTAATATAATAGTTAATACCTAGTTACAAATGAATTTTGTAACCTCTCACACTCAACTTACTATGCGAGTTCAACTTCTTCTCAACCAGTCTTCCTCTACTCTGTTCTCTGCCAGTCCTCATCTCACTTAGATTCTCCTCTCCTTCACTCTCTAATACAACCTTACTGGCTCAACCTCTACCTCATCTCTGTCGGTACTCTATTTTGTCAGATGCACTACTACTTGCTACCACCAGTACTCTTCACTCTGATCTCTCTCAGTTTTCACATTACCGGTCAAGCCCTACTTGGATCTTGCCTTGACGGATCTTCACCGACACTCCCACTACACTGTAACACCTTCCCTTCCTTTTTGCAAGTTCTAGCACCACCAGTTTACACTACTGCAACTCACTTTGTAGTTTACTAGGCACTCTGACCTTGCTGGTTAAGCCTCTACTAAACCCACTCACTGGTTGCACCTCCAATACTTAGTCTCTATGATCTTCGATGAATTCTTTGACTGGTTGGCCCTCTTCTACTTTTACACACTTCACTCTTCAACATCCGACACTTAATCTTCTTGTAGCATCATCAATCATCTTTGGTCTTTAGTCGGTATATTTATACCTAATTTTTCCCACCTTGACCAACATTCAAACATTTGGCACACTAGGGTTCCTTCATCAACCTTGAGGCATATCAAATTAGATCAGATCTCCTTCCAAAGATCAACCACTCATAATGGATCAATCAACTCCATCAATCTCATTGCGTCCAAAACATGTTTGCCATATTTAGCAAACACGACAACCTACATCCTAATATGTCAGCCTTGTGATTTGTTGATTATCGTGCATGATGTAGTTTCCTTCACCTACTCTGATTTTCTTGATCAGTGCATCCTGGATATCCTATGTTCATTTGATCTCAAGTCGGAAACCCCTACAACACACCCATTATTTTTGGGGTCGACCATGAATACAGACTTGATTGGAAACTACTTCACTGACTCACACTTCATCGACCATAGCATGAATGAAATCTATGTCCTACATGTCATCATCATCGGTATGCACCCTAACTAGGTCACCATGTCAATTTAGACCCTATCACTGACCAATACACAATACTGGTGCTTCATCTACCAGTTCTCTAACCCTGTCGGTTATACCCTAAGCGATCAACCTTCAAGCCTGCACTTGGTAGCTATGCTGGTGGAACACATTTGCCAGTCACAAAAACATATCAATCCACCACATTCTTATCTTCATTAGGTAGGAGCACATCACTTATCCTCTTTTCTCTCTTACCGGTTCACATACTTACCAGTAGGCACCTTGATTACACCATGTCATCAACCTTCAATTGTTTCCATCTAAGGCATCTGCATTCTGGTTGCACTCTCTATCTATACCTTGCCTTCTTCTTCATCAGCTTAGACATCATCTCAACCAGTTTGTCAAAGTGGCAAACCCATCACTTCTTTACTCTTCCCTCTCTATCCTAGTGGCACAACATGCCAACTCTTGTTGATCTGGTGCACATCTCTGATTTTATGCACCTGACGCATTGTTGTGTTTCAACGATTCATTCGGTGTGAGCCTTCAATTACCTACCTTCTACTTTTATGTCTTATTTCGGAGGGTTATGATGCATTCCATGCATATTGGGAGATTAAGCTCAGTATGATCACCTACCGGTGTGAGTAGATCCTTTTCACTGATTCTACTTCCGGCATTGCACAAATATGCCTTAGATGACATTGAGAGGATACATATTCAATCAAGCACATATGATCCAATTGGGCATATGCATTGTCATTCATATCATCAACCTGTGATATCATCTTCATCTGGTGGGATTCTTGTTGATTGACATCCAACAACATACCGGTTTTGCACTTCATCATTAGCTCACCCTACTTGCTCACTAGTCATATGCATACCGGTTGGCAACAATGCACTGCCAACATATCACTTACTGGTTATTATACCATACCGGTCTCCAGTCTTTATGTCTTCAACACAAGCCAACACTAACTTGTGTACGAGTGACTCCAATAACTACAATACTGGTTGACATCCTCTTCTTACTGGTGAGAAGCTATATCGGTAACCTGCTATACTACTTGAAATAAATTACACCATTACTGGTTGACATCAATGACAACTATACCAACAATATCTCAATCTAGTAGCCATGCTATACCAGTTGACATCAATGACAACACAATGCCAATAATCTCCCCCTTTGGTATTGATGCCAAAACATGTAGTATCCATCACACTATAGATTCTCTCTCCCCATTTGACAACAATGGCAAAGGGCATGAACATATTTTTTCTCTCCCTTTTCTCTACCGATTTCTTCTCCTCCTTTTACCATTTCACTCTACATCCTCTCAATCAACAACACTTGAGATGGAGGGCTCAGACACCAACTGACATCAATTGCTCAGCTACCAAATTTATATACAAGCTGGATAGAAATTGCATATAGAAGTTTGATACCAATTTTAGAAACATGTGTGAGTGAATTCCACTTACTTGTTGGACAGACTGCATCATCTTCCCTTTTGATATACAGAAGGTTATTCTGGCCCCAATTAGCTGGAACCAAGTATTGAGGCTGACATTGATATCACTTGTATGCTCTTCATACCAAATTTATGTTCTCCTCCTATGCAGGTAACTCTCCCTTGCTATAGGCATCTCTCCTGGTGGTCTGATTATGATTTCAATAAGTAGAAATTGGATAGATATTGAAATACCTCACAAAAATGGACCCATGAGTACATCCCAAAGTCTTAATCATACTAGTGCAACCATAGACACTTTCTCTCCCCCTATGTCTAGCATGTCTGATGCAAATCCAAAAATATGGTTGTGAACTCCCCTTGATCCATAGATCTTAGGTCATCTTTTCCTATCAAGTTCTAAACCGGTTGTTGAGTTTGCACCTTATACCGATTGAGCTGTGCATATGTGATCTATAGACAATTTTTCAGCTCCATTATATCCATCACAACTTATGACATCATCTTATATGAACACAATGCCATACCACATCACTATCATACCAAAAATTAGACCGATTAGCCCATAAAAATATAAGAAAATAAGGTTAGCTACTGAACCATCAAATGTCATTCAGGTCTTTTCCAATATCACCTGAGACATAATCTCCTCAATCCATGCTACCAGAATTACTACAATAATCTCAGAACTCATTGACTTACATAACCTACAATACTAGTCAATATCCATACTGGTAACATATTGCACATATCGGTTTACTAAACCAGATCAACATCTCCATTGGAGCACCTTCCTCTAACCTCTGTCTTCTAGTGTCAAGTGCCTCTAATCCAATGGCAATTTAACCATCCTATTGACGCATGCAAAAGTAATCCATCTCTCATAGGTAGATGTCTAGCCAAGGCAACAACTACACATATTGTCATCTCATCTTCTTCCTTTATACCGACAATAACCAATCCTTTCATTTGTCCATTTTCACAAAGGGGGTAAATGATGTGATCAAAATGTATCTCCCCCAAAGGTTCTGCATCTCCTTTAAGCCTTAGGAGATAACACCTATCCATTGAATGCATAGTGTCGATCCATGGTTCTACTCTCCTCCTTCTTCCTCCATACCTGCTTGATCTCACTCATCTTCCCATTTTCAGTCCTAGGATCCTTCTTCGGCTGATTTGTCCTTGCTCTTCCAAATTTTGCAGCATGACCATAAGCATTGTTGTAGAAGCAGACTGTGTTCATGCCAAACACATGATCTTGTAGGAACACTTATCTTTTTGTTCCATGCAGCTCTTTGATGCTCATATGCTCTATACCCACCTTCATATTGAGCATGGTTGTTATACCGGCTATCATGTGACTGGAATCTCTTCTTCCTAGATTCATGACTCCTATGGGTAGATGCATTACATTTTTGACATACAACATTGTTATTTCTAGGAAACACATTTTGTCTATTCCTAGACCTCTTTTTGTATTCACCTACCCTATGGCCATAAATTTTGCATGCAAAGAAATAACCAAAGAAAGGGGGCTCATAACCTACAAATTTATTCTTCCATGCATGAGGAGATCTTACTGGTTTGGCTTCTTTGTTTTTGCTTCTCCAAGGATGGATCTTGGATTGTCTACCCTCTGTAGTTCTTTCATCTGATCCCATCATCTTCCACACTTGTCTTGACTTGTGGACAATAGTATCTCTTTGTCTTCTACCGGTAGGAGGTCTTCTATGTTGTCTTCTTTTCAAGTTCTTGCTTTCGGTGAAGCTACCTTATCTCATCTTTCCTTTTCCTTTTGGATCAGCATTGTTCCTCCTTGCAGCACTGGTTTTCTTTAGCTTCATGTCCTCACTGGTTGTAGTTAGATCAACCTTCTTCCTAGGAGTATTCTAGATAGTGAAGGTCTATACTTTGTTATCTCCATTTGAGGAGACAAACTGAATGTATTTGTGGGAGACATTCTTGTTGGTGGAACATTCACCAGCATCACATCCTAATCCTTTGGCATCCTTGGAATGTTTTTGCTTCTTCAACATCTTGTCCAAGGCATCACTACTGTCATCAAACCAAATCCTCACCTTGAGTTCATGTTGACATTTCTCAAGGTCTTTGCAGAGATTCTCCATTTCTCTTTCTAGCTGCTGATACTCTTTATCCTTTGCCTGTAGCTCTGATTGTAGATCTTTACACCTGCACTCCTTGAAGTCCAAATCTGATTTTGGTTCTTCATTTATCCTTTTAGCATCATCCACCTATGCTGTCAGATTTGTAATGGTTGACTTTGACTCTTGAAGGCATTTGATCAACCGGTTTTGTTCCACAATAGAAACATTCTTAAACAACTTATATTCATTTCTTACTCTGCTGAGTTCATCAAGATCACTCACTAGTTCTCCTTCAAGATCTACCTCGACTTCATCTTCTTCATCACATTCACTATCACTCCCAAACACATCTTTCTAGTAGGATTGATCTGCATGATCACTTCCAGATGTGTGCCTCTCATTTTCTATCTCTTGAGCCACGAAGAGGTGGGTTCCCTCTTCATAACTGTTGTTGTTGCTAACTGATCTATCTTGATCTGCAGACTCATGTGACACATTTCTTTTCTTTCTCTAACAAACTGGTACTGCAATGGTAGGCTCATTTCCATAGAACTTCTTCAGTCTATCCCACAAACTCTTTGTTGACTTACATCTATCCACCTGTGAAGAAACATCACCAGGAAGACCATTGAGTATAGCCTTCATTGCTTCAGCATTTCATTCATTTTTTCTTTCTACTTTAGGACTAGTGGGAGGACTGGCCAGTCTAGAGGGACCATTTACAACTAATATCCATACATCATACCCTAGAGAGGATAGGTAGACTTCCATTCTACAACTCCATAAAGAATAGTTTGAACCATCAAATGTCGGAGTAGGGGCTATCAAATAATAGACCATTGTGTTCTCAAAACCAAAATCTACCCAAGCTAGAGAAATCTTATCAACTGAGAACCTAAGCTCTGATACCAATTGTTGAACACAAGATGCCACTGAGAGGGGGGATGAATCAGTGGTTCCCAAACTTTAACCTTTTAATCCTAAGTGTGTGTATACTAGTTAGTATATCTAGCACAAAGAAAACATACCGGTGAGATAGGAGGATGACACAAATGCAACCACACATAAAGGGAACATCACATAACACCAAATGTACAAGGAAAACCCAACATGGGAAAAACCTCGGTGAGAAATGCTGCTAGAATCTACTACCCCAATCCAACCTCACAATAAAACAATTGTTACAGCATTTAGGGCACCAACCTAAGGAGCACCACCCCTACTTTAGGGCACCAACCCCTAATTTAGGGAACCAACCCAAGGAGCACCAACCCATGCACCAAACTCCAAATCAGTGATTACAATGATATATATTAATATAATAGTTAATACCCAGTTACAAATGAATTTTGTAACCTCTCACACTCAACTTACTATGCTAGTTCAATTTCTTCTCAACCGGTCTTCCTCTGCTCTATTCTCTATTGGTCATCAGCTCGCTTAGATCCTCCTCTCCTTCACTCTCTAATGCAACCTTATCGGCTCAACCTCTACCTCTTCTCTATCGGTACTTTGTTATGTCAAATGCATTGCTGCTTGCCACCACTGATACTCTTCACTCTAATCTCTGTCGGTTTTCTCCTTACTGCTCAATCCCTATTCAGATCTTGCCTTGTCGGATCTTCACCAACACTCCCATTGCATTGCAACACCTTCTCTACCTTTCTGTAGGTTCTAGCTCCACTGGATTACACCACTGCAACTCACTTTGTAGTTTATCGATGACTCTGACCTTGTGAAGTTAAGCCTTTGCTAAACCCACTCACTGGTTGCATCTCCATTACTCAGTCTCTATGATCTTTGATGAAGTCTATGACTAGTTGGATCTTTGCTTCTTTTTCACACCCCACTCTTCAACATCTGACACCTAATGTTTTTGCAACATTATCAATCATCTTTGTTCTTTAGTCAACATATTTATACCTAATTTTTCCTATCATGACTGACATTCAAACCTTTGGTGTACTAGGATTCCTTTATCAACCTTGAGGCATATCAAATCAGATTAGATCTCCTTCCAAAGATCAACCACCTGCAATAGATCAATCAACTCTGCCAATCTCATTCTGTCCAAAAAACATTTACCATATTTAGCAAACACGACAACTTGTATACTGATATGGCGGCCTTGTGATTTGTCGATTATCGGGCATGATGCAATTTCCTTCACCTACTCTAATCTTGTTGATCAGTTCATCTTGGATCTCCTCTGTTTGTTTGATCTCAAGCCACAAACCTCTACAACACACCCATGATTTTCGGGGTTGACCATAAATGAAGACTCAGTCAGAAACTATCTCACTGACTCACACTACACCGACCACAACATGCATGACACTTGTGTCCTATGTGTCATCATCATCAGCATGCACCTCAACTCAATCACCATGTCGGTTTAGACTTTGTCACTAACTAACACACAATATCGGTGCTTCATTTACTGATTCTCTAACCCTGTCAGTTATACCCTAACCGGTCAACCTTCAAGCCTGCACTTGGTAGCTATGTTGGTGGAACACCTTTGTCAGTCAACAAACATATCTATCCACCACATGCTCATCTTCATTAGGTAGGAGCACATCACTTAGCCTCTTTTCTCTCTTATTGATTCAAATGCTTACCGGTAGGCACCTTAATGACACCATGCCATCAACCTTCAACTATTTCCATTTGAGGCTTGCATTCTAGTTGCACTCTTTATCTGTAGCTGCTTAACCTTGCCTTCTTCTTCATCAGCCCAAACATCATCTAAACCGGTTTGTCAAAGTGACAAACCCATCACTTCTTTACTCTTCTTTCTTTGTCCCAGTGGCACATCATTCAAACTCTTTCCGATCCGATGCACATCTCTGATTTCATGCACCTAAGGCATCCTTGTGTTTCACCGGTTCATCCAGTGTGAGCCTTCAATTACCTTCCTTCTACATTTTTGTCTTACCTCGCATGGTTATGATGCATTCCATGCATATTGGCAGATTAAGCTTAGTATGATCACTCACTGGTGGAAGTATATCCTTGTCACTCATTCTGCTTCCGGCATTACACATATATGCCTTAGATGACATTAAGCAGATACGTCTTCAATTAGGCAAATATGATCTAGTTGGGAACAATCAATGTCATTCATTTCATCAACCTGTGATATCATCTTCATCTGGTGGGAGTCTCGTTGATTGACATCCAACTGCATACTAGTTCTGCACTTCTTCATTAGCTCACCTTGTTTGGTCACTAGTCATATGAATACCGATTGGCAACAATGCACTGCCAACATATCACTTACCAGTTGTTATACTTTATCGGTCTCCAGTCCTTGTGTCGTCAACACAACCCAACACTAACTTATGTACCGGTGACTACAATGACTACAATGTTGGTTGACATCATCTTCTTACTGGTGACAAGCTATACCGGTAATCTGCTATACTAGTTGACATCAATGATAGCTATACCAACCATCTCTCAATCTGGTAGCCATGCTATATCGGTTGACATCAATGACAACACAATGGAAACATCTAATGCAATGAAATCTAAGTGAAGATGCATTTAAGATAGGTGATAATGCAACTGAATCTAAGTGATAGTGCAAATTAACCAATAGAAAATTTATTATGTACTTAAAGTGATATGCAACCTATACGAATGATTTTGTTATGCCAGAAATATATTGTGGATTATGTCTGTTGAATTAGAAGAAGTGTTAGTGAGAAAGATAGATTTGGAAAAGATGATGAAAAGATACGTTAGAAAAGAAGAATCAACTATGTCAACTTGATATCAATAACCGATATGAATGTTAGTGATGAGTACTCTTCTTTGCCTTTATTCATAGTCCAATACATTATCATCATTGAGCCTTATTATGTAGCAATGAAGCTTAGTACACTGAGGTATAAGGAATGAAGATGTATAGATATCTCATTGCAAGAAACCAACACATAGTAGATAAGGAATGAACCTTCCATTCAGAGAATTATGCTAGGGGTCATAATATGTGTGGCATTTACAAGATGAATGCTCATATCATAGACACCCACTAGAGAAATTCCCTCAGAACTTCATTGCTTCACACCACAAAAAACAAACAAAGAAAAGGATCATGCTCATCATAGATCGTCTGGTCACTTTTGGACATCCTTGAGTAGCATAGACACATGATCTTTGCCAATTGATAAAAGATAAAAACCAAATTAGACAAAACTCAGTAGCTTTATTGACTGTGCCTTTGCTTTGATTTTTTTGATGTGATGGTTTGATAATGTCTAGCTTCAAAAAGTTCAGGACCCCATTTAAGACTGATCTATCTAATTTCGAGTGTATCCTCTTCTGTTTAAGACAAGATAATGATCACGTTGATATGGATATTGATGATTGATAAGAATTGATCAATTTGGTTCCACATTTTTGATAAGATAGTTATATCCTTTGTTTAACTACGTGTGAAGTGTTTGCTAGATATCTGCAAGGGTACTTGCTTCTCACGAGACATTTTATTGCAAGTTTTGATTGTTTTTTAATTTTTAGTTTGTTTTGAGTTTTTTGATGTTTAGGGTTTTTTCAGGATCGTATTTGAATGTTTTTGGTTGATTTTGTTGGCTTTTCGATGTTTTTGGTATTTTTCGCGATCATATTTGAATGTTTTTGGTTGATTTAAAAAAAAAAAAAGAAAATTCACTTTTTTAGATTTTTTCAGGACTTTATCTGATTTTTAAGATTTTTTTAGTACATTATCTGATTTTTAGATTTTCTCTGTACATTATCTAATTTTTAGGATTTTCTCAGTACATTATCTGATTTTTAGGATTTTCTCAAGACTTTTTTACAATTTTTAAAGATTTTTTTAGTTATGTTCCCAGTGTGCCAACCTATTATGACATGATGATCTAGGTGATGCATATGGAGACAATGAATTATCGATATGAGTTATGCTAATGTAAGATGCATGATGAAGATGCAACCCCTATTCAAACAAGGATGATTGTGTGTGTCTTTCATTCTGAAATGCACTAATTGGATTAAAGGTGTGGAGTATTTCTGAGATAGGTGTTCAATCTATTCTTAGAATACCTTAAACCATCCAACCTAACACACTATGAAACCAAGATTTATGAATGGAGGCACAAAAAACTTCTCCATAAATTCTTGAAACTTTGATCTTCTTTTGACCATGTGTGTGCATCTCAGTTTATCCTACCCTTATAACCATTACAGGCCCTTGGAATCCTATGTGGCTAGCTACATGAGTTATTTTGACTTCAAAAGAAACCTGGATAAAGACTCATTGCCAACAAGCTTTTAGAGCTCTAATGAGGTTATACATTGTAATCTCTTGAATATTACTCCATTTCCAATAGGCGTCCATAGCCTTGATGGAGTTATATGCATGTTCCCTTAGTCAAGCTTTTATTGCACATTATTGCATTATATTTTAGTTATATATCTTTCTTATTTTTGCCTTGAGGTGGATATTGGCATAGTATTTTTGTTTCTTTTTTCATTTTTCTTTCCTTTACTTATAAGTAATCACACCTACTTGGGTATGATGATTACAACGATGTTGAAGCATAATTTTTTATTTTTCACTAGCCACATGACCAACTAGGTATCTATAATGACTTGGAGCTATTGATTAATGTGTGAGATATAGTAAGAAATATATTTTAGGTAACAAGGCTCAATATTGAAACCTCTACACAACCATGGATAAAGCTCAATCACAAGGTAGGTGTCTAGATACCAAGGAGATTTAGGTCCCACTATTACACAAACATATTCTGAAGTTGGTATTTCATATGAAGGTACCATTAGTTGTTCCACTACAAACTCAAACTAAGTTCCATTATTTTGTATGTCAAGGAGAGATCCCATAGTTTCCATTGCATCAATAGCTCAATTTTGTACTCTGGAGATTTTATCGAATGTGATATTAGTGAAATATTTCTTTATTTCTTCTACCAATTGTTTGTAAGGTGTGAACTTGTCATCTTTGGTTTCATAATCATGATCTACCTAATTTATAATGAGCTGAGAGTCACCATATACTTCTAGGTCCTTTATTTTCCATTGCAATGTTGTCTGAAGTCCTATGACCAAGGCTTCATACTCGGCTATGTTATTTGTGCATGAGTAGCTTATTTTGAATGACTTGGGAATAGAGTCACCTTGAGGTGTGATACAAACAATTATCGCTCCTACTCCATGGTTTGTATGTGATCCATCAAAGAATAATTTCTACTTGTTGGATATTGTGACTGTAGAGATAGACTCATCTGGAAAGTCTATCAACATGGGATGGTGGTCTAAAATTGGTGCTTCTACCAATTGGTCTACTATAATTTTCCCTTTGATGGCCTTTCTATCAACATATTCAATGTCTAATTTGGTAAGGATCATTACCCATTTGGATAACCTTCTGGTTAGTGCGAATCTACTTAAAGGGTACTTGATTGGATCAAATTTTGCAATGAGATAAATCTTGTGACTAATCATGTAGTGTCTTAACTTTTAGGAAGAAAAGACCACCGCCAGTCATGCATGCGCAATAGTAGTGTAATTCAATTCATAGCCTACAAGAGTTCTACTAATCTAGTAGACTTCTCGTTCCTTCCCTTGATCATCATGTTGTGCTAAAAGGGAACCCAAAGCTGAGTTGGTTGTTGATATATACAATAGTAAGGGTCTTCCATGAACTGGTGATACCAAAACTGGTGTGGTCAATAGATAGTCTTTCTAATCTTAAAATGTATCTTGGCATTGTTGTGACCATTTGGATATAACACCTTTCTTTAAAAGGTGTTGAAATGGGTGGCACTTATCTGCCAACTGTGCTATGAAATGCCTAATGGATTGAAGTCGACCTTGTAGGCTTTTGAGTTGTTTAAGTGTTGTTGGTGTTGGCATTTCTAAGATTTCTTTCACCTTTGTAGTATCTACTTCTATTCCTCTATTTGATACGATGAATCCCAATAGCTTTCTAGCTAATACACCAAATACACACTTCTTTGGATTTAGTCTTACCTTGTATTATTCCAATCTGTTGAATATTTTTGTTAAAACCTCTAAATGATTTGCTCTGGTTTGAGATTTTTCTAGGATATCATTGACATACTCTTCCATGATATCATGTATCATGTCGTGAAACAATATGGTCATAGCCCTTTGATATATTGCTCCTGCATTTTTGAGACCAAAAGGTGTTGCATTCTAGTAGTAGATACCCCAAGGACAAGTGAATGTTGTCTTATCTTGGTCTTCTGGTGCTATTCTAATCTGATTGTAACTAAACAAAACCATCCATAAGTGATAGCAATGCATTTCCTATTTTAAGATCTACAATCATGTCGATATTCGGGAGTGGGAAATCATCTTTTGGACAAGCCTTGTTAAGATCTCTGAAATCTATATAGATCAGAATGCCCACAAAATGTTTATTCACTAGGAATAAATTGGAAATCCACTCTGTATAATTAATAGGTCTTATGAAACCCACATGTAATAGTTTTTGCAATTCGATCTTGACTAGTAAGTCTATATGAGGATGCATTTTCCTCAACTTTTATTTGTATGGCTTTAATCCTGGTAATAGAGGTAAGTGATGTAATACCAACTTGAGGTCTAATCCTGGCATATCTACATAAGACCATGCAAAGTTGACGAGACTTTTCTTAAAAAACTAGATGAAGTTCTCTTTCTCTATAGTATTTAAAGATTTTGCTAGATGAATTTTATGTAAATTTTTAGCATCTCCAATGTTGACTTCTTTTATTTCCTCCATAAGGAGTGTTGATTATTCTCTATCAATTGGAAGATCATCCAATCTTCCTCTAGTCATTTTTTTATATCTTCTGATTCATCTCAATTTGAGGATGAGCTAGCCTCTTCAAAGTATGTTGTTCTATCCAATTCTATTGCAAATCTTGCCTTATGATCATCATAGGGAAACCCTTCTATGACACTAAGGAATTCTGCAATATCTTCATCATTATCGACCTAGTATAGACTTGATGAGTCCTCTTGCTCCCAGGCAATTAGATGTGAATGCATAAGGGGTAAATCTTTTCTTTCATTTGCTAGAGAACATCATGCAAACTTGGTTGTTCTAAACATATTTGTCGATAGTGCCATCATCAATGAATGGCTGGTTGTCATATATTGTGTCTATTGTTTGTGGGCTACTGTCTTGAATAGAGAGAAATTCATAGTCGTGAGAACCTATCATACTTTCTATATATATTCCACTATCTGATGTTGTGTCACTTATCTCATCTTGTTCTTCAATGGGTGGTAAGGATACTTCAACTGTGGTAATATATAATGTAATTTGTTCCTAACTTGTGGATCTCCTTTGTGTGGTGGAGACTCCCCTCAAGCCTAGTATAAGACATTCCAGCCTTTCTTCATCTGACTCATTTGGTAAAGCTAGGTTTGTTTCCCTTCGTAAAAGTATTGACATAATCCAATTATTAGGCTCATTTGCAGGTGGTAATCCATATTTTGTTACCACATTTTCTTGTAAAAATGTTTCAAGTACTATACTATTATGTGATGTCACATTAGTTTATTGTCTAAGATCTTCACCATCTGATTCCATACTAGGGTATGTTGCTGCTTTCTCACTTCTATGAGATGAAGGAGGGAATACCCACATTGATGATTAATTCTAAGGTATATACTCTGATGCTAGTCTTGGTTTATTCAATATGTCAAGTGTTCATTATTTTGCCTCTATTATCTTTGTGATGTTTTTATACCCTAATCCTTGATTCTTTGGGTTCTCTTGAGGTAAAATAGGTTCTATCTTCCTTGTTTATGTAGTCCCAAACCTGTGGTACCATTATACCCATGTTTCTGTAGCATTTTGAAACTATTTCCATACTGATCTAAGGGTAACTAGGTTATTGTCACATCATCTTCTTCTTCATATAACCAGTGATTGACATCTTCATCTAAGGATTCTTCCTACAAGTCTCCCCATCTAATGAATGAGCATGAATCTGAGTATTTAACCATATCCATTCATTTATTTTGTTTTATCAAAGTAGTCTGAGGCTTCTCAAAAGATCCAAGAGAAACAAATAATTGTCTAATATTTTATGTACTGGAGATGGAATATTCCCCACACCTGACTGTAGCGTCGTAAATTGTACGCACTTGCTAGGGTGGTACAATTTCACACCTGGTTTAGCACCCGCCTTGGTCATTTTGCATTTTTGCATTGCATTTCCCCTTTAGCACTTAATTAATTAAATTAATTAGGTCTAAGGTTCTATTTTATCATCTCCCATATCATAAAGTTGGGCCCTTTCATTAAAGAGTGCCCTTTCCATTTTATTCCTCCAATACATCATTTAATCAAAAACCCTAATTAGGTCCTATTTTGAACTTGGGGGCTTGGTTTCGGGGGTCAAGACATCTCTAAATCACCTGTAACTTCGGGATTCTCTCTAAAATCATCATATCCGACGGCCCTGAAAATTTGGTGAAAACTTGTCGGGACCATGGCGCCCGTGCACATGGTCATGGACATTTTTCCCGAAATTTTGGGAGCACGATCCAATCATAAAATAAAGCTTAACCCCAAGAAATTGACGGGATATTCAATCTCTAGGTCGGCCAAAAGACGAAATTACAACCTAGGGTTTCATACATAAGAACTCTCTTTCTTCATTTGAAAGGATCCGATTTTTGTTTGGAGGAACCTCATAGGCAGCAAAAGAGCAGATCTTTGAAGACTTCAACAACATTCAACATCCTTCTATCAAGCATTTATCAATTTCATTCATCCATTTAGGGCTTGGAAGACATTGAAGAACAATAGGAGATTACCGACTGAAGATTGGCTTGTACTCCTCCCTTAAGGGTTGGGTATGATTTCATGTTGTTTTCATGTCTTTGCATAAGCTTCAATATATCCTTTATCCATGCTTTAGATCACTTTGCATCTTGATTTAGAGCATTTACATTATCATTTACAAGCAATTAGGGTTTACTTTCTAGGTTGCTCTAGTTTGCTTTCTTGCATTTAAGGACCTTGCACACACACTAGGTCTGCACACACAATACATTTTACAATACAACTTGGCTATTCGTGGAGGTGGAAATCACCGAAGCAGGGGTTTGAATAAGGCAAAACCCTATATAGCCGCCCAAACATCTTTTCAGATATAAGTGTAGGTTTCGGGACTCGGACGACGCCGCAAGTTACAGATCCGGAAGAAGCAGACTGAGACCGACCTGCCCACCAAATTTCAGAGCAAAAGACCAGGACAGGGGCGTGGGGCGCCCTGGTCCTACCAGGATAGGGGCGCTGGGCACCCTGGTCCCTGGGACAGGGGTGCTGGGCGCCCTGGTCCTCCTGACAGACAACATTTTCAGCATTTTGACAGCTTTTCCAGGTTGCAAAACAGCAGTTTCTAGAGCAGTTTCAGGGGCAGAATCAGGACAGTGGCGCCCGCGCCCCCGTCCTGAACATTTTCAGTCAGATTTTAACTCCGGGTACGCATTTACATTCTTGTCTTATCCTTGTGTTTACAGCTTTCCATCATTTAAGTTCAATTCTGTAATCTTGTTATTAGTTCATACTTGCACTTTGGGGTTAGGGATTGAACTTGCATTATTTTATCTTTCAATTACAACAAGGGAATAGAAATCCTAATAGGTAGCCCGTGGCTCTCTCTTCCACAAGAAGAAGTAGCCAATTTTGTGATACCTCTAGGCTCTTTCGTATTCCGCAAATGTGTGATTGAAAGTGAGATTAGGGCATGTTTGCTTAGTGTCACTTTTTCTCCCACACATTTTGGTGAACCCGACGTGAATTCCAATCTTCTCTAATTCTGATTTATGTTTTCAAATTTGAGTGTTTATGCTATTTCAAATTCAAATTTGTATTTACAAGTTTTAATTTCTTGCAAGATTCAAAAATTTAGAGGAAATTTTTGCTAAAACCCTAATTTTTCAATTCGAAGTTGAACTTGTGGATAGCTTACTTGGGATCAATAATTTCAAATCTGATTTAGGAACTCAGTTGAATCATAAATTTCATTTTCTAAATCTACATTCTAAGTGCTTGCATTGGTTAAAATTAAACATTTCCTTCTATTTTGCATGTGTTATCATTTGAAAGAGGAAAATTGTTATCATAATGCATTCATTTCATAGATGTGATAATGGGTTAGCTTCCCTAGTTTCAATTTTTCCTTCTCCTAAAGAACCTCCCCCCATCTATAACAACATTTTAGTGCCTAAAAGAGTTTCTATCAATCCCTTTGAGACTCTCGCATGCTCTAAGGATGAAGACTTCAAGAGTGATCTTGACAATTCTCCTAAAATGTGCCCTTCCTATTTAGCTATCCTAGAGGTAGAGAATAATATCATAAACACCTTTCTTAATGTTACTTTACCTTCCCTACATGATGCCTCTCTAAGTGAAAAGGTATTGATGGACATTGACTTATTTTCTCCTAAAGTTGGTCCTTCCAATGGGGGCATGTTAGTGCAACAAGAGGTTATGAACACTTCTTTCAAAGATCTCCTTCCTAAGCATGAATCTTTGGAGAAATATGTTCATGTTCCTCCTAAAAAACACTCCCTTCATGAGGATCCTTTTGTGCAAGAAGATGACATTATCCCTACATTTCCTATTGATGGCATTTCCTTTTCTAACAAAATTCCCACTAGAGATGATGAATTAATGATAAATGCTTACCCTTCTCCTAAAGTTTGTCTTACCCATAAGCATCCCTTAGAGAAAGAAGATGAAATAATAAGCACTTTCCTTAATTCTCTCTCCCCTAAAGATCATATTGAACATATTTTGAGGAAAGAGGATGAGTTTAACACATCTATTGATGCTCTCCCTTCTAAGGATGAGGAATTAATAAACAATGTTATCTCCTCTCCCGAAATTGACAATACTTCAAACATTCCTTTCAACAACCTCACTATTTGGGATGAACCATTAGAAGAAGGTGTAGATTATTCTCTCTCCCTTGATAGTTTCTCACCTTCCTTTAATATCAATTATTCTCCCTCTAAAAAAGCATCTCCCTCTCCTCAACTTGGTTCTACTCATAAGGAAACCCTAGTTCAAAGCAAGATGGTTAACATATCTTTCAAAGATCTCCCTCTCAAAAGTGAGACTTTAGAGAGTAATGTTGATCCTTCTCCTAGAGATTTTATTCCCCATGTAGATCCTTTGATGATAGAGGATGATATGACCTTTCCTAATATTACTCTCCCTACTAGAACATCAATGCCTTTTCCTTGTCTCTCTCCTAAAATTGATTTAATCCATGATAAGATTTTAGTGCAAGAGAAGACTATCAACAATTCTTCCAACACTTTTTTTCATTCCTCTAAACCATCCTCAATCAATTTGATACATGTGAATGAAACACCTAACAAACCTCTCTTCACTGTCCAAGGTGCTTGTCCTTCTCAAAATTCTCAACCTTTAAATAAGCCTATCTTAGTGGTTCAAGGTGGTTATGCTAATGATTCTTTTTGCACTCCTAAGAAACCTATTATTACTGTGCAAGGAGGTTATTCTTCTAAGAGCCCTTATGAGTATGCTAAGCAACTAACTAGAGAGAGTTATCACGCGGTTGCTCATACCTATAACACAAGAAACAATAGGCAACCTAATCTTCCTCCAGTTATCCCAACTTCACTTCCTCCTTCTCAACAAATTCTTCCGCAAGCTCCACGTATTTCACAAGTTCTTGGTAAGGAATATGATCTCATAGAACAACTTAAAGCTACCCCTGCTAAGATATCCCTTTGGGATTTGATCCAAACTTCTTCCGCTCATCATGGAATGTTACAAGATGCCTTGAAAGATTTGAATGTGCCTCCACCTAATACATCTAGTAATATAGCATCTTTAGTTAACTCTGTGATGAATCCTAAAGCTCAAATTGTGTTTACCAAAGATGAGTTGCCTACTAGTGCAATTCAACAACAATATGATCCCTTGATGATTGTGGTTATCATAAATGACACGGCTATAAGACGAACACTATTAGATAATGGCTCTGGCCTTAATGTATGTAGCATTAATCTATTGCATAAGATGAATGTGGATACATCCCTTATTGAGCCTGACTCTCATCCCATTCGAGGCTTTGATAATGTGGCTAAGTCTTCATTAGGTATTATCACCTTACCCATCACAGTGGGACCTGTTACTTTGCCTACTCCTATCCATGTTATGTCAGGAAATCTAACATACAACTTGTTATTAGGGAGACCTTGGATTCACAGTATGCAAGTTGTCCCCTCTACATTGCATAGACAAGTTAAATTCATTTATAACAATAAGACATATACCTTGATAGGTGATACTAATCTTCAGGCTTGTTTGCAAACATCTACTTCCAAAGGGAGTTCTTCTAAGCCTTCCTCTTCTAGTGATGACTCGTTAAACAAGATACCTATGGATGAATCATCACCCTCTAATAATCAAAATTCTTTGGATGAGTCTAAAGCTCCTGAAGAAGATCCTTCTCGACTTGAGTTTACACATTAAAAGGCTTTTGATCCTGAGAAGGTTCTCGCAGAAGATGATTGGGGGTCCCTTGACTTTAATCCCACCTTTGTAGGTGAATATAGGGTTCCTCCTAGAGATATTAAAGGTAAAAAGAAGGAAGAAACTAGAGATCAATCAGTCTTACTTGAACCTATGAGCAATAATTTTGTGGCCGCTTCTCAAACTTCTTCTCCTCACACCTCTAATTATGAAGAGTTTGATTCTTTGTCTTATGAAAAACCACCTTCTCTTCCTGAAATGGCTGATCGTTATGGTCGTGGTTTTCGCATTTTTGCTAAGCATGGGTATCATGGAAATGGTTGTGGCACTCATGAACAAGGGATAAAAGTTCCTCTAGAGACTAATTTTCACAATTATGCCTTTGGACTCGGCTATAATCCCTGCAAACACACTAAAGCATCTAAAAGACCATCTCTTAATGTGAATGCTATATTTAGTAGTGATGATGATCTCACTTCAACTAAATCATCTTCTATCAACTCTCATTCCCCTCATAAGGAAATCTTGGCGATGAACAAATCTCTTTATGAATCCCCTCAAATTTCTAAATCTGCTTATGAATCTTTTTCTCCTGTTCATCATAAAGTCCTTTCCTCTAGGGATAAGGCTCTAATAAATTACACTCATCCCTCTTCCAAGATTTCTTGTGATTTTTCTTCTTCAATTTTTATCATTTTATACATGTTTTTGATCTCACTTATAGTTGAGCATTTAGCATGTCATATTCAAATACCTCATTCAATCTATCATGTCTTTAAATAAAATTAATGGCTATTATGTTGCTCATCATTATGTGACATTGGTAGCTCATTTACTGGGGGCTCATTGTCATTCATGATGGTACAATTTCAAGTGCAATCATATTTTTTCGAAGCAACATAATAGCCTAATTTTCTTGTTCCTATGGGGACAAGAGTGATTTCATACATCTCTTCTTTTGCTTATGTCCAAATCTCTCCCTAGAAGATTGTGTAAGTCCTTCTCATTGTCCTTATCCTTGGGAGGCAATGATCTTTCCTTATTTTTATCTAAGGATCCACTTTTTTGTGGATGGTGTGAACTTTATTACTTGATGTTATTCCTTGTATGCATTTGTTGTTGTTTGTTCAAGGATTCTCTCTTACAAGAGGTGTAAGTCCTTGACTACAACCTCTTTTGCACTTGGTAAAATACATCCATAATGAATTCATTGTCCCAATTGGGTTAAAAAAAGCGTCATCCTTCATTAAGAATCACTTTCACCTCGCAAAAGAAGGAAGTATTGCATTCTTATTCTCTTCTTTGTCTTATTCTAGAAGATGTTATATTTGTCTAATACAATTCCTCTTGGGGATAGGTGTCTTTTGTACAAAGATCTCTTCTCCTCTAAGGATCTCCTTTACACATACTACGGGATATCCCTTTTCAACTATCTTATCCTTGCTTAAAGAGTGTAAAACTCTCTTGCTTGGATCTATGACATTGTTGCATTTTTGGGGTATCTTCTTTTGTGATGAAGGTAGGTATCCTTGTTCTACTTTACTTATGACATAAACATTACACTTTTTGAGCAATGGGTCATTCTCGGAACCAGAGCACAGACTCTTAGAGCGAGATGTCTCCATTTTTCTTTTATGCAAGGTGATTATTCTCGGAACCAGAGCACAGACTCTTAGAGCGAGATGTCACGCTTTTGTACTATACATATACAGGTTGTAGCATACTCGGGCATAGACTCCTATGAGGTGCTTCTAACCTCCCTTACACACACATGCACAAGGTTGAGTGGAACTAGTGGCATAAGGCTAGACTTTCTCACTCTCCTCCCTTACATGGATCACCTAGACAGACTCTAGAGGCTAGTTTTCCACATCCTTTTTCCCATGGATCACCTAGACAAGATCTAGGGGCGAGAAGTCCATGTTTTCTCTCTCACTATTCTTCTCATGGATCACCAATGCGTGTATTCATGCTTTTTTTTCCTTTCTTTTCTTCTCTTTGCATTTTGTTTCCATTTACATCCTTCATCTTGTGTTAGAGAACTCTCGAATCCTCACACTCTTTGTTGTGTTGGAATTGAGATTTAGTCCTCTTTCTTACCAGATGATTCTCCATTAAGTTTTTGATCTCATATCAAATCTTCTTGTGAGCATTTGTCATCAACATTCTTTAACAATTCGAAGTGGTAAACATGATACCCTGTTTCAACTCACTAAAATTAGCAAGCCGAAACAGGGGGGGGCATATAGCTACCCTCGAATTTTCATCACCTTCCTTAGTAAGCATTAGGTGATTTTGTGGTCTAACATGTGGTTTTGTAGGGTGCGGTTCCTAACTGTGTACTGCAGATACCGCTGGGGGCTTCGTTCGACAGACTTATGGATATATCCTTTATCAAATAATGTTTACTTTTCTGTACTTTAGCTTGCATATGCACGTAGTGTTCATATGACCACTAAAGTGGGGGCTAAATGTAGTGTCATAAATTGTACGCACTTGCTAGGGTGGTACAATTTCACACCTGGTTTAGCACTCGCCTTGGTCATTTTGCATTTTTGCATTGCATTTCCCCTTTAGCACTTAATTAATTAAATTAATTAGGTCTAAGGTTCTATTTTATCATCTCCCATATCATAAAGTTGGGCCCTTTCATTAAAGAGTGCCCTTTCCATTTTATTCCTCCAATACATCATTTAATCAAAAACCCTAATTAGGTCCTATTTTGAACTTGGGGGCTTGGTTTCGGGGGTCAAGACATCTCCAAATCACCTGTAACTTCGGGATTCTCTCTAAAATCATCATATCCGACTGCACTAAAAATTTGGTGAAAAGTTGTCGAGACCATGGCGCCCGTGCACATGGTCCTGGATATTTTTCTCAAAATTTTGGGAGCACGATCCAATCATAAAATAAAGCTTAACCCCAAGAAATTGGCGGGATATTCAATCTCTAGGTCGGCCAAAAGATGAAATTACGACCTAGGGTTTCATACATAAGAACTCTCTTTCTTCATTTGAAAGGATCCGATTTTTGTTTGGAGGAACCTCATAGGCAGCGAAAGAGCAGATCTTTGAAGACTTCAACAACATTCAACATCCTTCTATCAAGAATTTATCAATTTTATTCATCCATTTAGGGCTTGGAAGACATTGAAGAATAATAGGAGATTACCGACTGAAGATTGGCTTGTACTCCTCCCTTGAGGGTTGGGTATGATTTCATGTTGTTTTCATGTCTTTGCATAAGCTTCAATATATCCTTTATTCATGCTTTAGATCACTTTGCATCTTGATTTAGAGCATTTACATTATCATTTACAAGCAATTAGGGTTTACTTTCTAGGTTGCCCTAGTTTGCTTTCTTGCATTTAAGGACCTTGCACACACACTAGGTCTGCACACACAATACATTTTACAATACAACTTGGCTATTCGTGGAGGTGGAAATCACAGAAGTGGGGGTTTGACTAAGGCAAAACCCTATATAGCTGCCCAAACACCTTTTCAGATATAAGTGCAGGTTTCGGGACTCGGACGACGCCGCAAGTTACAGATCCAGAAGAAGCAGACTGAGACCGACCTGCCCACCAAATTTTAGAGAAAAAGACCAGGACAGGGGCATGGGGCGCCCTGGTCCTGCCAGGATAGGGGCGTTGGGCACCCTGGTCCCTGGGACAGGGGTGCTAGGCGCCCTGGTCCTCCTGATAGACAACATTTTCAGCATTTTGACAGCTTTTCGAGGTTGCAAAACAGCAGTTTCCAGAGCAGTTTCAGGGGCAGAATTAGGACAGTGGCGCCCGCGCCCCCATCCCGAACATTTTCAGTCAGATTTTAACTCCGGGTACGCATTTACATTCTTGTCTTATCCTTGTGTTTATAGCTTTCCATCATTTAAGTTCAATTCTGTAATCTTGTTATTAGTTCATACTTGCACTTTGGGGTTAGGGATTGAACTTGCATTATTTTATCTTTCAATTACAACAAGGGAATAGAAATCCTAATAGGTAGCCCGTGGCTCTCTCTTCCACAAGAAGAAGTAGCCAATTGTGTGATACCTCTAGGCTCTTTCGTATTCCGCAAATGTGTGATTGAAAGTGAGATTATGGCATGTTTGCTTAGTGTCACTTTTTCTCCCACACACCGACATCTTTAATTTGTAAAGAAGGTGTCACAGGTGTATCTTTATGTGCTTCTATTATTATTAATAAGTCCATTTGTGTAGTAAGAAGTGTTGCTTGATTAATTGTAACTTGATTGTCTGTGCTTGCTCTTAAGGTATTGCAATGTTGAAACGGGTTAGGTTCCCAATGCATAGTTATTTCTACTCCATTGACTGGGAATTTGATGCATTGATGAAAATTAGAAGGCACCACCTACATGGCACATATCCATGAGAATCCTATTAGTATGGTGTATCCTAATTCTTTTTTCAACACTTGGAATCTGATATCTATAGTAACTGGTCCAATTTGTACTAGTAATGTGACCAATCATTTGGAAGGACGTTCCTCATCATCATAGGCCTTGATGTTGATTTTATTAGTTTGGCCTATTTGAAAATAGGAGTAATCCACTTCATTGATCAACCTAAGGGTACAAATATTCAGTCACGAACCTCCATCTATGAGCACTCTTCTTATTCTCTTGTTATGAACATAAGCTTCTAGATGTAAAGGATCATTGTGCTTGATCCTATATGTGGGCATGTCTCTCTCTGTGAAGGCCACCTTGGATGAAGTAGTTATAGTACCCACCATTTCTTGTAATACACTTTCAACCATGTCTCTGGATACTATTGAATCTTGCAATGCTTTGTCCAAAATTTCTCTATGAGTTGGTGAAATTCTATGTAACTCAAAGAGTGAGATTTGAGCGGGAGTATTTTTTAGCTAATCCACAACATTAAAGTTGCTTGTTTGATGAGGTTCCTAAGGAGGTACTCCTTGCAATGTGACTTTGGATTTGCGGGTTACCACTGCACAATCTTTTTTTCTAGGGTTGATAGATATGGTTACTACCATTGCATCCCCTTCACTAATTGCATTGATTATATAATCATATGAAACCTTGGTGTAGTTGGTCATATTGTCTTTTCCTTTTGATGTAGAGGCTTGTCCTTGATTATTCTTTACAACATGATCTTTGTATATGATATGTGCCTAGTTTTTAATCCTTTATCTATATCTACTATTACATCACCTTGATCTATGAGGTCCTAGATGATATTCTTGAGCTTGTAACAGCTAGATGTTTTATGTCCTTTGGAATGATGATAGTCATAGAAATCATTGTCATTCCATCAACACGGTTTGAATGGGCCTGGTTCATATGGTATTGCTTCTGGAAAGGTGATCATATTTTTCTATACAACTTCTTTAAAGAAGCATAAATAGGTTCCCCCAAAGGTGTGAAATTTCTTCTTGGTGTCATATTTCTTGGTGGACTAACTGCATTAGATTGCACTATATTGGTGTTGGTTGAAGTTGCATTATTTGCTTGTGACTGATTCACATTTGTTGTAGGAAAATAGTTTTGTCCTTGTAATGATATTGTGGGTTCAGCTCTATTAATAACACAAACATATACAACCCCATCATTTGTAACATTATTGTTCTTAGACCAAACTTTTATCTTTTCATTACTTGTATTCATGGCTTGCCCATTATCCTTGTGATGTTTTAGTATCCCTTATTCTAACAAGCCCTTCTCACACTTTATGCTTTTTTCTATGATTCCTTTGAAAGTGCTTATACATTACATTTGCAAAGGATATTTTGCTTGAGGAACAAGGTTCTCATTAAATGTCCACTTGCTTAACTTCAGGAATGTGACTGAGACATCTGTGGTATAGAGCTCTCCATATTTATAAGAATGTAGCAAATGCTTCACCTTCCTTTTTTCTAGTTGCACATAGATCCATTAGGGTAACTGGATCATCTATGTTGAATGAAATTTTTTTAATGAATAGCTCAACCAACTCACCCCATGAAGCAATCCTAGTGGTAGATGTGAAAACCATTCTCATTCCATCCCTCCAAGACTTTTGGGGAATAGGCACATCAAGTATGTGTCTTCCTGGGCCACTTCTATACATGATGTGAATAATTCTTTGACATGATCACTAGGATCACATTTCCCTCTATACTTGTCGAATCTTGGAGTCTTAAAATATGGCGGAAAAGGTGGCATGTACAAAGTTCTTTCAAAATAATAGGGGTGGATATCCTCCATAGTATAGCTCTTCTTGTCATTAACTATTTGCATGCTAGTCATCTACTTTTGGACATTTTCCACTTGTTGAGAAAAGATCTCTATTTGGGTCAAGTGTGTGCTAACCCTATATTCATTTCCCACAAATGGAATAGTGTTTGAGTACCTTGGATCTTGTTGAAATGTTGACTGGCCATATAATTGCATGCCTTGGATTCCACTAGGTGGTGTGAAATATGCAAATTGCGTGTTGACACTGGGCTGACTCAAGCTATTAATTCATGCTGACCCTTGGTTTACATTCTGACTGTTGTATGTGGATCCAATGGAAAATGATACCAAATATTGAGATGTACTTGAAGAACTAGTGTCTTGAGGCATGGTTGTTGTAGCTTGGGTTGAAGTATTCAACATGCTTGACATTGTAACACTTGGTGTGGTTTGAGATGTGAGACTAGTGTTTGAAGATGCCACTGTTGATTGAGTTAAATTTATTGCAGGTTGAGCGACATTTTGGGTCAATGTTACCCTTGGTGGCAAGATTGTGGCCACGTCAACACCTGGAGGCAACTTGGCCCCATTTTGAGCTAAAAGTGTGAGATATCGATCTCTATCATTATGGACGAGTGCATTCAAAACCATGAGAAGTGCTAGATCTTGTTGTGCTACCTCCAATTCCACTTGTGTTAGATTATGTTGGATTTCATCTATGGAAGGCATCTTGTTGTTGTTTGTTGGTATCATTGTAGGTCTTCTACCTTGTTGATTTGTAGATAAATCCATATTCCATGTGGGATTGACCAAGGCATCATTGTTTGGATCCATCTTATCTTTTTGTGATCTTGTTAATGACATCAATGTATCTCCAAAGTGATCTTGACTCTCTATGACTCACTATGACTCTCTAAAATGCAAATGGTAGATTAAGATGGATGCAAGACTTGTGCAAATGACTGACTATGTATGTATGAAATATATGAATGATGACACTCTACTAAGGTTTTTGATGAGGACTATCTACCATAAGTTTTTCGACAAATTCTCAAAATTCTTCTTGTTCTCTTTGTTCCTTGATTTCTTTTTCTAGTTTTGCATCAAGGCGGACAGATTTTTGGATTTCATTATCTATGACAACTTCAACTTCCTCATATTGGGAAAGATCAATTATTACTTCCCAAGCAAGATTATCAAAACCATCAATTATTTCTAATTGATCATTGTCTAGTCCAATATTGGGTTGTTCGAATGGAAATTCATCGTCTCCTTTTAGACCCATGCAAAGGATATGGTCTTAAGATTTCTATTGAATGATGAATTGAAATGCAAACTATGCAAGGGTTGACTTTAAAACTGAGATGGTAGATGTGGAATCTAATGCATACTATTGTGATATGCAAGACTAAAGTGAATCTTAGGATGAACCTAGACAATGAAATGATTGAATGGATGCAGTCTTTGAGCAAGATTGAAACTATTTCTACATGAAGTGAGGAATTATGCAAGGAATTTGTGTAATATGAGGACACTAAAGAGACCATTTATGGAATAAATTCCTAGGACCTAAGATCACCAAAAGTACACTTTTCTCCATTTCTTGAATGTTACAATGTTTGATTTTGATTTTGATGTTGATGTTGATACTTAAAGTTTTCTTTGAGTTTTGAGATTCTTGTTGATGTTTTTGACAAAACTTGGTTGATATTCCACTTTGTAATGCTTGATCATGTAGCAAAGACACAATAGAAAAGCAATGGAAAACAACTTGACATAACCAAAAGAGAGAACAATTTAAAGGATTTTTTCAAACCCTTGTGGATGTTGAGATCTTTTTCAAAACCTCATTTTTTTTATAAAATTTTGGTCATTCGATAGCACATCAAGCAAAATCTCCTAAGGTCAAAAGGTCACTAATATTACCACAACCCACATCTTGATACTTCATCAACTCAAATAGCCCTATCACACCCTAAGGGGTGCTTGTTTTTTTGCCTTCGTCCAAAAAATTAAACCAAAGAGGATCACTCCTCAATTGGCTCATTATCCTGGGAGATATATCGTGAGTGTCTTGGGGGTGTAAAGCGGAAAAATCGAACCCTAGTTGTTCTCCCCTCCCCAACTCCAAGGAGAGAGAAGGGAGAGTCACTAGGGTTGATGGTTTTCACTTAGGGGAGACTTTACATTCAAAAGAGGGGTTGAAACCCACAAGATCCAATCCCACGCAATGCAAGATTGGATTCTAAATGAGTTTCAAGGGTTGAGACATCAAGGATACCCTCTTTTGTAAAGAATGTAGATAGAAAGATTGAACTAGGAATGCATGTAAAGTACGAAAGATTCGCTTATAAACAGAGATAGGGATATGGGATGAAGCTGCGGACCTGGAATTGGCAGTAAAATGTCGAGATGGTGCTGTTCTGCAAATTTGAGCGAAAGTTGACAGGACGATGGCACCCGGCGTGCACACGGTCCTCCGAAAAATCCGCGAAATGAAGGGGGATCTATTCGTCTCTGCACAAGGATTCCAGATCTTCAATTACAGCCGCGTACCTGCAACCTACACACAAAAGAGAGAGGATGATTGGGGGGTTAGGGATGAGGGGTTTGCCTTTAGGTCAAACCCTGGTTTTGGAATTAACCAAGAAATGAGAATGCTATAAATGTAAATGTTTGTAATGTAAACAAGTACTGATACCTTGTTTGTAAGAATGTTTGTATTCTTACATGCGAAGGTGTAATGTATGTAGTATGTTGTATGTTGTATGTGATCTCCTCTTCAATGGTTGAATCCTTGTCTTGAATGCAACACTTAGCCTTGAATGGAGATTTAGAATGATCAATTGCTTGAAGGAATGCTTGAATGCTTGAATGCTTGAATGCTTGAATGCTTGAATATCATTTTCACCTCTTTTCCCTCTACCAAAATGGGAGAGGAAATGTAGTTTATATACTTGTCAATTAGGGCTGATAGACTGATTTTTCTGACCTTAGGCTGACCTAGGAAGATTATTTTCCAATTTGCAAACTTAAAGACCCGATGCCCCAGAAGAGACCGGGCCCAAAATAGGGCCAGGGACCAGGGCGCTGGGCGCCATGGTCCCACCTCCAGGGACAGCAGGGTGCAAGGAGGATCAGGCCAGGGTGCTGAAAAATGCAGTTTTTGATGTCATGAACAAGTTTCGAGGTCTCCATTCAGGTTTCGTGTTGCATCACCATCATGAAGACCCAAATGTGGTTGAAATTGCAAGTGTCGCAATTTTAGGATGCTACATTTAGCCCCCACTTTAGCGGGAGTATAAGCGTACGCTCATACTTCCGGTAAAGTACAAGGAAACAACATTGAAAAACTTTCACCATGTCAAGGAGGCAAGATACACCAAGCCCCCAGTGGACTAAGGATCTTACGACTTCGATTGACAAAGTAAAAGGGAAGATCATGAGGGAGAACCATGACTGTTAGTAGTAAGGTTCCCTCACTATGAGTCATGTAAGAAAGATATCAAAAATTTTCAAGGCAAAGATAAATTTGTCAAGAAATTTTCAAGTATCTTGAAAAGATGTGAACGGGATGTATGCCCCCCTACGTTAAAGCGATCACACATGCCTCACCGGGGGTGATTGCTTTAAGGTAGTGATACATATAAGAAATGAGAAAGGAGCATGCTATCACAAGGATTTAGCCCCCAAGTGCGAGATAAGCCCAAGGATAATAGACACAAAACACAAAGCACAAGGTGACTTCGCTTTCCTTGAGGTAAGTATGTTGTATGATAATTCATGTATATCATATGTATGTATGCATAATTGTTCTTCATTCCCCAATCAAGGAAGGTCACCTAGAAGAAGGGAACACATGTGTCTTTTGAGTCAACATGAGAGAGACCAAAAGAGATCTCAATGTTTTGCATCGTCCTCAAGTAGACAACACTAAGGACAACAAATAGAAGAATGAGAGTAACACATAGAAGAAGTAACAAAAGAGAGGAGGAGAGAATCTGCTATGCTAATGAACTAGTCTAGCACGTCATCTACCCCCCGATCTTGCTGATCAATATTTCGGGAAGGTAGGAAACACGCTAGAGGAGGAACATCCAACACAGTAGATGGAGCTATCACAAGATCCAAACAAGGGCTATGTTCATGTTCCGAGCCACGTTGTTCTTGTCTAGGAGCTAGGATAAGTGCTTTAGAAAATTCGTTAGATAGATGGTTATTAACATCAACATATTCATATTCACTATCAGAATGAACAGGAGTAACATTTTCATCTATATCATCATCAAGATTTATAAAAATAGGATCTTTAACTCGAACAGGATCAAGACCATCATGCATCGTATGTTTAGGAGATTTCGGCTCAATTTTCGGCTGAGGAGAAAATGGAATAATACTGGCTGAAGGTGTTTTTGGGGATTACAAAAATTGAGAAGCAGCTGCCTGAGCTCTAAGATGACGCTTTCGTCGGCATTCACGTGCAGAACGATTTCGTCTAGTCTTAGTAGGAAGTTGAGAAGATTGAGGAGGAGGAATATTCTCATCCTTATCACTTGGGTGTTTAGGTTGTGGTCTCTTAGGTTGAACAATAGGAGAAGAGGAAGTTCTCTTCTCTCCATAAGAGGAAGGAGGAGGAACTGCTCCATATAAGGGAGGAATATTTGGTTTAGGAAGGAGACCAAGTCCATCATGATGAGGAGGTATAGGTCTACTTTTAGGAAGTTTTATAGGCATAGTCACATCCATAGGGATGGGTTGGGAATCTTCTTGAGGAAAGACATTAGTTTTATCTTTCAAAGGAAGAACTTCCTTCTCAAGAACGATAGGAATATCAAGTTTGGGTGTTCTAGGTTCACTTAGAGATAGGATCATATCTTTCTTCCACTTTTGATAAGATTTGAAAAGATGATCACTTCGCGGAGGAAGAGATTGGAATTGTTTAGGCCAAAAGTAATCAATAGGAACGCTAGAATTTCTTTCAGCTGGTTTAAAGAGACTATGATTGATAGTAACAATTTCACCATTATGGGGAAATTTCAAACACTTGTGAATAGGAGAAGCAATAGCTTTCATGGAAGATAGCCAAGGATAGCCTAGCTTCACACGAAATTGTTCGGATGATGGAATAATAGCAAAGTCCACATCAAGGGATTTGTTATGGACCTCAATAGGTAATGTAATAGAACCAATTGCAGGAGAAGAAAATGCATCAAATAATTTCACAACCACATTTGTTTCGTCATAGATCACTTGATTCAATTGCAAGTAAAAAGAAATTCTTCAGTAATGACATTAACCATACAAGAAGGATCAATAAGCACTCCACGGCAAGGTGTATTCTTGACTTTTGCAACTATATATAAAGGACCATCAGGTGCCCTGATAATTTCACTGGAATCAAAGGTGATGGAAGGTTCTTTAGGGATCTTTTGCTGCTCTACAAAGTTAATAACATTCGGAGTCATGGACACAAGATGATCAGGTGAGACAGAGGAATCAGTAGTATCAATCCCATTAGAGGTATGAGAAGGTAATGGATCAGTAAAAATCTGAAGATTTTGGTTAGGAGGAGCTACAAATGTGTTGCCTTTATCATTCACTCCAGAAACAGAAATAGTATTATTATCAATCAAATCTTGAATTTTACCCTTTAAGGCAAAACATTTTTCAGTATCATGCCCAGGATGACGATGAAATTGACAAAAAGATTTGTTATCAAAATAGGGTGAATTAATCTTTGTAGGATCTATTTGCCTTATAGGAGGAAGAGTAAGCACATTTTGTTCCAATAACTTATTCATAATACTATGCAATGATTCATTTAAAGGAGTAAACTTTCTTTCTTTCTTGAAAAACTTAGAAATAGGAGGCACACCTGATGCCGCATTCACATTGTTGTTGATGATGTTTTCATTGAATTTAATGGACTCTCTATTCGGTTTAAACTTCCCAAATGGTTGTTGACTGCTATCACCCTTATCACTCGGAGCCATAGGATTTGCTTGTTCCATTTGACTCACAGTCAGTTGATAATTGTGAAGAGTTGCGCACAACTGTTGGAAAGAAGTAAACTCAGAAAACAGGAGTTTTTCTCTAATATCTTTTTTTAAATTAGAAATAAAGATTCGTTGAATATCATTGTCAGGTACTGGAAAAGAAATTTGAGCATACAAATGCTTATATCTACCAATGAAATCAGTCACTTTTTCTTTAACACCTTGTTTACAATGCATTAAATCAATCAAAGTAACTTTAGGACTTATATTGTTTTGAAATTGTTGAATGAAAGCATTTGCAAGTTGTTCGAAAGAAGTAATAGAATAAGAAGGCAACGAGCAATACCATTGTAAGGCTTTATCTCTTAATGTTCTAGTAAACAGTTTTGCAAGCAACCTTTGGTCATAAGCAAAATCGGTACATATTGTTTGAAAGGTCTTAACATGTGTTAGAGGATCACCCTTACCATTATAAAGCTCCAAATGTGGAATTTCAACATGTTTAGGGGGAATAGCTCAAACAATGTCAAGAGAAAATGGGCTCGCAACATCAAATGTGGGCACACTAAACTTAGATTGATTCATAGAGGCAATTTGTTGCTGTAAAGAAGAGACAGTTTGTGCAAGATTGTTAATGGTCGCTTCAGTCGAAGAGTTCATATTAGACGTGTTAGATTGTGATGGAGGTGTTATGTTATTGAAATAAGGTAGAGAGTAAGGTGGTGGGACACTATGATAGTTAGTCATAGGAGATGATTGGAAAGGAGGAACACTACAAGGAGGAATGGAATCGTCAAATGAATTGCCCCGTTGCGTCATGTTCATTTGTGGAGATATAAGAGGAACACTCATTGAAGGAATGAATGAAGAAGTTGGATTGAATGAAGGAAGAGGATTGATTGAAGAAGAAGGATTGCCCCCATGACTAGTGATCATAGGAGGAATGTCTTGTATTGAAGTAGTCATTATGTTTGATGTAAAAGTAGGTATACTAGCAATAGGAGTTGTCAAAGGATTAGAATGATTAACTTGAGTAGGAGGTTGTGTATAGCCTAAAGTTTCGACACAACTTTTCATAGGCATCACATTTGAATCCACAATGTGTGCAATACCACGCAAAATATCAATTCCATTCTTATCACTTTGAACCATACGTTTTAGACCCTCAATTAATGAAAGAGCTTGACTATCGGGGTATTCTTGAGACATCCATTATCGAAAATCATCAAATTGGTTATCCAATTTTGAAAGTTGTTCTATAGAAACCTCATGGAGAGATTCTTCATCATTAAGAGGATTAGAGGAATTACCCATGTCCTCATTAAAAAGGCCATTCAAATTAGGTTCCATCTCCTCGGTAATTACACCTTGGAAAGACTTAATTCTGAGGCTTCGTCTAATGGGAATAGTGTAAGTAGGGCTTATTGTTGTAAAACTCATGCATTAGGGAGAGAGAGAAGAATTTGAATTTTAGAGGTAGCAAATTTCAATAAAATCAGCCAATCTCCTAGATTTAAGTTGTTAAATGCAATCAGGACAATCTCCCGAAATTTCGGAAAAAATGTCCGGGACCGTGGCAAATGGAGTGCACACGGTCCTCGCAAATTTTTTCGAAATTTTTAGGGATGAAAGTTATGATGATTTTAAAGCTAACCTAAAAAAATTGAGTGATTTTACAATCTGTAGATAGGCCAAATTAAAGTTGCAATCTCAAAATTGAACCCTACCAAGATTGTTGATGTGTGGGAGAAAAAGTGACACTAAGCAAACATGCCCTAATCTCACTTTCAACCACACATTTGTGGAATACGAAAGAGCCTAGAGGTATCACACAATTGGCTACTTCTTTTTGTGGAAGAGAGAGCCACGGGCTACCTATTAGGATTTCTATTCCTTTGTTGTAATTGAAAGATAAAATGATACAAGTCAATCCCTAACCCCAAAGTGCAACTATGAACTAATAACAAGATTACAGAATTGAACTTAAACAATGGAAAGCTGTAAACACAAGGACAAGAAAAGAATGCAAATGCATACCCGGAGTTAAAATCTGACTGAAAATGTTCGAGACGGGGGCGCGGGCGCCACTGTCCTAATTCTGCCCCTGAAACTGCTCCGAAAACTGTTGTTTTGCACTCTGGAAAAGCTGTCAAAAATGCTAAAAATGTTGTCTGTCAGGAGGACCAGGGCGCCCAGCGCCCCTATCCCAGGGACCAGGGCACCCAGCGCCCCTGTCCTAGCAGGACCAGGGCGCCCCACGCCCCTGTCTTGGTCTTTTTCTCTGAAACTTGGTGTGTTGTTCGGTCTCCGTCTGCTTCTTCCGGATCTGTAACTTGCGGCGTCGTCCGAATTTCGAAACCTGCACTTATATCTGAAAAGGTGTGGTGGGCGGCTATATAGGGTTTTGCCTTAGTCAAACCCTCGCTTCAGTGATTTCCACCTCCATGAATAGCCAAGTTGTATTATAAAATGTATTGTGTGTGCAGACCTAGTGTGTGTGCAAGGTCCTAAAATGCAAGAAAGCAAACTAGAGCAACCTAGAAAGTAAACCCTAATTGCTTGTAAATGATAATGTAAATGCTCTAAATCAAGATGCAAAGTGATCTAAAGCATGAATAAAGGATATATTGAAGCTTATGCAAAGACATGAAAACAACATGAAATCATACCCAACCCTCAAGGGAGGAGTACAAGCCAATCTTCAGTCGGTAATCTCCTATTGTTCTTCAATGTCTTCCAAGCCCTAAGTGAAGGAATGAAATTGATAGATGCTTGATATAAGGATGTTGAATGTTGTTGAAT
This sequence comes from Cryptomeria japonica, assembly GCF_030272615.1. NCBI lineage: Eukaryota > Viridiplantae > Streptophyta > Pinopsida > Cupressales > Cupressaceae > Cryptomeria > Cryptomeria japonica. Next base: position 577,000,025 of record NC_081408.1, on the reverse strand, counting down.
TCTTCAAAGATCTACTCTTTCACTGCATATGAGGTCCTGAAAATCAAAAATCGGATCCCTTCAAATGAAGAAGGAGAGCTTTTATGTATGAAACCCTAGATCGTAAATTCGTATTTTGGCCAACCTAGAGATTGAATATCCCGCCAATTTCTTGGGGTTAAGATTTATTTTATGATTGGATCGCGCTCCCAAAATTTCGGGAAAAATGTCCGGGACCATGTGCACCGGGCGCCACGGTCCCGACAACTTTTCACCAAACTTTCAAGGCCGTCAGATATGATGATTTTAGAGAGAATCCCAAAGTTACAGGTGATTTCAAGATGTTTTGACCCCCGAAATCAAGCCCCCAAGTTCAAAATAGGACTTAATTAGGGTTTTTGATTAAATGATGTATTGGAAGAATAAAATGAAAAGGGCACACTTTAATGAAAGGGCCCAACTTTATGATATAGATGATGATAAAATAGAACCTTAGACCTAATTAATTTGATTAATTAAGTGCTAAAGGGGAAATGCAATGCAAAAATGCAAAATGACCAAGGCGGGTGCTAAACTAGGTGCGAAATTGTACCACCCTAGCAGGTGCGTACAATTTACGACGCTACAGTTGAAAAATGTAAAATTTGAATTTTGAAAAAGAGAGGGAAACTGAAATTTTGAATTTTATGATTTTAGAAGGAATACTGAAAGCAATGTAGGCTTTGAAATTTAAACGTTGACTCGATTTCATGCAAAATTCAAATTTGAAAGTGGAAATCAAAGTTGTTGCAATTAAACACTTAATTTGAAAAGTCACAAACTGCAAAAATTTGAATAAAACACTGAAATTTCGAATGAATGCTAACACACTTTTCAGATTTAGGACTGTAAGAAACCCAATTTTGATATGAATTTCAATTTCAATGATTTTTGAATGATTAGAAGCCTCAATCCAAGCAATCGCTAGACCAACTTTGACTTTAATTTTTTAAGTGTTAGAATTGATAAAATCAGCCAAAATTCTGGATTTTAGCAGAAAAATACAGTAAGATCTAGCTCCCAAAATTTCAAAAAAAATGTTGGGGACGATGGCGTTCGGGGTGCACACGGTCCTCGCAACTTTTTTTCCAAATTTTCAGGGATGAAAGATATTGTGATTTTATTGCAGAATCCAAAGTTACAGCCGATTTGGAAGTGTTTTGATTAGTGAAATTATCAGACAAAGGTTGAATCAAGAAGGTTTTAAAAATTAGGGTTTTGACATTTAACCACTTAATTTTCAGAATTGAAGCACAAATATGAATTGACAATTTGTAATAGAAGGGTAGATCTGAAACAAGCATTAACAATTAAACATTTCACAAGTTTAATTACTAAAAAGAAAATTTTAGGGTTTTTATGCAATTGACCTCTAAAATTTGTAAAAGATCAAACATGGAAATGTAATTAGGGAAGAAAATTTTCAGATCTAACCATGAATAATCAGAATGAGGATGTTCGCGTCGGGTTCACCAAAATGTAAAGCGGAAAAATCGAACCCTAGTTGTTCTCCCCTCCCCAACTCCAAGGAGAGAGAAGGGAGAGTCACTAGGGTTGATGGTTTTCACTTAGGGGAGACTTTACATTCAAAAGAGGGGTTGAAACCCACAAGATCCAATCCCATGCAATGCAAGATTGGATTCTAAATGAGTTTCAAGGGTTGAGACATCAAGGATACCCTCTTTTGTAAAGAATGTAGATAGAAAGATTGAACTAGGAATGCATGTAAAGTAGGAAAGATTCGCTTATAAACAGAGATAGGGATATGGGATGAAGCTGCGGACTAGGAATTAGAAGTAAAATGTCGAGACGGTGCTGTTCTGCAAATTTGAGCGAAAGTTGATGGGACGATGGCGCCCGGCGTGCACACGGTCCTCCAAAAAATTCGCGAAACGAAGGGGGATCTGTTCATCTCTGCACAAGGATTCCAGATCTTCAATTACAGCCGCGTACCTGCAACCTACACACAGAAAAGAGAGGACGATTGGGGGGTTAGGGATGAGGGGTTTGCCTTTAGGTCAAACCCCGGTTTTGGAATTAACCAAGAAATGAGAATGTTGTAAATGTAAATGTTTGTAATGTAAACAAGTACTGATACCTTGTTTGTAAGAATGTTTGTATTCTTACATGCGAAGGTGTAATGTATGTAGTATGTTGTATGTTGTATGTGATCTCCTCTTCAATGGTTGAATCCTTGTCTTGAATGCAACACTTAGCCTTGAATGGAGATTTAGAATGATCAATTGCTTGAAGGAATGCTTGAATGCTTGAATGCTTGAATATCATTTTTGCCTCTTTTCCCTCTACCAAAATGGGAGAGGAAATGTAGTTTATATACTTGTCAATTAGGGCTGATAGACTGATTTTTCCGACCTTAGACCGACCTAGGAAGATTATTTTCCAATTTGCAAACTTAAAGACCCGATGCCCCAGAAGAGACCGGGCCCAAAATAGGGCCAGCGACCAGGGCGCTGGGCGCCATGGTCCCACCTCTAGGGACAACAGGGTGCAAGAAGGATCAGGCCAGGGTGCTGAAAAATGCAGTTTTTGATGTCATGAACAAGTTTCAGGGTCTCCATTCAGGTTCCATGTTGCATCGCCATCGTGAAGACCCAAATGCGGTCGAAATTGCAAGTGTCGCAATTTTAGGACGCTACAGGGGGAAGATTCTTCCCCACCCTTGCACTGTGATAGTATAGGTATCTGGTTACTGACTCAGATGAAAGCTTCTATTTCTAAGGCTCTTAGTAAATGTTATGTTTGGTGTGACAAAAGATAAACTCCTTTAGGAGGCTTCCCAACCTTTAGAACAAAGGCTTTTCACATCACAAGGATAGTAGGGGAAGGCTATCAATGCACACTTCCATTAGATGATATTTTCATCATCGTCCACATTTGATTATAGTGGGTTGATAAACTTGGTTATAAAGTTGTTCACCACTTAGGTCGTTCCCTTCTCACTAGTCTTATGGGCTTCTCGGGAGGGCATGCCTTCTAAAGGTTTTATCCTATTTGCATGAAAATTGACTGAAAGCATGAAAGAGGTGGGTCTAGCTTTTTGGTCACCCAATTAAGGAGATAGCATATTCCTATCACCTCACAAACACAAAAGATAAGTATTATTTTTAAACCTTCATTTCAAAATTGTCTAGGCTAGGTGGAGATGTTGCTCTAAGAATACATGATGTTCACTTTATCCGATATTGCAATTGTTTATGGTGAAAATGGATAACAATAATAACGTTATTGAAAGCCTAAATGAATTCAACCACAAAACCCTAGCCTAACAACAACAAAGATCCACCATTAAATATGAAGATTACCTAAGACAATGCAAATCAAATGAAATCACAAAGATTATACCATCACATGTCCAATAGGGTTTGGATCTCCATTCTTCCTATCTCCATTGATCTTTCTTGATATATTTGCTCTCAGATTTTATGTGCACAAGAGCTCAACAAAGAATGGAATGTGGTTGCAAGTAGGATTGCCTATGTTCAAAAGCATAGTGTAGTCAAGTAGTCAACAGGGGGTTTGATAATGAAGGAAGCATCTCCTTATATAGAAGACACTATATGAAATGGAGGGATAAGATTGAGAGGTGTAAAAGGAGGTCGGTTATGATTAGAGGGTAGGTAAAAGAAATAATAAAATAATGAAAGGGGTAGGTAGTGTATGAATTAAGAGATGAATGACATGTGTCATGGGTAGAAAAGGCTAATGAATTAATTAAATAAATAAAGATTTATTTAATTAATAGAAGAAGTGAGATAATTAAATAAATAAGATATTTATTTAATTTAGGAAAAAGGATAATTTAAATAAATAAATGTATTTATTTAAATGAGAAATAAGGCTAGAAGAGGATAAATGAATTAATTAAATAAATAAAGATTTATTTAATTAATAGAAGAATTAGGCTAAAGTAATTAATAAATAAAATATTTATTTAATTAGCCATGACAATTTTAGGTGTCTACATTTTGCCCCTCTTTGAGACAATGCAGCTTGTTGCATTGATTCAAAGAAGATAATATGAACTGATACAAAGTTGCCCCAAGATGGGAATGATATGCCCCCTCGAGAGATTGGATGAAAAAATGTCTGAAAAGATTGCAAACAATCTCTTGATAAGAAAGATGGGATAGAATGGACTGACCGGATAAAGTGACAGAGTCATGGGATAATGAAGACTGACTCAGGAAACGAGGGCTAGGGCAGTCTAGATAGACCACGAGGGAAATACATCCTCATTGTCATCTACACCTCCAAGAGATTAGAGTGCAGAGAGAGAAAAGAGTAGTAGCAGTCAGCACCGATGGCTTTGGTTCACATATTCGACCGCGTTCGCCAATTCCAAAGGCCAGCAGAGGCCGGAGAGCTAGTAAGTACCACAAAACCTCCTTGTACTTTGATGCATTTATTGTTGTCATTAATGCATGCTAGGTAATGTAATAAATGCGCATAGAATAGGGTCCACAAAATGTCAAAAATGTGTAGGCGCGTCTGCGTTGGTGCCAGGCACATTTATGCGATCTAAAAGAGCATTTATGTCATGAAAGCACATTTGTGGCCAAAAATGTGAATTTGTGTCTTCTAGGTCAAATCGATAGTTCTGTGATGAACATACGCTGTCGATTGGATAAGCTGCTGAGAGGATACACTCAAGCAGGTCCTCTAGGGAAAACTAGGATAGCAAATAGGGCTAGGATTGACAATTCTGTGATAGAACATACGTTGCCAATTAGGAAACTACTCAAGAGGATTCACTCAAGCATAGGCCCTAGGATAAGATAGATCAAGGCACTTTGTGATGAACAGTGAGTACCAAGATATAGTACTTTGTAATGAACAGGGAGTACTAAAATATGAGCAACACTTTGTGATGAACAGTGAGTGCAAATGTGAGCAACACTTTGTGATGAACAGTGAGTGCAAAATATGTAGTACTTTGTGATGAACAAGGAGTACCACTAGGATAGAAGCAACACTTTGTGATGAATAGTGAGCATTACTAGGACTAAGATGATTGATTTGTGTGACTGCAGGAGTATTTGCCTATGCTGGAGTCATGGGAGAGATTCCCATTGACTCAGAGGTTGCGACCTGAGTTGACAGTCGAGGACTAAGCTGTGATTGAGGCTATGGGATTGAGACATATTCTATATGTGCCTGAGTTTTGGGTGAACATGGGATTGCTGATTGTGTTGGTTGAGAGATGGCACTCAGAGACATGTACGTTTCATTTGTCGATGGGTGAGATGACAGTCACCCTAGAGGATGTATACAAGATACTGAGGATACCGTTCAATGGGGAGTTAGTACCCTACGATCGAGACGGAGACAGGGATGCACTGAGACAAGTGTTTCAGGATCTCAAATTGGAGATGAGGGTGGACACGTGGCTTGGGATACCATGACATGGACAAGATTAGCACTACCAATAGTGTTGGCAGGAGTTATCAGTGGGTTCCTCTTTCCAGATAGGGTGACACGAGGGGTGGCTGCAAAGGACACAGGGGCTAGGAGAGATGATCATGGGGTGGGTCCTTCCAGGGCTCAGACTCTATCGAGGCCAGCTAGCTCCGAGGGAGGGAGTTCATCGTAGCTGTAGAGGGCTCCCTATGTATCAATTTTGTACCATTTTGTATGATGATGTAGACACCTTCGGGTGATTTTAGCCATATGATTTTGACATCATTGTATCATGACACTTATGATTATATATATGAGATGATTCATCTTTGCGACAACTATATGCATGCGTACCTATGTGATGTATGTTTCTATGTGATGCTTATGATATGGATGCAAATATGTATATGATGCAATGCAATTTTTTTTTTTGTTCTTTTATGTTTTATATGTGTATGCATGATGCAAATGTGAATGTATGTAATGCAGATGAATATGATAATGGAAATGTAAATTGTGCTAACAGATGTTGTATCTAGGATGTGATGCAGTTGTGATATCTATATGTATGTATGAAATGCTTATATGTGGTAATGTAGGTGCAACTACATGAAATGCAAATGTTTTTGGTGTGTCATTATACTCAGTCATGTGATAGCAAACTACGTGGACTCAAGAAGGATAATGGAAGTCAATCAAGAAAGGGGGATGACAGATAGAAGATATCAAAGTGAAAGAGCTTCTTGTGCTTTATTATCATTGAGCTTTATTATGGCAAAATAGGTTATGACAATCAAGGCATATGTTCGACCCAGAAAGTCATTGTACCTGTTTGCATGGAGATAAGACAGTTGCAAACAAGGAATGCCCCAATTCACACTAGACTCTCAGTGTCCTCATATCCATGGACAAGTCATAGCATTACTAAAAGACAATCCATAGAAAGCAAATACAAATAGTTGACGATACCCCATCCTCGCCTTTCTAGTCAAAGACATCCTGGAGATAGAATCTCTAGTCAGAGACATCCTGGAAAAGCTAAAAGACATGTCACCAAAAGATAAAATTAAAAGAAAACCAAGACTCGACACCAACATCCACTGCAGTTCTCAAATTTAGTGTCTCTTGTCACTTGTATAAGTCATATTTGATTGTGGTCACAATGTTTACTTTCACAGAAAGGATAGATAGCACTGAACCATATGTTGTCTGAGTCTGTTGAAAGATTTGATTTGTTGAAGCCCATTGTTGCTGTTGTGTCTCATTTGAAACTAACGGAATCCATGAAACTGATACTTTATTGCAGAGAAGATGAAACTTTATTGCGGATCTGTGATGCAAATGTTGCTTTATTGCAGATTGTGCCTAGATAGACTGAAGAAAAGTGGAAGAAATTGTACTCCTCGAAACATGTGATGTTCTCAATTCCACACCCATCACTAGACGTAGGATTTGCCTTAGCCACAGATAGGAGCTGATTTATCATGGATGGAAAGGAGTGAAAAGGGAGGTTTATTATGAATGACTAACCAATCTTGGGTAGATCAATAACAAGCCATGATGGGAATGGGTAAGTTTATTATGAACGAATAGGTTGTGAGTGTGTGCAAAGTGAAAGGATGAAAGTGAATTCTAAAGGAGGGAGGAGCAATGTCTCTACGCATAGCGCTAGTGACCCAGTTTTCACCATGGTACTTGCCCAGGGTGCCACCGAAGTGGTTTTCACCATTGGACGAAATTATTTCTCTTTACTTTTTTCAATTTTTTGTGTCACAAGGTGCCTGTTTGTTAGGTTTTCACCAAGTAATGATTTTTTTGTTTTATAATTTTTTTTATATTTTTGATATTTTTGAATTTTTTTGTATTTTTTGAAATTTTTGATTTTTTTGTATTTTTTGAATTAGGATATTCCAAAGAGCTATGTGTAGAACCTGTGAAGGTGCATGCTATTGATAGGATCCTCCAAAGGTTCACCTTCTATAGTTGAGAGCTGACATGCCCCAGCTCTATATGTTGTTGTAATGATGTAAGGACCAAGCCAATTTGGTTCGAACTTGCCCTTTTTCTCTCTGTCTTGCTGATTTTTGGGATTTTCTCTGAGAACTAAGTCACCTACCTCAAATGTGCAAGGCTTGAATTTGTGATTGTAGCTACATTATTCCTTGACTAAATGATGTGTAGCTTGAGTGACTGTCTTCCTTGATGAAGGAACTGAGATAGAATTACTAGTGTGTGGACTACATAGGCCCATATGCGTGTCACCTAAAGAAGTTTGGGCATCCCTGATAACAAAGTCCCTTGAGGAAGCTCCATTAAAGGTCCACGATGTATTTCCATAAGGGGATGTATCTATAGAACAAGTGGATGAGTTATGAAGGCTTATGACTATGAAAAGAAGTGAAAGTAGGATGACATGATGGAGACTTAGGATCAACAAGTATGCTTTTTGATTTGAAATTTTAGAACTTTGGCCCCAATTATTTTGATATTAGGGGAGATCAACTCTTGTCCTTTTTCTTTTATAGGAGTTTTATCCTTGACTTTGATTTTTTCAGAGTCCAATAGCTTTTGATTTTGATTTGGAATAAAGGACTTTTCTTTATTTTTGATTTGTAGATTTTTCAAAGCTTGATTTTTGATCCCCAATAAGTAAGGGCTTTTGTGATTCTTGTTGATCCAAGTTTGGAAGTGGAGTGGAAATGGAATGAGTGGATGATATGGTAAAGCTATGTGAGTTTTCAAGAGGGTTGGTGATACACTCAATAAATTCTTCGTTGGAACCACTCTTAGGACTATTGATATCAAGAGTTGCTTGCACCACTAGAGGAGATTTGCATTCAGACTTAGTAGCCACAACACTAGGTGGTTCACACCCAATTCCTTGATATTGCAATTTTTTTGTAGATTGTTCCTGTTGACTGAACACCTTAGGAGATAGTGGGAGTTGATCAACATGAAAGATATAATCTCCACATCCCATTTCTTTAATCTTGAACTTTTCTTTTATCTCTGCTTGTTTTGATGTAGAAGCTTTCAATGATTCTGGATCCACATATGTTGATGAAGGAATAGCTTCTTGATTGGTTGGGATTGTTTTTTCTGATCTAGGTCATAGATTGTTGCAATATATGAATGAATTTGGGTCAACTTTGATAGTCACTTCAACTCCATTGTGTGGAAACTTGATGCATCGATGATATGTAGATGGGACTGTGCTCATTTCATGAATCCAAGGACGTCCTAGTAATATATTGTATGTGAGATCTAGGTCTAGGACTTGACAAACCACATCCTTCGTAACTTGCCCAACTCTGAGAGGCAAGGTGACTGTGCCTTTGGATGAATTCTCTTCATCATCATATGCCTTGATGGTAATTTTGTTTGTAGAATTCACAGCTTTTTCAGAATATCTCAATTTCTTAATAGTGCTCAATGTGCAAATGTTTAGACCTGCTCCTCCATCTATCAGGACTCGTTTGATTCTATGTTTGTGTATGAAGGCTTCAATGTGTAATGGTGCATTATGTGGCTGACTTATGGAGGCATCATTGGCTTCTGTGAATGTAAGGGAGTGTGGAACATAAAGGTATCCCACCCTGGCTTGAAATTGGTCCACATTCAGATCAGTAGGGATAGAATTGTCTCTCAAGATTTTGTCAAGAATGGCTTTATGTGTAGGATATATGCACAAAAGCTCAAGGATGGAGATGAGCGCAGGTGTCTTCCCTAACTTTTCTACAAGGTCATACTTAGGTTTGGTTGATGAGGAAGCGGTGTCTTTAGCTAGAGCACCTTGCAAAGTGAATTTACCTCGGTGGGTTGTAACATGACATTCAAAGGTAGGTTTGGAAGAAGATCTAATGCCTTTCAGAACAATCTTGGGTCTTTGGGTATAATTCTCAGGGGTTTTGTCCTTGATGATAATGGTAGAGACATAATTGTCCATCGAGATGTGATTGATGGTTGAATCATAGTTATAAGATTCTCTAGTATAGTTGGTCTGGTCATCTGTGGCTTTAGCTTTTCCCTTGTCATGCTTTGGGAATGGTTCCTTAAACATCTCATGTTCTTGATTGGATGAGTGCCCCTCAATCTCAATGTCACCTCTATCAATGAGATCTTGTATGATGTTCTTCAGTCGATGACAATTTCCTATTTTATGACCCTTGCTCTTATGAAATTCACAATACTCGTCATCATTCCACCAATTTGGTTTAACCTTTGGTTCATATGGAGGAAAATCTAGAACTGTGATTACTTTGTTTGCCACTAGCTTTTTGAAAACTTACTCAAGTGGTTCTCCCAATGGAGTGTACTTCCTTCGTGATTTAGAAGTTGTTTGAGTATTCACTTGATTTGATCCCGAAAAAATGAATTTGGGTTGCACTGTATTGGCATCAACAACACCATCATTGACTGTGTTTTTGTTTTTATTCCAAAATCTTGGGTTGTCTTTTCCTTTAAAGTCATCTTTGTTTTCCTTGAATATCTTAATGAATCCTTGTTCAATTAGGACCTTCTCTATTGCTAAGCCTTTTTCAATGACGTCCTTGAAGGTGGACAAACAAGCTTTCCTTAAGTCATAACCAATCTCTTTGTTAACATTTTGGGTGAACATTTCTACCATTTGTTTTTGTGGAATTTCACAAGAGCATCTGCTGGCTAGATTCCTCCATCTTTGTAAAAATGATGCAAAAGACTCTCCCTCTTATTGCTTGGTGTTGCACAAAGTAGTGATTGATATGTCCATCTCTATATTGTAGGAGAAATGTTGAATAAATGCCTCTGCTAAGTCACCCCATGACTTAATTCCAAGTGGAAGTTGGGAGAACCATTCCATAGCTTGATCGCCTAGGCTCTATGGGAATAATCTCATCAAATATGTCTCTTCTACTGCTATCTCAATGCAAGCTGTGAAAAACTATCTTATGTGTGCCTTAGGATCCCCTTTTCCTCTATACTTATCAAACTTAGGTGTCACAAAGTATGTAGGAAAAGGAGGCATTGGAATGCTCTTGTCAAATGGATAAGGACATATGTCTCTCATTGTGTATGTTGGCTTCGGTGTATTTATGTCCTCCATTTTCTTTTGTAAGTCCCTGATTTGTTGCTCCAAATTGCTCTTAGGTGGAGATCAACTTCTTGGACCATACCCCATGCTTGAGGCACCAATTGGAGGAGAAGCATGTTGCATATATGGATGATATTGATCATACACATGTTCATATGGGGGAGGTCTATAGTGATGCTGCATATATGGACCACTTGGTATAGATTCATGTTGAGGAACGAAATATCTATTTTTTCCATGTATACCATACTCTATAGGCATGTCATGTTCTAATGTGTTTCCCCCAAATTTGACATGGGGTTTCCTTGTGTCCAAATTTTGAGCATGCCTTTGAATATCCAATTGCTTTGGTGGTTGATCCTTAGCATTGATATATGATTGAGCATATTTCTCTACATAAGACTTCCATAATGGTCTGTGAAGGTGAGTATCATATGCTTGACCATGTGTATGTGGGACCTTTGGTTTTTGAAACAAAGATGATGGTGATTTAGGCACAAGATGTGGTCTTCTATTGCCTCCACTATTAGGCCTCCTTTGATCCATGTTGGAGTGAGGTTGTTGTAAAGGTTGATTTTCCATTATTTGAGACATGTCAAAATCATGAGGTATCTTGGCTCCACTTTGTGCCATTATTTGTAAGAAGTATTGTCTATGCCTCCTCATTATTTCCTCAACCAATCGATTGAAATGGGGATCCATAATGGATTCTTCCACATCTGCTGAATGTACTGAAAAGTTGTCCATATCATCATTATGTGTATCATTGTTGTTTGTAGTGTCCATGTTCTCAACATTTGGAATGTTTCTATAGGCATCCATGTCAGGTAATGTAGTATGATCAGAATTGAAAAAGATATCATTGTCATACTCATAAGAACTCATGTTTGCAGACTCTTGAGCCTCTTTAGTTTCTCTCCTAGATTTTTGAAGATGGGTTTCAACCATGAACTAGGTATTGACCGAGATGTGTGAGACTAGATGAAAATGGAAAAATTATGGAAGACCAAGAGTTGGATGGAATGTAAATGAATCTGAGGTGTACTTGCAATGTCCAAAGTGTAAGACCAAGTATGTATGTAGTAGAGTAGGTGTGACTTCCAAAGAGAGGATAGTTTCTCTTGATGAGGTAAGTTGACCTTGACTCTAAGTAAGACCAAATGAGACCCAAAGGTGATAGACCTTGATGAGGGACCACTTCGCAAAATGTTGTTGTATGTAGTGTGTTGACAAAGTATGATGAGGACAAGCAAGTGACCTTTTGACTCAAGTTTAGACAAATGTAAATTTAATGCAAGATGTAAAGCAATGATGGACTTTGTGAGACCCAAAGACAAGTTGAATGCTAGATGAAAACCTAGAGAAACAACCTAGGAAGCTCAATAATTCTAAAACTGATTGCTCTTGTTTGCTGGACTGTGAAATTTTTCCAATTTGTGAAGTTGTTGGCTGTGACCAAATCTGAATGTTTGACTATTTTTCATGACAAGAGGACACAATGTTGATGATGACTCAATGTTTGCAAGTGTTTAGACTCAAAATGACTCCAAGAAAAGTGTGTTGTTTGATGTAAAAAATGTTTTGCATACACTTGAAGACACAAAAGACACAATGTTTTGTTGTTTGGTCTTGAATGTTTTGAATGTTTAAAACAAGTCAAGCACAATTCTTATGGCTAGCCAAGACAATAGTTGTTGATCCCACATGAGGTTTTACCCCCGAGGCTACGCTATTCAGAGCGGATACTTAGTTGCTTGACCTCACTGGCTCCACCCTCAGCACTCACTTCTCAGGTCAGCCAAGCATCAGTCCCCACAAAAATTCCCCATGGTGAACTTTGTATCTCTACTAAGAACCGTATGTGTGTGGGCTACTACAAGAGGTCCGTCCTCCTGCCTCAACAACTAGAAGGATTTTGGCTTCTAAAACAAAAAGGAGCTAGTAAGGACATCCACTTGTGTGGCCATACATGCGACACTTTCAGCTCTGTAAATACAGAAGGCTCCCAGCCCGTAAGCTGTACGCCCTACAACTGATCAAATAAATTTGATCAAACGGGTTTATGGGGAGACATAGTGTCGGTATGAACTAATTAGCACAAGTTATCCATAGTTTTCACCATGAATACAGTTGTTTATAGTGGTTTAGAAGAGGTGGGTTTTCCTCACTACTACTTGGGTCATTCTCTTCTCACTAGTAGTCCTAATGACTACATGGGAAGATAGGCCCTCTAAAGATTAAACAAAAAGAGCCTATTGCTCAAGACACAAAAGACAATGATTCAATTTTAGTGCACCAATTGAAGTGTTTGCTAGTCTATGAAAACAAGGCACACAATAAAATCCAAAAACCCTTGCCAAGGACCTGCAACAAAGATTTATTATTAGTTTGGATTGTTTGAAATAATCACCTCTTCCTGCAAGCACACAAGTTAGGTAAATTTTAGATCCAAAAGACTTTGTGAAATAGGGGCCTTCAACAATGCATTTTGTTAACCAATTCAAAGATCTGATTCATCATAAAAAAAGACCACCTATAAAATTTCAAGAGATTTCCAGAAATGTAAGAAAATCCAAAAAATTTGCTAATTTGCTCCAAAAATTAATTTTTTAAGAAAAATCATAAAAAATTCATATAAAATGAAAAATCGATCCAAAAAATCTGAAATTTTTATTGGAGAGTCTTGATGGTCTTCCAAACTTGCATAAAAAAATTTCTGCAACAAATCCAAGCAGTTTGTGAGATATGAGTAAAATAATGCAAAACCCTAATTTTCAAAGATCTGATTTTTGAGGAATGATTTTGCATCAAATTTAAAATCACAAAGAACAAATCCTATGTATAATTCTGATAGATTTCCAAAAATGTAAGAAAATCTGAAAAATATGCTAATTTGCTCTCAAAATTAATTTTTTATGAAAAATCATAAAAAAATCTGAAATGTTTATTGAATCCTTTTGATAATTTTCCTGACTTGCACAAAAAATTTGATGCCAAAATTCATAGCCATTTGTGAGATCTGATCAAAATAAGGAAAAACCTTAATTTTTAAAGATCCAATTTTTAGGGAAATATTTTGCATCAAAATTAAAATCACAAAGAACAAATCATGTGTATAATTATGAGAGATTTCAAAAAATGTAAGAAAATCCAAAAAATTCTCTCATTTGCTCTCAAAATTAATTTTTTATGAAAAATCATAAAAAATTCATAGAAAATGAAAATGTGCTCCAAAAATTCTGAATTTTGGATTGAGAGCTCCTGATACTTTTTTCAACTTGCAAAAACAATTTGGTGCAAAATTTCCAAGTTGTTTGTGAGATATGATCAAATCTCTCCAAGATCTTGATTTTGTGTCCAAAACCCTAGCTGCACAAGATTATTCTCCAAATTGTTTTACAAAACAACAATATAGGGTTAGAAAAATTTGCAAAAAACACAGATTTAACAAAAAGACATGTCCCATGGGGCATATCAAAATGTATATGGTGAAAATGGATAACAATAATAACGATATTGAAAGGCTAAATGAATTCAACCACAAAACCCTAGCCTAACAACAACAAAGATTCACCATAACATATGAAGATTACCTAAGACAATGCAAATCAAATAAAATCACAAAGATTATACCATCACATGTCCAATAGGGTTTAGATCTTCATTCTTCCTATCTCCATTGATCTTGCTTGATATATTTGCTCTCAGATTTTATGTACACAAGAGCTCAACAAAGAATGGAATGTGGTTGCAAGTAGGATCGCCTATGTTCAAAAGCGTAGTGTAGTCAAGTAGTCAATGAGGGGTTTGATAATGAAGGAACCATTTCCTTATATAGAAGACACTATATGAAATAGAGGGATAATATTGAGAGGTGTAAAAGGAGATCGGCTATGATTAGAGGGTAGGTAAAAGAAATAATAAAATAATGAAAGGGGTAGGTAGTGTATGAATTAAGAGATGAATGACATGTGTCATGGGTAGAAAAGGCTAATGAATTAATTAAATAAATAAAGATTTATTTAATTAATAGAAGAAGTGGGATAATTAAATAAATAAGATATTTATTTAATTTAGGAAAAAGGATAATTTAAATAAATAAATGTATTTATTTAAATGAGAAATAAGGCTAGAAGAGGATAAATGAATTAATTAAATAAATAAAGATTTATTTATTTAATAGAAGAATTAGGCTAAAGTAATTAAATAAATAGCCATGACAATTTTAGGTGTCTACAATAATGATGAGGAAAAAATGCAGGTTGTTTGTTTGTTCTTTTTAACAACACCAAATGAAAATTTGTCTAAGCTACCCCTGCAACAAAATCAAAAGATTGTAATGGGCTTTCCTGCCTAATTCTTTCTTTCGGTTATAAATTTGACCTCTTTGTTTGTAGAAACAGAACTAATTATTGATAGAAAACACAAAGAAGACAGGACATAAATATTTTGACCTTTCCAAGAAAATGTGCAGTAACTACTAAGAAATTGTGAACTAATATACTAGCAAATGTGAATTAATGTCTAGTCAAATGCAAATTTCTAACTAAGCAATTGCGAATTACTGACCAAGCAATTGTGCATTACTTAAACTTAACAGTTTTGGAGATTATTTAAAATAGAGGAAAAAGACAGAAGAAATAAGTCGGACAATTTTGACATGGATTGGATCCATTGTTAGGTTTCCCATTATTTCAATGTTGTCAAATATGTTGAATTTGTCCAGGTACTTGTGCACAATGTGATAATATCGAGACAGGGCAGTTGTTTCTTCAAGATCTTGAAATCTTTTTTCTACTTTTATCCACTGTTGATGTGCTCTTCTTTATCTCTTGTGTTCTTTCCTCTTTCTAGAATTTGAAATTTTGAAAGTTACTCTTTCTGCCATGGGGTTAGAGGTATTTCATGCATAAAAATCAGATTTTCCAGAATTGAAAATTTTAGATGGGTTAATCTCGCAAATATAATTAAAGCCAAAATGATAATAAAAATTGAAATTATGGTATAAATATGAAATTGCACATTAATTAAAGACATTGTGAATTAGAATGATAGCAATTGCGCATTAGAATGATAGCAATTGTGCATTAATATGTGCAATTGTGAATTTCTATGAAATCAAGTGTGCATTCTATTTTGTTGTTTTGTACAGCCCCGCAAATCACAAAAATCAGAAGAGATAAATCAGTCGTTGTAACTTGATGTCAGGTTCACCATTGCTTCCATTCTTGAAATCATTAAAATTAAACTAATTAGGCAATAAGGACGATCACAAATCCTTAACTATTCAAGTTGATTTAAAACATGTCAATGAAATAAATGAAAGAAATAAAAGATCTAAGCTAATTAAACTCCCTATTACACATTATTGCTTCCATTGTTCTTCTCCAAATTGCGTGTATGGCTCTCAGGTATTGCACTGGGATTTCCTACATAAGACGGCAATTGTTTTGAAGAGTGTATTCTAGCTTGATTTGAGAAATTGATGTTGTTTATATAGATTTTTATAAAAGGTGGGGAGGGATTTTGAACTCAAGTCCTAATTGGGAGTGAATTGATTTAGATTGATCAGTTAATGGAGTTTATTGATTTGTTAACTCAGATTGATTGAGTAGTCAACTAAATAGATTGAATACTAGACTGAATAGATTAGCCACTTGATTGGATAGATTGAGGATATGACTAAATGGATTGGAGAGATAAGTAGATTGATTGATTAGTCAGAAAAGGTGATTGAGAGTGCAAAGGGGTGATCGATGAGTTAACTGATTTGATCAATCAGTTATGATTTTCAATACGTGTTATAGGATTTTGAAGTTGAATTTGATTTTCGTTTTCAATTTGCATTTGGATTTTGATTTATTCAAATGCACATTCAGTTAAAATTTGGTTAAATTTTAATTTGGAAGATAAAATTAGTTAATTAAATAATTCAAATGAAATTATTTAATACTGAGAAATATAATCAATTAAATAATAAAGATTATTTAACTAAGGAATAAGTCCCAATTAATTAAATAATTAATATTTAATTAATATTAAAGATAGGGTTAATTGATTAATTAATTGAAGAATAGAAATTTGATAATTAAAAATGTTAAATGTTATGATTGAGTCAATTTAGAAGAATAAGTAGCTTAATCAAATAATTAAATAATTAGTTAATTAATTAGGATGAATAATTAGTGTGTGATTGATGAGGCATTTTTAGGTGTCTATAGCTGCTATTTGAGTGTTCTTGAGTTTCATATGTTGATCGATGAAGATTTATTAAGTGGTGTTGGTGCAGCTGTTAAAGATGATTCTAACTTGCTTGCTAGTGTTTCCTATTTATGTCCGATTTGTTTTGATGATTTGCATTGATTATTGTGTGAGTTTTTGTTGATTTTCATGATCTGGTGGTATTGCGTGTTTGAGCATTTGGTTTGGGTCCATGTTATGTCATATATATCATAATATTGGTCTGGTGGTCAATCTTTGTATCGTTTGATGAGGGTTTGACTGACCTTGTAGTCAAGGTTGATGAATTGTATAAATAGGTGATATAGTCATGTAAATTTAGGTATCAATGTTGTGGTTGCATTATCAGAGAATGGTAAAGGTGCAAACAAGCGAATACATCCTTCAACATTGTGATTGAGAAAATATTGGAGTGTTGCAGAGCAAACAAATGTTCTTAACTGAAACCATCATCAGGCATTTACAAATGCTATTCTTTTAGTTCATTTGATTTCGGATTGTTGTCTAAATATTTTGTAAGTCCGTGAGACTTCCTTGTAAGGTAGTGAGCCTTCCCTAAGGGTTGTATCCTTTCGGGTTGTTGTATTTTGAGAAATGAGCTCTAGGCAGTGATCTTGAATGTATGTGCATTCCCCATTGTAATTATTTTTGCATACTACTTTAGAGTATCATCTATTGTGGGTAGGTTCCCACCGTGGGTTTTCCCTTAACCGGGTTTTCCATGTCAAAATCTTGGTGTTGTGTGTTTTTCTATCAATTTGCTTATCTTTGTTGTTATTGCACTTAATCAGATTTGTATTTGAGGTTAAGTTTGTTAATTTAGTGAAAATTGATTCAATCCTCCCCCGACTCCTCTCAGTTTTCCTTCATTATTGTTGCCAGAAGTTTGTATCAGAGCTAGATCCTTCGAAGGAAGCTTGACTACTTGAGGTGATCTAGGATGGCAACTAGAAGTGTTATTTTTAAGGAGAGTTTGAGATTTGATGGAAGTAACTATGCTATAAGGAAGAACCAGATGGAGGTTCACTTGAGATGTCTTGGAGAGTATTATTGGAAGATTACAAAGGATGCCTATTCTATTCCTCATAATGGACCAGTTACTACTGCTAAGATCTAGGATGCTAAAAAATAATATTAGAGCTGAGGAAGCATTACTGAGTGCTCAGACTGATTCAAAGATGACTAATGTAATGGGGTTTCAGACTACACACGAGATCTGGGAGAAGCTTGAGACCCTGTATGAAGGAGATAAACAAGTCAAAGTTTCTAAGTTGTAGAGTTTGAAAGGGAAGTATGAGATACTGAAAATGGGAGAAAATAAGAACATAAACTCCTTCATGGTTAATGTAAATGAACTTGTCCTAGGTATCAGATGTGTCAGTGGAACCCTTAAAGAAGATGAAATTATTGTGAAGGTGTTTAGATTATTGCCTCCTTCTTACAAACATAAGGTAGTTTCTATTGATGAGATCCAGAGTGTGACTACTATGACAAGAGATACATTGGTTGGGCAGATTGTTGCATTTGAACTGAGCGAGTTTGGTGAATCACATGGAAATTTTGAGACAACATTTAGAGCATCTATATCTAGAAAGAAGAAGTATGATCCTAAAGAATGTAGAATCTCTAGATATGAAAGGGAGAGAAGAGAGATAGAAGAGCAAGAAAGAGAATTGGGTGATCTTGAAGCATTGATTGTCCAAAGATTGCCTAAAGAATTTGGTAAGTATGATGGAAAATTAACTCTAAAATGTTTCTCTTGCAATAAGATAGGACATTTTTCTTCTAGGTGCTCAGAGAGAATGTCTAAGTATGATAGGCATGATAAATTTGATAAGCATGATAATTATGATAGATATGAGAAGCATGAGAAGTATGATAAGACTTACAAGTCTAACCAAAAGTATAAACATAAGAAGAAGTGTTATTATGTTGCTAATAAAGGTGTTACAAGTGAAGAATCAAAAGGAGATGAAATTGTGTTTATTGCTATTAAGGAAAATGGATTGGTACCTATTGATTCCACAAGTTACACTATTGAGGAGAAAGC
The DNA here is from genome assembly GCF_030272615.1 of Cryptomeria japonica. NCBI lineage: Eukaryota > Viridiplantae > Streptophyta > Pinopsida > Cupressales > Cupressaceae > Cryptomeria > Cryptomeria japonica. Next base: position 576,981,228 of record NC_081408.1, on the reverse strand, counting down.
TTTAGTTGCTAAAGTTGAAGAGAAAGATGAAGGGTTGATTAACAACAGTTGTTCACATCATATGACTGGTGATAAAAGAAAATTTATGAATATGGAGAGGTGTGATGGTGGAATAGTAAGATTTGGAGATGATAAATTCTATGTGATCCATGGTAGAGGTTTTATTTCCTTTGATGGTAAGCACAACACTAATGATGTCTTGTATATTGAAGGTTTGAAGTATAATCTTTTTAAGTGTTGGATAGATGGTTGAAAAAGGTTATGATTTGGAATTCAAGAATGGAAAATTCAAGATCCTAAATGCCTTTGGTATAGAGATTGCATCAGGAACTAAGACTGAAGGTAATATCTTTCATTTGAATTCTGACAAGAAAAGTTTCTTGATTGCTCAAATTGATGAAATTTGGTTGTGGCATAGGAGAATGTGTCATGTTAAGTTTTACTCTATGATTAAGATCAGTTCTACTTAAGTTGTTAGACATTTGCCTAAAATTGTTAAGCCTGCTAATTCAGTATGTAAGGAATGTAAAATGGGAAACCAAACAAGAATTTCTTTCAAGAGTAAGTAGTATACATTTGATGGATTGCTAGATATTGTGCATACTGACCTAGGTGGACCTACAAGTATAAGAAGTGTGCAAGGTGATAGATATTTCATGTTACTGATTGATGACTATTCCAAGATGATGTGGGTTGCCTTTTTGGGGGAAAAATCAGATGCATTGGATAAATTGAAGATATTCAAAGCAAAGGTTGAGATTGAGGTAGGATTGAAGTTGAAGTGTCTGAGATTTGACAGAGGAGGATAATTTTGTTCTGGTGAGTTTGACTCATTTTGTGAGAAGAATGGAATTAGAAGACAATTATCTGCTCCTAAAACCCCACAGTAGAATGGAGTTGTTGAAAGGAAGAATAGAACTATCTTGGATGTTGCAAGGACTATGTTGATTGAAGGGAATGTTCCAAAGATCTATTGGAAAGAAGTTGTTAGCACTATTGTTTACACATTCAACCAAGTGCATATTAAAGATGATACCGACAAGACTCCTTACGAGCTATTGTTTGGTCATGTTCCTATTGCGAGATATTTTAGAATTTTTGAAAATAAGTGTTATATCAAGAGAGATGAGGATATAGGAAAGTTTGATGCAAGAAATTATGAAGAAATTTTGTTGGGATATTCAACAAAGAGAAAATCCTACTGGTGCTACAATAAGAGACTGAGAAAGATAGTGGAAAGTGAAAATGTGAAGGTTGATGAGAACTATGGAAAAGAAATAAGAGCACGCAGATATGATGATGATCAGAATGTTGTTTTAACACAAATTTAGAGTAAAGAATTGAAGTAGAAGGATCTGGTAGAGGCAATTAATCCTGATATTGTTGATGTCAATGAAGAGGTGTAGGAACCTAAAAATAAGAATAATCAGAAGACTCTGAGGTATGTAAGATTGAATCAATTTGAAAATTATATCATTGGTGATAAAAATAAAGGCGTGATGATTGGAAGAAGGCTAGCTACTGAAGAGGTATGTTTGATTTCTAAAATTGAACCTAAAGATGTTGTTGAGGCTTGCAAAAATGAAAATTGGATGAAGGATATGGAAGAATAATTGAATCAAATTGAAAAGAATAATGCTAGGAACTTGTGCCTAGACCTAAAGACAAGAATATGATTGGTACTAAATAGATATTCAGGAACAAATTGAATGAAGTCGGTAAAGTTGTCAGAAATAAATCAAGATTGGTATGCAAAGGATATTCACAAAAGGAAGGGATTGATTATGAGGAGACCTTTTCTTCGGTAGGTAGACTTGAAGTTGTTAGACTATTGCTTGAATATGTTGCTTATAAGGATTTCAAGGTATATCAGATGGATGTCAAGTCAACTTTTTTGAATGGTGATCTTGAGGAAGAAGTCTAGATTGAGCAACCTGATGGATTTTCATTATCAGATGATGGAGACATGGTATGCAAACTAAAGAAAGCTCTTTATGGATTGAAACAAGCCCCTAGAACCTGGTATGCTAGTTTGGATAAGTATTTTCAGAAATTAGGATTTAATAAAGGTACTGTAGATAGTAATCTATATTTCAATATTGAGAATGATAACATTTTGATTGTTGAAGTTTTTGTTGATGACATTATCTTTGGAGGAGATGATGACTTGAGTATGAAGTTTGTTGGTGATATGCAGAAAGAATTTGAGATGTCTATGATAGGAGAGATGAAATTATTCTTAGATTTGAATATTTCATAGACTGAAAAAAGGTATTTTTATATCTCAAACTAAATATGTGAAGGAATTACTAAAGAAGTTTGGATTAGAAGATTCTAGACTACTTGGAACTCCTATGATGACTGGTTGTAAATTATCTAAAAATGATGAATCTCTAAAAGCTAATCAAACCTTGTACACATCTATGGTTGGTGGACTACTATACTTGACTCAAACTAGACCTGATATTATGCATGTTGTGTGCATGGCTACTAGATATCAAGCTGATCCAAAAGAGAATCATGTCACTACTGTAAAGTAGACATTCAAATACTTGAAAGGAACTTGTGGATTCTGGCTTGTGGTATCCAAGGAATGATGATTTCATGCTATATGCGTACACTAATGTTGATTGGGCTGGTGATATTGATGACCAAAAGAGTACCTCCGGTGGTGCATTCTTTTTGGGTAAGAAATTGGTTTCATAGTCAAGTAAGAAACAAGATTCAGTTTCCTTATCTGTTGTTGAAATTGAATACATTGTTGTTGCTAGTAACTACACTCTGGTAGTTTGGATGAAACAAATGTTGAAGGATATCAGAGTTATTTATGATGAGTCTACTGTCATATATTGTTATAATTCTAGTGCTATTAATATGTCAAATAACCCGGTGCAACATTCAAAGACTAAATATGTATCAATCAAGTATCATTTCTTTAGAGAAAAAGTCAATGAAGAGGAAGTGAAGTTAGAGTATGTGTCTACAAAGGAACAAATTGTTGATATTTTCACCAAGCCTTTGCCTACAGATACATTTATCTATTTAAGAGACAAGTTAAGGGTAGCCACCCCTCCTAATGGGAACTAGATGCATTGAATTGCATCAATCTGGTGGACTTTACAGTCTTATCTTCTTGTCTAGATTGATGAGCCTATTTTGATCTGTTGATGGAGTAGTCCATTTTTGGTTCAATTGGGCTGGTTATAATCATGATTTGTTTATTCTGAGGAGAGTAAGTTTGGTTTTCTATTTTGAGAACCTTTGTCATTGATGTCAAAGGAGGAGAGAAAGCATGTGAAAAACTATTTTATTTGCTTGATCTTAGGGGGAGTTTGTTAGAGATGTTTTCTTTCTTTGCATTGATTGTTTTTCACATTCATATGTTGCCATCAATGCCAAAGGGGGAGATTCTTGGACAATGCTGCTACTAGGATATGTTATTGTCATTGATGTCAACATATTCATGTGATTTATTACTCTGGTGGTTGCAAATTGGTTTATTGGGATCATGGTTCAGTATATCGAGTATTTCTAGTGTCATTATATCTTTTTATATTGGTTTAAGTGATCTGGGAGCTTAATTGATCATATCATAGGATTCGGTTTACAGTTTGGTTTTTCTGATCATTGCTTAGCAAAGTTTGATATTTCCTCCAATATATTCCATTGTGATTAGATCTTGAGTTGATATTTTGGGAGATTGTTTGGGATGTTCTTGTGTATCTTCATTTTAGATGGTTCATGATTTGGTTCTCCACAAGTTATCTTTCCTCGTGGCAGTTGCTACTATTTGAGTGTTCTTGAGTTTCAGATGTTGATCAATGAAGATTTGATAAGTGGTGTTGGTGAAGTTGCTACATATGATTCTAACATGCTTGCTTGTGTTTCCTAATTATTTCCTATTTGTTTTGATGATCTACATTGATTATTGCATGAGTTTTTGGTGATTTTCATGATCCGGTGATGTTCTTCATGTTATGCAGTATTTTGGTGGTGTAGTGTGTTTTGGTTGATCTTGGAATGATTTCCAAAGGTATTGCATGTTTGAGCATTTGGTTTGGGTCCATTTTATGTCATGTATATCATAATATTTATATGATGGTCGATCTTTGTATTGTGTGCTGTAATTTTAGAATTGTGAGTTGAGGGTTTGGCCGACCTTGTAGTCAAGGTTGATGAATTGTATAAATAGGTGATATAGTCATGTAAATTTGGGTATCGGTGTTTTATCTACACTATCAGAGAATGGTAAAGGTGCGAACAAGAAAATACATCCTTCGACATTGTGATTGAGCAGAGATTGGAGTGTTGTAGAATGACAAGTGTGCTTAACCAGAACTGTCATCAGGCATTTGCAAATGTTATTCTTTTAGTTCATTTGATTCTAGATTGTTGTTTAAATATTTTGTAAGTCAGTGAGAATTCCTTGTATGGTAGTGAACCTTCGCTTAGGGTTGTATCCTTTCGGGTTATTGTATTTTTAGCAGTGAGCTCTAGGTAGTGGGCCTGAATGCATGTGCATTCCCAATTGTAATTAATTTCACATACTACTATAGAGTATCGTCTATTGTGGGTAGGTTCCCATCGTGGTTTTTCCCTTAACTAGATTTTCCATGTCAAAATCTTCGTGTTGTGTGTTGTGTTATCAATTTTCTTATCTTTGTTGTTGTTGTAGTTAATCAAATTTGTATTTGAGGTTAATTTTTTTTAATCCGGTGAAAACTGATTCACCCCCCCTCTTAGTTTTCCTTCATTATTGTTACCAACAAGTTCTTCTTCCATTTCTCTTACCCAACTCTCTTCTTTGGTTTCTTCTTTATATGATTTAGGTTCCACCAGTGAAAGGAAATAGTAATTTTCCTAATCACTTGGTTCTACAATTCTTCTCCTTGTCTGAACTCCTATTCTTTTATCTCCAATTATCTAATTTTCAAAATGGTTTTTTTACACATATTTGGCTGGGGTTTTGATAAATTTCTCTGGTTCTTCTTCTTCTTAACTTGTTACTTTATCTTTGTTGTTTTTTGGATCATGCTTTTATTATGCAACAATCAAGATACTCTCAAGATCAGTTTCCTAAATAGGTTCAGGAGCAGTTTGATCCCATACTTCACATACGTTCACATTTTTGCTCTCGATTGTTTTATTTAGTCTCTTGTTGTAACACCAGTAGGCTTTTTTGTTTGTAGCATATCCCATAAATATACCTTCATCTACTCTGGTATTAAAATTCCAAGATCTTCTCCATCTTTTCTAATGTAGCACTTGTTTCCAAATATTATAAAATATTTTATAGTAGGAGGTCTTTTGTTCCATAGATCATAAGGTATCTTAATATGATTCACTCTTATTTGTACCCTGTTAAGAATATATATAACAAAATGCACATATTTCTTCCAATACACATTAGCCAAATTAGCATCTTTCATCATAGTTCTAGTGGTGCAGTTACGATTAGGAGGGACCTCCATGTGATCTATCTGGACTATGAAACATGAGTAATTACAATGGAAACAAGACAAGATGATGGAGGCAATGCATAACTAAATGAATTATTTCATGAAAATTGATTACAATCTGCCAGTAACAAGTGGGCTACAAGATTTTGCTCACTGGCCTGATAGATACATGCTCAACTACAGTACTAGTCAACTCTAAACCTCTAGATCTCTAGATAGATCTTCTACATTCTCACTACTACCTATTACATGCTAAATTACACTGATTTATATGCTAAATAGGGAATCGCATTGGCCCAAGAAGAATCAAATGTTGATGAACAAGATGAAATGTGTAAAACAACTAGGTTGGCCTCCACCAAGAGAATCCTCTAGAAAATACAAAGGATAAAGTGTAGACCAAAGGGAAGGTTGACCACACATCAAGGAATATTGGAAATAACAAATTGAAGTTCCACAAGCTATAGAAATGATCCACAAGATTTTCCAAAGCCAAAATAGGTCCAAGGAATTCTGATGTTCTAAGCTAGAAAATTGTCCTAGATACTAGAATTGATAACTTGCCGAAAAAAGATCCAAATGTCTTGTGGACTTGGGGAAAGGAAGATAATCATGTCCACAAGAAAAATCCAACTCCACAAGATCTAGTGAGGAAATGTAAGAAATTGCAGAAAGAAATGCTAAATTGCAAAAAAGGAAACAAACTAAAAAAGAAATATTTTTGGTTGCTGCAAGATTGCCAAAAACTAGGGATTCTCCTACATCATGCATTCAAGGTTGTTGAGAATGTGAGTCTCTCACTTTTTGGGGGTTAGAGGAAAACCAAAATGGTTCACCTCTTCTTGAGAAATCCAAGATGAATCTTCGACTAGTTTGTCTTTCCTCTTCACAAGATACTCTATGTACTGGTTTCTCCGTGTGCTACGCCCAATCCTACTATCCAAAATATCTTCAATCTAATTTGATCTCTTCTAGAGCATCTGCTTCTGCAAGTCTTCAATATTGTCTTCACTGAATTCTGATTCATGATACTAATGTAGGTCTACAATTCTAAATATAGGTGAAATCCCCAAACTATCTAGTAGCTCCACTTCATATGTATTTCCAAAATTGAATTTTCTCAAGATCTTACAAGGTCCAAACTTCCTCATCTGCAACTTGTTATAGGTTCCTACTGGAAATATTTATTTTCTTAGATACAACATTACTTCATCACCAACTTCAAATTCCTTATGTCTCCTCTTCTCATCTGCTTTCTCCCTATACTTGGTGTTCATATCTTCCAAATGCTTCTTAACCTAAACATGTAATACCTTCATATGATCTAAAAATTCCTCCGCTTCTGCACTCCTCTTGTCTTTATTATTGATATCTCTTAATTCTGATATACCTCTAGGGTGTGCTCTGATCACATTCTCAAAAGATGTTCTTTTGGTATGCATGTTCACTAAATTATTGTAGGCAAACTCTGCTTGTGCAAGAATAAAATCCTAACTTCTGGTCTTCTCTCTAACTAAGCATCTCAACAAATTTCCCAAACTCTAGTTTACTACCTTTGTCTATCCATTAGTCTTTGTGTGAAAAGTCTAACTGAACTTCAAATGCATCTTCATCTTCTTCCAAAGTGTCAAAAAATAACCAACAAACCTAGTGTCTGTGTCTGAAACTATGCTCTTAGGTAATTCATGCAATCTCACTACCTCCTTGAAATATAACTCATCTACATGCACTGCATCTGATGTCTTCTTACAAGGTATGAAATGAGCCATCTTCAAGAATCTATCCACCACCACAAATATAAAATCATTCCCCCTCTGTGTCTTAGGTAATCCAAGTATGAAATCCATGCTTATGTCCTCCCAAGGTCTCTTCAGAACTATCAAAGATTTATATAATCCCACATTTGACTATTGCCTTTTGCAATTTGAAAAACTCTACAACTTTGCATAAATTTCCAAACATCCTTATGAATCCAGGGCCAAAAGTAATGTTCACTCACCAATGCTACTATTTTGTCAATACCAAAGTGTCTAGCTAATCCTCCACTATGTTTCTCCTTTATCAAATTCTCCCTCATAGAACTCTTAGGTATACACAACTGAACTCCTCTAAACAACATCTCATCCTGAATGAAATAATCCAACTACTTACTTCTATCCACCATCACCAATTCTCTACATGCTTTCTAAGGTTTTTGCAAAATCCGGGTCATCATCATATGAGTTCTTCAACTCCACAAATCCTCACACTGTCACTCTCATCTCTGTTAGCAAAATTCTTCTTCTATTCAATGCATCAACAGCATTGTTTGACTTCCCACTTCTATGCTTCAACATAAAGGTGTAACTCTGTAATAACTCTACCCATCTCATATGTCTTTGATTCAACTTACTTTGATTGTTAAAATACTACAAAGCTTGATGATTGGTATACAACACAAACTCCTTAGGCAACAAGTAATGTCTCCACTTCTTCAAGGCTTGAATTATGGCATAAAATTCTTGATCATACAATGAATATATTTGTCTTGCACCATTCAACATCTCACTGAAATAAGCTATTGCTCTCCCTTCTTGACTCGACACTACTACAATTGCATTTCTACTTGCATCACAGTCCACTTGAAATACGTTGCTAAAATTTGGTAAAGCTAACACAGGTTGTTCAGTTACCTTCTGCTTCAACAATTCAAAACTCCTATTTGTTGCAGCTATCTACTTGAATTCCTTTCTATCTCCTCTCATTGTCTCAGTCATAGGGTTACAAACTGAATTGAAATTTCTGATAAATTTCCAGTACAAACTAGCCAGTCTATGAAATGATCTAACCTCTCCAATGCTTTCTAGTGTAGGCCATTCAACAATTTCTCTTACCTTCTCAGGGTCCATCTTCAATCCCTCTCCATATATCATAAATCCCAAATAGACTAACTCTTCCTTCATGAAACTACACTTCTTAAGATTTATCAACAACTACTCTTCTCTCAATCTCTGCAAAAATTTTCTTAAATGCAACATATGTTCCTCCTTTGTCTTACTAAAAATCAGAATGTCATCCAAATACACAATAACAAAATTACCGAAGAAATTCTTCAATACCTCGTTCATCAATCTCATGAAAGTACCTTGTGCATTAGTCAACCCAAAAGGCATCACCAACCATTCATACAATCCTTCATTTTTCTTGAATGTTGCCTTCCACTAATCTCCTTCTCTGATGATATCCACTCTTCAAGTCTATCTTTGTGTATTATTTGGCTCCACTCAAACAATCCATTATGTCATCCATCCTTGGCAAAGGAAACCAATACTTCATTCTAATCCTTTTTATTGCTTTAGAAGGAGTAGACATCCTCCATTCTCCATTCTTCTAAGGTGCTAACATGGCTGGTACTACACAAGGACTCAAACTTTCTATGATCAAACTTTCTTCAATAATTCCTACACTTGTCTATTCATATCCTCATTCTCCGTCGATGTCATCCGGTGTGCTTCTTTGTTAGGAAAACTATCTCCAAGAATTAGGTCCATGCAATGACTGATACTCCTCATAGGTGGTAATCCATCAGGCACATTATCTGAAATGATGTTTGCATACTCTGTCAGTAACTCTTTTATCTCCTCTGCTTGTTCTTCCTCACGCTCCAGATTCTCATTCTTCCTAGGAACTAAGGCAAAACACATACTCTCATGTCTCATTCCATCTAGGAATCTCCTTTCATCAACCAAACAAATTCTAGCATTCGTACAGACTTCACTCTTTAGGGGTTCCTCCAAGGGCAACAAGGTTTGCTTCATCCCATTTGCAACAATAATGTATATGTTCTTTATCCCATCATGTATTGCTTGTCTATCATACTGGCAAGGCCTACCCAACTAGATATGACAAATATTCATAGGAATAATATCACCCAAAACTTCATTATGATAATTCCCAATTTTCAATTTCACCAGATATTGCTCACTTACTAATATCTTATGATCATCCTGAATCCATGCTATCTGATAAGTCTTACATTGTTTCAATATTTCCAGCTTCAACTTATTCACCATCTCCTCTAAAACAAGATTATCTAAACTACCACTATCAATAATGACTTTACAATACTTACCAGATACCTTACATCAGGTCTTGAACAAATTCCTTCTCTACAAGGGCTCCTCCTCATCTCTCGTATGACACAAAGCTCTCCTTATCATCAACAGTTCTCCATCATCTAGTTTGTAAACTAATCTGGTAGGGTCTTACTCTACCAATGTTGTTCTTCCAGTGGTTTTTTCCTTCTTACATTTAAAAGAACAATGTTGTTCTCCTCTACACTTAAAGAAAGTTCCTCTAAACACTCTCTTATCTTGTCTTTGGTCATCCTTTCCAAAACCCTTGTTCTGGTAACTATCAGGTTCTCTTCTCTGGTAGAAATTTCTATCATCCTTTCAGTACAAACTACCATCCTTGCTACTTCCTTATCTTTGTTCTAATCTGCACAAGTTGCTCTTCCTTCAAAATATCCTCTTCCTCCTTGAAATCATCCTCTAGAAAACCTTCCACCTCTACCTCTTTGTTTCTGCTCATGTCTTTTGTTCAACTTCTCTTTTTCTTTTAGGGCATATTGGTAAGCTTCCTCAACACTTTGTAACTTGATAAAACTGAGTTCATCTTTTATAAACATCCACAACCCATTCAAATATATAGCAACTTGTTCAACCTCATCATCACTATGTCTGGATATGATATTCAACTTGTAGAATGCCTCAGTATAATCCTTCACTCTTGATTCCTTCTACCTCAAGTTTTGTAACTTGTAGAACAAATTCACTTGATAATCAGTTGGCATAAACTTTGATTTCAACTTGGTAACCATCTCCTCTCATGATTTGATATTTTCTTTACCTCTTCTCTATCTATCAACCTGCAAATGGTCTCACCCAATTGATGCATGACCTTTCAACTTAGTGAAAGAATATCTCACCTGTAATGCCCCTACCCTAGTCGGCCTTGTAAAACCCATTTGACCTTGGTTGACTTCCTATGTGGCATTCTTGAATGGTGGATTTATCGTTATGTAATGTTGTAGATAAAACTATATGAATATTGTGCGTACCTATTATTGTGCGAATTTCATCGATTCTTGTGTAAATGTAATTGTTCCTAATTCTTGTTATAATCTCGAGCTAGCACCTTCATAGAATATGTATGTATATGTATGCTTGCGTGACTCATGGTTGCAGGAGATTGCAGGTACTATACTGCCTAGGTGCGAAGCTCATCTCCATTGGGATTCACAGGGTTGAGTATACCTCCTTCATCCTTAGAATTTGGAGTAGGTGGTCATAAAACTCTCGCCTTGCTTTAGCCATGATCATGTGAGCATCATGTGTGATCCGTAGGGTTCCTTTGTCGTTTGGGTTGCGTGTCGTGTGATTGGTGGACTTTCTTGGTTTGTGTGCCTTGCATGTGGGGAATGGAGTATTTTATCCCAAGTATTTAATTCAATATAATGTGTTCATTTACGCATTAGTAATAGAGAAATTTAAAATAGATAGTTTTCTTTTATATGATTAATCGTTAATTTAAGAGATCGCTTTATTTATATTTTTAGCAAGCTTAAGTATTTAAATTTAATTAATGTGTTCATTTACGCATTAGTAGTTGAGGAATTAAAACAAATAGGTTTCCTTCATGAGATTAGTCATTTATTAAAAAGATCGCTTTATTATGTGTAGCGAGTTTAATTTAATAGTTAATTTTAAATAACAAATTTAATTAGTTCATGCGTTTTTAAAAAGGAAGATTTAAAAGTCATTTGGAAATAGAAATAATTTAACCACTTTTGCATTTTGGAAATGAAAGGGTAAATTTTATTATTTAAAGAAAATCATTTTTAATTTGTAAAGTTGATATAGTGTAAAAGGTTGATTTTGGAAATTAATTTAATTTAAATGATTTACCCTTGTCAATACTTCGAAATATAATGTGGGTTTAGTTAATATTGAGAAATTAAAATTAAGATTGAATAAGAGAGAAGTATATTAATTAGAAAATCAAGTTAAATCAATTTAATAGTTGAAAAGAATTATCATTTCTTTTTATTTTAAAAAGGGCTTAATTTTCGAAATTAGAAATTAGGTCAAAAAGGGGGTTTCCATTTAATCTAAGTTGAAAAATATTTTGGGGGTTGGAATTTTTGGGGGAAGAAAGAGAAAAAAAAAAAGGGATGGAGAAATTTTTGGAAGGAGAATGGAGCCTTCTGGAATGGCAGGTTGGGCTCATCTTCAAATTCTTGCCACGAAAGCTAAAGGAGGTAGGTTTCTTGTTTATCCCTTATTTCATTGTGAATAAAAAAAAATGTGTTTGTTTCTTCCTCATGAAATTCTGTTTGTTTAAAAAAAAAAAAATCCATATTGGTTGTTTTTGGATCAAGAATGTTTAAAAGGTTTATGGGTTTTGAATAAATCCTTCCCATCTGGAAGTTTGTTTTGGGTATTTAGAAAATCATGTTCTTGCAATAAAATTTCTCATACTATTGTTTTAAACATTCTGGAAAAAAAAAAAATTTAGTGACTATGAATGAAAGAAAATTTGGGGGTTTTTAGTTTATTATTGTTTTACTTTTATGGGGTTTTGATTTGATATTAATTTGTGTAAATCAATCTTCCTTGCCATGATGGTGTTTGATTTTAAAAGAAAAAAAAATTTAAATGTGAGAAAACCATGCTGCTGGAAAACAAAATTTTAAAGTCTCTCGAAGACTGTATTTTTTATTTACTGTATGATTCTTTTGACAGTAAATAATTTTAAAAAAAAAATATATATAAAACAGAAAAAAAACAAAAAAAACAAGAACCCTCGTGGCGGGGATAAACCCTCACCATGGGGTGTAGCGACTGCTACCAAATGGTAGCAGTGCTGCCCATGGCAGCCGCTTGCTACCATTTGGTAGCAGCGCTACCAATGGTAGCGTGAGCTACCATGGGGGCCACGTGGAACCCCCCCAATTTTTATTTTAGTTTTCTTTTTTTTATTTTAAAAAAAATATAATATAATAAAATAGATAATTTGATTTTAATAATAGTTTTCTTAAATAAAGTTTTTAAATAATAATTAATTTTTATTAATATATATTTAATGTGAAGGTTAATATATGTATTAATAAATAATAAATTTGAAATTCGAACGTTATTAAACAATATTATTAATATATATTTTTTTTAAGGATATATATATATATATATATATTGAATAGTATTTAACAATTGGTGATTTTTAAAAAAAATATTACGATATTCAAGAACACTTTGTGATTCGATTTGATCATTCTATGAACTTAGAAATAGAAATCTAAAATGTATAAGTATTTTTAAGTTCGTCATGGGAAATTTTGAAAGCTCAAATGATATGCTAATAGGATCATCAGAAATTTAATAATGTATCGATTGGAAGTTTGGAAGTTAATGATAACTTCTTTTAGTAAAATAAATAGTTTAGTTACTTTCCTTCTCGATAATGTGAAATAGATAATGGAAAATATGGCAAGTTTAATTTATGTTTTCGCTTGTGTTAAGTACTGGCAAGGCCTTGATAGGTTTGTTTGGACCCTGTCGTCTGGTTGCTTGTGTTGGTCATAGCCGGTCACGTCCCTAGTTAGAGTATCGTCAGACAATAGAACTTGTAAATTGCTTTGATGTGTTCAGTTGGGTCCACTTCTTAAAAGGGATCATCTATGTAATTATTGGCCAAAGTGGTTGTTGTATAGTGGTTGTGTTTGCCTATATGGAAAAGATGTAAAAGACATGAAACTTATGTAATCCTAACTATATTAAATGCCAGAGGGGTCTTGCAATTGAGCAGACCTGGAGATGTAGCCCTCTAGGGGTGAACTCCGAGATCATATCTGTGTTATGCAATGCCTTTGTTTTTTGTTTTTTCATATTTTAAGTTATCATGTATGGTTGCATTTTGTAAGTGTATAATGAGAATTTAATGAAGCTAAATCTCAAGTGCATGAATAAAGTCTTCTTGTTAAATGTAGTAATTAGGGTCATAAAAGATTGTAAATATGATTATGGAAAGTATTTTGTTAATGTAAATGAAAAGAAGTAAGCATGGAAAGAAACTCGTTGGGTTACAAATATTGGATTAATTTGTTATAAAGCTTGAAATTTGACCGTATTGGATGGGTAACGAATATTGGAGTAACTGTCACATTATCTAAATTGAATTCTAATGGAAGAACCTCATTTGGGTATTTACCTTTTAATCTTAAGTAAAAGAACATCGTCTTGTTAGCTATATTTCTCTAAATTGGATGAATTCATTTAGCATTTACGTTTTATTCTAAACAAATAATCCTCACCAAATTAGTTGAATAATTGGATGAACTCAATTGGTTACCCACATTTTACCCTCTATAAATGATCTTCATCATAATAGCTATAATGGAACTAAAAGGGGAGAACTCATTTAGTTGTTTAAATCTTAACCATAGCAAATGTATTTCTTCATATTAACTTTATTTTAAACTAAAAAGAGTGAACTCATTAAGTTAGTTATATTTTAATCCTAATGGATGATTGTCACTATGTACTTATTTTTTTAATCCTGAAAGAATGAATATCATCTTGCTAACTATATTTTAATTAGAGGGATGAACTCATGTGGCTCTAGTACATTTTCACCTTAATGAATTGAGCTCCATCTCTTAGTATTATTTTAACTTCAATGAAAGAACTCTTTGGCTATTTACATTTTATCCTCTATAAATGAACTACGATTTATTAGTTGGTTATGTTTAAAACCAAATGAAGGAACCTTGTTTTATTATTTACAACTTAATTCTTAATGAATGAATTTCATCTCATTAGCCTTACTTTTAACTATAAAGGATGATCTTAGTTGTGGTTGGTTACTTTTACACCTAAATGAATGAACTTTGTTATATTAGTCGCATTGTATCTAAAATGGATGGACTCATTAAGCTAACCCTACTTAAACCTTAATGGGTGAATTCGTAAGCTAATTATGTTTTAAATTGCATTGAATAAATATCCTCACGTTAGCCTTCTCTCCAATCAAAATAGATGAACATTTCCTAGAATTCTAAGATGTCAATTCATCGAACATAATATATATACATGTCTTAAGTATTAACTCATAATTAAGATATCCAGCTTAAATGGATCAATTGTCGCGAGTTGAGTTAGGTGAAAGGTTACGTAATCATGTTGGGAAACTCCTTAGGTTCGTTTAGTCTTCCGCTATGTTATCTAAGCGTTAGATAACTTCAATGTATCTTAATGATGTGTCATATTATGAACACTCTTAATTACTATTATAAAAACTATATATATATTTACACTCCATTTGAGTGTTTTTAACTTAAACCCTTTGGGGTTTCCCGGCTGGGCATTACATCACCTTCTTATCTTCTACAGTACCATCAAAATCAAAATACTTTTCCATCTTTGTGATCCAATCTTCCATCATAATCCAATGGACTAAAATGTGGTCTGGTTTTCGCCCTTGACAACACTCTTATAAACCACTCTTCATCTGGATCATTCGCTAGTGGATTTGCTACTTATTCTTCTAATGCTTCTTCTTCATTATCTTTTCTCACATCTTCAATATGTCGACCTCTTCTTTGGGCTGTTTCAACAGCTTCTAACTAGGCTGCAATTCTTCTCAACATTTCCATCACAGTAGGGTTTGTATTCCCACACACTCCACCATTCCTATTTTCTCTTCAGGCCAGTCCTCTGTAGCTACAAGTTGGATCCATAATCCACCACCCCACAAAAATGTTGGCATATGTGCAGAGTATGTTGAAATGATGATATTGTATGTTGTCATTGATGTCAATATAATAAAGAGTGAACTGGTATATTGAAGTAAGCACTTGCAAGAGAACTGGTATGATGTTGTGAATCGGTATATGCGAAAAAGTGAAGCGGTATGTCTATCCAAGTGAACCGGTATGTTGAAATGTGAACCGGTATATGTGAAAAATTGAAGTGGTATGTTTGTCCAAGTGAACCAGTATGTTGGAATGTGAACTGGTATATGGAATGTCTTGTATCAAGGTTTCATATGGGATGACTACTGGTTGGTAGTCTTAGCTTCATGGTTTCTGGTTGAAGTGTTCTATGCCTATGTGATTCAACCGATGACATCGTGTGATGAGTTAGCACTGTAATGAAGAACAGATTGTGTTGCCATGTTAGCCTTGTGCACGTGAAGGATCTTGCATGAAGGAGATTGATACTATCTAGCTCAGGAATGTGTGAAGTCTCTGTAATGGTGGAGAACGCATGGTGGGTTATCAGACTCTAAGAAGCGGTGAAGAACAAATGTTGGAGAATGTCTTGAGATTTGTTCAAGACTGTTGTAATCAATGCAATATGATCAATAGTTAGGATTGAATCGACTGAATTGCATAAACTAAATGTTTAGGGTTTAGGGTTTATGCTACCGACCTATCTCTTTCCTATAAGGTCGATGTTGTTATTCATGTTGAGGTTGTTGGCAAATGTTGTATGTGTATCCAAGTGTAGTGATATGTGATATTTTCCAGACTAGATAAGAGAATAGATACCTACAGAGTGTGACTACAGAAGGAAGAAACCAAAGTGGATTTGCATTGGCATTGAGTGTTGTTACCAGATCATTGTAATACCTGTTGACCTCTAACCACTTCAACAGTTGGATAATCCCTTAACAAGGTAGCTTTAACTAGTTTGTTGTAAATCCTTTAACAACATGACTCAAAATAATTGAGTTCTTAAAATCCTCTAACAAGGTAACCTTTAACAAGGTTTTACCCTTGACCGGGTATTTTAGCCATCCCTTAACCAGGTGATCCCTAGTAGGATCGGTTCCTAACAGAACCTATTATAAAGTCTTTAACCAGACTAGGCTCCTAATAGAGCAGACTTCAAAAGGGTTCAAAGAACAACTTTTGGGTATTCATCCCCACTGTGGTTTTTCCCAGTTGGGTTTCCACGTGAAAAATATGTGTGTTATTTGTGATGCTTTTCATGTGATGCTTCATTATTCTCTCTTAAGCAGTAAAGCATGTTGAACCAGTAAGTCTTTACATTTATATTGAAGTATTACTGGTGTATGCATATGTGTGAAGTGGAAATAAGATGTTAGATTGTGTGGAAAGCTAAGTTACCGGTTTATGTCTCTCACTGTGCTTAACCGGTAGTAATCTGATTTAGACCGGTGTTATTGCTTGCTAGTCAAGTGCAGTGTTCTCAATCTAACCAGTCAAGTTAAAGTGTTTTTCTCAGTACTAATTCATCCCCCCTCTTAGTACCATTTTGGTACTAATTGTTCATTATTGATTCATCAATTGGTATCAGAGCCTCCTCTAGGTCCTTTGTTTTGTAAGCTTAACTGCTTGAGGTAAAGATCCTACTCTAATGATGTAGAGGGAAGGTCTAAAGTTCAACGGAGACAACTTTAAAATATGGAAGGATAGAATAAAGATATACATCAGAAGCATGGGTGCTCAACACTGGAGCTATGTTGAGAGTGCTAATGTTATCCCTACCGATACTCTCACCTATGATCAAAAGAGAGAGATTTAGGAGAATGGGCAAGTCATGGAAGCCCTAATTAGTAGTCTATCTGACATTGAGTTTATTGATGTTTAGGACAAAGAGAATCCCAAAGAAGTATGGGATGCCCTTAAGAATATCTATGGTGGTGATGAGCATGTGAAACAAGCTAAGGAAGAAAGCCTTAGGGGAAGTTTGAAGACATGCAGATGGTTGAAGGAGAGACCATTCAACAATATGGAATAAGAATCAAAACTGTTGTTGGAGATATCAAGAGTGCAGGTGGTAAAATGGAAGATTCCATTGTTGTTAGCAAAGTTTTGAGATCCTTATTACCGGTCTATGCAATAAGGGATGCGGCTATTCAGGAGTTGAGGTCTGTAGACAAGACAAAGGTATCCATGGACTCCATCATTGCAAAGTTAACAACTTATGAGCTAAATAATTATGATGGCAGTATTCAGAAGACTAGATCAACCTTCATAGCATCTGCTGCACCATCTAGAAAAGGCAAAGAAGCTAGTACCAGTGGTGAACCAAGACAAAGTAGAGAAATGGATGATGAAGAGATCTTGATGGAATTTGAAGCTCTTCTTGCCAAGAGACTTCCCAAGGGAACCAGTAAATATAGAGGTAAGATTCCTTTGAAATTATTTTCTTGTAACCGGATAGGATACATTGTTGTAAACTGCCCTAATGGTGACAACAAAATAAACCAGAGAGGTTCAAGGAGTTCAAAGGAGGAAACTGGAGAAACTATTTTATAGCAGTTGATGAAGGTGTCACTGATGAGGAATCAAAAGATGAAGAAAATGAAGATATTGTGTTTGTAGCGGTCAAGGAAGATGTGTTAGACAAGAAGGCTCTTGTCTCCCGCTTTGATAATTCCAATGAATGGATTATTGATAGTGGTTGTTCTCACCATATGACTGGTGACCAAAGTAAGTTTTTATCTTTGGAAGAGTATGATGATGGTGTGGTTCATTTTGGTAATGATGCACCATGTATGGTAAAAAGGAGAGGGTCCATCTCTCTAAATGGAAGAAGCAGTGTTGACAATGTGTATTGGGTAGAAGGTCTCAGACACAACCTTTTGAGTGTTGCTCAACTGAATGATAATGGACTCACTCTGGGATTCAGAAATGGAGTGTGCAAAATCAAAGGAAAGAATGGTGAATTGATGGCTACCGATATGTAGACCAAACGTAACCTATTTCAGCTAAATTCTAATATCAGTAAATGTCTAATGGCTAAGTTTGAAGATAGCTAGATATGGCATAGGAGACTCTACCATGTCAACTTTGACAATATTGTGAAGGCCAATCAGATCAAGGCAGTTAGTGGATTGCCTATGCTAAGCAAACCGGAGAATCCTTTGTGCAGAGAGTGTCAACTGGGAAAAATGTCTTCCTCAACCTTTAAAGGTAAACCTTTCACTACAGACAATTTACTTGCTCTTGTGCATACTGATTTGTGTGGTCCTATGAAAACTAGGAGTGTGCAAGGAGATAGGTATTTTATGATTCTTACTGATGATTGCTCAAGAATGATGTGGGTCACATTCTTGAAGGACAAATTTGAAGCTTTTGGAAAGTTCAAAGCCTTCAGAGCACTTGTAGAAAAAGAAAGCGGTAAGAGGATTAAGTGCTTAAGAACTGATCAAGGAGGAGAATTTACTTCCGATGAATTCAACAAATACTATGAAGAGAATGAGAATAAGAGGCAACTCTCTGGCCCCTGGACTCCACAACAGAATGTCCTAGCAGAGAGAAACAACTGGATTGTGGTTGAAGCAACTAGAACTATGTTGATCCAAGGAAAGGTTGCTCACACTTTTTGGAGAGAAGTGGTGAGAACTGCAGTCTACACAATGAACTGGGTACTCATAAAAAAGGGTAAGGATAAAACACCTTATGAGTATTGGATCGGTAAGACACTAGTGGTAAGCTACTTTAGAGTGTTTGGTAGTAAATGTTATATCAAGAGGAGTGAACATTAGAGCAACTTTGATGCTAAATGTGATGAGGGAATATTCCTAGGGTATTCCACAAAGAGCAAGGCTCTCAAATTTTTCAACAATAGGACTTAGAGAATTGTCAAAAGCATCAATGTTAGAGATGATGAAACCTCTAAGAAATCTAAGGAAATTGACAGTGAGCAAGTAGGAGATGAACCAGTTACAAAACAGCCAAGCACTAGTAATAGAGCTCCTACACCAGTAGATGCTGATGCTGATGAAGATGGGGATGAAGAAGAAAAGAAAGAGGAAACAACTAAGATCATTCCTAGGTATGTAAAGCTGAATCATGATCCAAAGCATATCATAGGAGACAAGGATGAAAGATTTCTTACAAGAAGATCAGAGAAAACTCTTGCATGATCTATGAATTTGAGCCTACAACATTTAGAGAGGCACATAAAGATGAAGACTAGATCAAGGCAATGGAAGAGGAACTTGACCAGATAGAAAAGAATGGTACATGGTCTTTGGTACCCAGACCGGAGCATAAAAATGTCATTGGCACCAAATGGGTTTTCAGAAATAAGCTGAATGAAGATGGCTCAATGATTAGAAACAAAGCCAAATTGGTGTGTAAAGGATATGCCCAAGAAGAAGGAGAAGAAGACTATGGACAAACCTTTGCTCCAGTAGCTAGATTGGAAGGAGTTTGTATGCTTCTTGCATATGCAGCGTTCAAGGGATTCAAAGTATATCAAATGGATGTAAAGTCTGCATTCCTAAATGGAATACTAGAAGAGGAGGTGTATATAGAGCAACAAGATGGGTTTGCCCTATCAGAAGATAGTGATATGGTGTGTAGGCTACATAAGGCCTTGTATGGAGTAAAGTAGGCACCTAGAGCATGGTATGAATGCTTGCGCTTCCATCTTGTGAAGATTGGATTTAAGAGAACAAGTGAGGATAGTAATATCTACCTGAAGTCAGAAGGAGATCAGATTCTACTTGTGAGGTATTTGTTGATGACATAATCTTTGGAGGAGATGACAAGATGAGTCATGATTTTGTAGATGAGATGAAATAGGAGTTTGAGATGTCACTTATAGGGGAGATTAAGTTCTTCATTGGACTACAGATTCAACAAGTGAAAGATGGAATCTTTATCACTCAGTCCAAATATACCAAAGAGGTGTTGAAGACCTTTGGCATGGAAGACAGCAAACTGGTTGGTACACCGATGGTGACCGGTTGTAAATTATCCAAAGAGGATGACTTAGGGTTGGTAAATGAGAAGGAATATAAATCAATGATTGGTAAATTGCACTATGTAGTACAAAGTAGACTGGATATTGCACATGCAGTGGGCATTGCTGCACGGTTCGAGAAAAGCCCAAGAGAATCCCACTTGGTAGTAGTGAAGCGGATTCTGAGATATCTGAAGGGAACTATTGACTATGGATTATGGTATCCATACAATAATGATTTCAACTTGAAAGTGTTTACAGATGTTGACTGGGCTGGTAATGTGGATGACCGAAAGAGCACAACCGGTGGTGCATTATTTCTTGGTGGAAGACTAGTCTCATGGATGAGGAAGAAACAAAGTTGTATCTCTTTGTCTAAAGTAGAGGCGGAGTATGTTGCAGCATTTATGAACTGTACCTAGACAATTTGGATGAAGCATGTATTAAATGGCTTCAAAGTTCCTGTATCTGAACCAGTAAGTATATTTTGTGACAACACAAGTGCGATTAACATCTCCAAGAATCTAGTTTTACATTCTAGAACCAAGCACTTTGAGCTCAAGTATCATTTCTTAAGGGAAAAGGTTCAGAACAAAGAAGTTGTACTGGAACATGTTTCCAATAAGGAGCAGTTAGTAGACATATTCACCAAGCCTCTCTCAAAGGCTACCTTTACCTATTTGAGAGGTGAATTAGGGGTTCTACCCCTTCATGAGGTGAACTAAAGGTGTGTGCTCCATATTAGTCAGGACTTACATTGATATATTTTCCTCAGGATTGGTGTGTTGGAGGATGCTACTCCTTAGGGGGAGCAGCATAGTAGAACATAGTTGTTTATGTTGGCAAATGCACACTCCAATGAGAAATTGTAGGTGATTGAAGGTTTTGTCATTGATGGAAACCTTGCAATCCTATGATATCGGCAAGACAAAATACTGGCATCGACATCGATAGGTAGACTCTACACTAGCACAAATAACACCGGCAGTGGAAGGAAGGATATCGACATCCTAGCCGACAGGAATTTTGTTTAAAATGTATTTTGTAATTAATTGTAAAATCATTGTAAGCCAACATGGCGAGTTGTAATATGGCTCATATATGTATGAGATCATTTTGTAATAGGAAATATGTGAAATAAGGAGATAGGCAAAACTATGCAAACCTAATATGAGAATTATAGGTTAAGGGTTTATGTATGTAGCAGAGCTTAAACCGGTATTGGATCTGGCATAGTAGATGCTAATCTGAAGCAATACAAAAATATTGGATTAATATAATCCATTTGTGTAAGTTAGTGTGACTTCTTTTGTAATTGAGCAGTGAGCTCTAGGCACTTGGCCTTCCTGCATGTGGAAGCCCCTATTGTAAAAGTAATATTCCCTTATTGGCCAGTAAGCAAATATTGTGGGTCACAAATCCCACCAAGGTTTTTCCCACATTGGGTTTCCTTGTTAAAATATTGTGTTATAGTGTGATTCTCATGTGGTTACTGTTATTCTTGTTTACTATATTATTTTTGGTTTACCGGTACACAGTTTTAATATGTTTTTCATGTTTTAAGTCAAGTAAATTTACATACCAGTTAGATACTGATTCAACCCCCCTCTTAGTATCTTTGGTAACCCTAACAATTGGTATCGAATCCTGGTCCTCTGTTTTCAGAAGCCTAATAGCTTAAGGAAGATCTTGTCATCGGTAGAGATGGAAAACTTGAGAAAACAATTGGAAACAGCTCTTTCAGACTATGGTGCAAATTAGTTGAAGAATATCAAACTTGAAGATGATTTAATTCTACTCAGGATATTATTCAAGAACTTCAAGAAAATATTACCATTGCAAGAAATAAGAGAAGATAACTTTGTGAAAAGATACAAAATGAGAATGATGAAAAGGAAACTCTTAATGATCTGGTAAACAAGCTAAGACAAGAAAGCAGTACAACAAAGAATGAGATGCAGGATATGACTATGAGATTTTGTAAAGAAATTGAAGATAGAAATAAGAATGAAGAAGACTTGGTTAGAAGACTAAATGATGCTAGAAATGAAAACACAAGACTCAGTCATGAAAATGATATGTTGAAGACAGATCTTATGCACACACAAAATGACAGAACTGAAATCATAAGACAGAAAGGAATCTTGGAGAGTGAACTGATTGCTGCAAATCAACACAAGGAGAAATTTAAGAAAAGTTTAGGAGAACTTGGTGACATGCTGAAGAATCAGAAACCTAATGGTGATACAAATGGCCTTGGCTTTGAAGTTAGTGAAAGCTCCAGAACTGCAAACAATCATGATCATAGCAAATTGGTAAGATAACCTACTGCTTACAAATTTAATGGCAAATGCTTTAACTGTAACAAGTATGGTCATAGAGCAAATCAGTGTAGATCTAGAAATTATCAGAATACTAATACACCCACCGGTCAATGTTCTAAATGCAACAAAGTTGGTCATAATTCACAGAATTGCAAAATGAATGTAAGATGTTATATTTGTGGAAGATTTGGGCACTTATCTAATCAATGTAGAACACATACTGGCATAGGATATGCAAAAGCTATTAAGAAGAACAATGTGACTTGTTATGGCTATAACAAAATTGGACATATTACAAAATTTTGTAGAAGTAAGGCATCACTGGCAAATAACAAAGGTCCTAGTTTGAAAGGTAAAGAAAAAGTTGAAGAGGTAAAGCAAGAATTCTCAAAACAATGGATCAAAAAGTCAGATCAGAATATTGATGGGAATACTCCTCCACTGGGAAAACAGAGTAACACTCCACCAGTAGGAGACTCTTCATCTAACTGAAGAAAATTCTTTTGGGGGTTTAGCAACAAAATGAAAAACATGCTATTATTCCCTCGGTTGATGGTGAGAAGTTGAAATTACTTCTATACCGACATATGAGTTAAGTTGTGACTTAACCAACAAGCATTAAATGTGGTAGTTGGAGAAAATAACATTATAAAGCAAGTGTTTTGGCTCCTTTTTCATTCACCAAGCATTCAAATCCTTAAGAGCATGAAAACTCCCGAGCGAAGGTATTCTAAGCAAAGTAGTGAAGCAATCCATCAAAGAATTCATCCTTAAGGCAGATTGAGGTATTTATAGCTATGACATCTTCATCCACTCCTGAATTTATCGCAAACCCTACTGTTGTTGAGGTTATTAAGCGCCCTAGACCCGTTTTCAAACTCGTTCCCAAAATTGCAAAGAAAGATGATAGCATAGGTGCATTTTCTCAAATCCCTAAAGGAGTAGTATATGCTGAATACCCTAGGATGTATATATATTGTCATGTTGATAAATTAGGTGATGATGAGATTAAGAATATGTTTAAAACTATGATTTGTGATGAATCAGAAAATGTCAAACTTGAACATAAGATACTAGAAACCTTAGGTTTCACTGAAATTCTTAGTATCTTGGATTTTCCCAAGGATATCATAAGGATTGTGTTAAGCAGAGTACATGGTGAATTTTTATGGCTAGACTCTATTCATAAAATCACAAAAGATGTAGTAAAAGTTGTAACAGGGTTACCCTCCACCAGTAATAGACCAGACAAAACAAAGAAGGTCTCAAATGACATGGTGACAAACCTAACCAGTGCAACATTTGATAAGAGATCTCTAAGGGTAAATGATGTGAAGGATATAAATGTTAGATTTATCAGTATGATCTTAGGTTATAAGGCTACACATGCAAATAGGTTAAACTCAATTTCTAGCCTATGTATCAAGAGTGCCTATGATATGGTCAATGATAATGAAAGAATAGATATATGTGAATAGCTTAAAGATGAGCTGATAGACAATTTGGTAAAGATTAAAGGAGATAAGAAAGGAACATTTAGATTCAGAAACTTGTTTGTTTGATGTTGTACATAACCAAACAAGTACCCAGTATTGCTGCTAAAGATTTTGGTTTTGACATACTGGTAGGAAAACAACTATTAGATCTATTGACAAATATGGGAGAGAACAGGGAGAAAAACATAAATGAGCATTTTCAAGCATTGAAGGCTCAAATGAAAACTAGAGTAAGGCTATCACAAGCTAATGTGGACAAGTATCAAAAAGAAATCTATTTTGTGATCAAGAAAGATGAAATCTGGATGGAGGCAGTTATCCCTAGAACTATTTGGGTAACTGAAATGGGTTATGAAACAAATGACAACATGATAGAAACTTATGCAAAAGCCCTCCTTGAAGCTCCAAAGGAACCAGAAGAGAAATTATTTGGTAGTGCTGAAACAATAGAAAGTACTATTCAATCTAGAAAAAGGGTTAAGAAAGTTGAAGCAACTATAAGAAAAGGAACCCGACAGGCAAAGGCAATCAAGGAAGATGTTTTGAGACAAACTGGTATAAGTGAAAGTGAGTTGGAAACACCTCAACCGGAAACTCATCTTTCATCGGTTGGAACTTCTTCTAAAAGTAACATACCTGCTATATTCAAGAGAGTTGAGAGGAAAAGAAAACCCTCATCGATACCTTCTCCTACACCAAAAAGGATAAGATAGAAGCAATAGGCAGTAAGGCCTCTGGTGAAGAAAATGACTCCTAAGAAGAAGAAGGTGAAATAGACTATTGCTCCTCTAGACAAACTTCTTAGTGAAATTACAAAGGATGGTAAGCTGAAGAAGATCAATAAAATGTACAATACACTATCAGCTGATGATAAGGAAAGCATAGAAAATAGTGTAATTCTACACTTAGATATATACAAGAAATTTTTGATGCAAATTGTTGACAAAATTCCAAATGACTTGTATAGGAGATTAGAAGCTAGAAGATTAGCCATTGTTGAACTGGATAAAAAGATTAAGATTGAAAAATTACTGGTAGTGCATCCTGTTAACCCACCTGATGAAATAGACAAATTAATTAGTGAGGCTAACCGGACAATATTTTCTACTTCTCACCGGCATGTAGCACTAATGGCTAGCAGAGTAACTAAAGTATCCAAGGAAACAATAGATGGATGGGATATATTCTTTGTGGAAAAAGAAAAAGAGGAAGAATTACTCAGACCTAAGCCTATCAAAGTATATCAAAAGGACAAAGATACGGGGAAAGGTAAGGTAGGTGGACCACCAAGCTTGAAAATAACTGACAATGTGCCCCCACCTCTTTCAGATACTCCACCGGTAGACACTACTGAAAATCAACTGGCAACTGAGAATATGGAGACTCCGGTAGAAGATACAAACCCTGAATCAGAAAGTTTGTATATAGTAAATGTAGACACTCAGGAAGTTAACATTGTGGTTGATAGAGAAACCACTAAGGATAAGGAGAAAAATGTGACTATTGAGTCACCAGCTGCAGAGGTTGAGATGAACATAGAAAACTAGCATAGATAGAGCAACTGGCAGAAGATACCACTGAGAAATCGGTAGAAACAATAGATAAACCATCTAAAGAACTGACTAAGCAAAGTTCAGAGGCACAAACTGAGAAAATGGCAACTGAAAACTCAGAGAAACTGTCTGAGACACAATTGGAGAAACCCAAATAGGTACACGTTGAAGCATAGGTTTAGACAAACACAGTGCCACCAGCTCAAACTGAGAAATCATA
Organism: Cryptomeria japonica; assembly: GCF_030272615.1. Classification (NCBI taxonomy): domain Eukaryota; kingdom Viridiplantae; phylum Streptophyta; class Pinopsida; order Cupressales; family Cupressaceae; genus Cryptomeria; species Cryptomeria japonica. The sequence goes on along the minus strand of NC_081408.1, from coordinate 576,955,411 downwards.
AACCTTTTTTTGTGGAAATGCAAACATAGATAGACCTACCAGAGGTCAAACCAAGCAAGGAAATAATCACAACCGGTAGCATGGCTATTGTAAAAACTGTTGGACAAACATCTGGTACAACTATGACAAAATTTAGACCTACTAATATAACCGAGGTCTTATTAGACTCAATAAAGAAGATTACAGAATGCAATGCATAAGCCTATAAGGCTATTGGTGATACAATACCAATTCTTAAATTGATAGCACCAAAGTGCAGTGTTGAGAATAAAGATTCTTTAGGTCAACTAGACACATTGTCTAAGTTCATTACTGGCAACCTACTAACTATTGATCAAATAAATGAGAATACATTTAAGGAGAGAATGATAAAAGAAAAAGAGAAATTATTTGAGGATATTGTAAAGAAAAACAAGGAAGAAATGGACACCCTTTTACCAGAACTTGGAGAAATAATCTATGACTTCAAGAAACTATACAGGGATACTTGCAAAATAAATATCTTAACAGAGGATCTTGACAAGGAGATCAGCAAAATACAAGAGAAGATAAATAATATTGCTGATAATCTGATTGGTGCATCAGATTCATTTTTGGAATTAGAAAAGAAAATTGTAGAGTAGGAAGAGAAAATCAAGAAACTGGAAAATGACAAACAGGGAATAAAGGACAAGGCAAAGGACTTAAAATGCAGACTTAGTCGAAGACTTGAATACCTTACGTCTTTGACAAAAGAAATATCTGAAGCTCTAGTTCCCAGATTGAAGACACCGGAAGAGCAAAAGAACATACTCACCGGTACAGTGTAGAGAACACAAGAGGCAATAAAAGATAGCAAAACTTTCAGCAATGGTATAAACTTAGTTTTGACACATATCTTTCCGATTGTAACCCACCGGTTACAAGAATCCAGGCAGGACTCCACTGACAACGAATGAAAACCTTTGTCATTGATATCAAAGGGGGAATAGTGGGATGAGAAACATGGTCAGAAAAAGGACATCATTTGCTCAGGGGGAGCATACAACTTTGAGCATATAGTTTTGAGCATACAGTTTTGACAGACTATTTTTGGATATCATTTTGGACACTTTTTGATTTTTCTCATGAGTGTTGTCATCAATGCCAAAGGGGAAGATTGTTGGCAAATGCACACTCCAATGAGAAATTGTAGGTGATTGAAGGTTTTGTCATTGATGGCAACCTTGCAATCCTATGATACCGGCAAGACAAAATACTGGCACCGACACCGACAAGCAGACTCTACACCAGCACACAGAACATCGATAGTGAAAGGAAGGATACCGACATCCTGATTGACAAGAATTTTGTTTAAAATGTATATTGCAATTAATTGTAAAATCATTGTAAGCTAGCATGGCGAGTTGTAATATGACTCATATATGTATGAGATCATTTTGTAATAGGAAATATGTGAAATAAGGAGATAGGCAAAATTATGCAGACCTAATATGCGAATTATAGGTTAAGGGTTTATGTATGTAGCAGAGCTTAAACCGGTACTGAATCTGGTATAGAAGATGCTAACCGGTACTGAATCTAGTATAGAAGATGCTAATCTGAAGTTGTACAAAAACATTGGATTAATATAATCCATTTGTGTAAGTCAGTGTGACTTCTTTTGTAATTGAGTAGTGAGCTCTAGGCACTTGGCCTTCCTGCATGTGCAGGCCCCTATTGTAAAAGTAATATTCCCTTATTGGCTAGTAAGAAAATATTGTGGGTCACAAATCCCACTGAGGTTTTTCCCACACCGAGTTTCCTCGTTAAAATACTATGCTATGGTGTGCTTCTCATGTGGTTACTATTATTCTTGTTTACTGCATTATTTCTAGTTTATCGGTACATAGTTTTAATATGTTTTTCATGTTTTAAGTCAAGTAAATTTACATACCTATTAGATATTGATTCACCCACCCCCTCTCAGTATCTTTGGGAATCTTGATAGTTTATGCCTTTACTTTGGAATTGTTGTCAAAGGGGGAGAAGATGTGAAGCGGAGAAGATATCTGCAATATTGGGGGAGAAGATGTGAAGCTTAGAGATATCTTTATATATTGCCATCAATGCCAAAGGGGGAGATTGTTGGCATATGTGCAGAGTATGTTGACATGATTATATTATATGTTGTCATTGATGTCAATATGATGAAGAGTGAACTAGTATATTGAAGTAAGCACTTGCAAGAGAACAGATATGATGTTGTGAACCAGTATATGTGAAAAAGTGAAGTGGTATGTTTGTCCAAGTGAATCGGTATGTTGGAATGTGAACCGGTATATGGACTGTCTTGTATCAAGGTTTCATATGGGATGACTACCGATTGGTAGTCTTAGCTTTAGGGTTTCTGGTTGAAGTGTTCTATGCCTATGTGATTCAACTGATGACATCATGTGATGAGTTAGCATTGTAATGAAGAATAGATTGTGTTGCCAAGTTAGCCTTGTGCGCATGAAGGATCTTGCATGAAGGAGATTGATCCTATCTACCTTGGGAATGTGTGAAGTCTTTGTAAACAGTGGAGAACACGTGATGGGTTATCAACCTCCAAGAAGCAGTGAAGAATGAATGTTGGAGAATGTCTTGAGATCTATTCAAGACTGTTGTAATCAATGCAATATGATCAATGGTTAGGATTGAACCGATTGAATTGCTTAACCTAAATGTTTAGGGTTTAGGGTTTATGGTACCGACCTATCTGTTTCCTATAAGGTCGATGTTGTTATTCATGTTGAGGTTGTTGGTAAATGTTCTGTTTGTATCCAAGTGTAGTGATACGTGATTCTTTTCAGACCAGATAAGAGAACAGATACCCGCAGAGTGTGATTGCAGAAGGAAGAAACCAAAGTGGATCTGCATTGGCATTGAGTGTTGTTACCAAATCATTGTAACACCTTTTGTCCTCTAACCACTTCTATACTTGGAAAATCCCTTAACAAGGTAGCTTTAACCAACTTGTTGTAAATCCTTTAACATGGTGACTCAAAATCATTGGGTTCTTAAAATCCTCTAACAATGTAACCTTTAACAGGGTTTAACCCTTAACTGGGTATTTCAGCCATCCCTTAACCGGGTGATCCCTAGGAGGATTGGTTCCTAACATAACCTATTGTAAAGTCTTTAACCGAACTAGGCTCCTAATAGAGCGAACTTCAAAAGGGTTCAAAGAACAACTTGTGGGTATTCATCCCCACTGTGGTTTTTCTCAGTTGGGTTTCCACATGAAAAATATGTGTGTTATTTATGATGCTTTTCATGTGATGCTTTGTTATTCTTTGTTAAGCGGTAAAGCATGTTGAACCAGTAAGTCTTTACATTTTTGTTGAAGTATTACTAGTGTATGCATATGGGTGAAGTGGAAATAAGATGTTAGATTGTGTGGAAAGCTGAGTTACCATTTTATGTCTCTCACTGTGCTTAACCGGTAGTAATCTATTTTAGACTGGTGTTATTGCTTGCCAGTCAAACGTAGTGTTCTTAGTCTAATCGGTCAAGTTAAAGTGTTTTTCTCAGTACCAATTCACCCCCCCCCTCTCAATACCAGTTTGATACTAACTGTTCATCATTGATTCATCAAAAAAATCTTTAGGACGACACAATTTCTAGAATCAAATATCACTCTAATACCACTTGGTGCAGTCACAGTTAGGAGGGACATCAATGAGATCTATCCAAACCGTGTAGCATGAGTAAAAACAACAGAAACAAGACTAGATGATGGAGGCAATGTAGAACTGAATGAATTATTTCATGAAAACTGATTATAATCTAATGGCAACAATTGGGTTACGAGATTTGGCTCACTGGACTGATACATACATGCTCAATTACAGTATCGGTCAACTTCAAACCTCTAGATATCTAGATCTTTTACATTCTAACTAATGCTTATTACAAGCTACATTACATTGATTTATATGAACATGAGGGATCTGCATTGGCCCAAGAAGAATCCAATGCTGATGAAGAAGATGAAACTTGTAAAACCACCAGGTCGGCCTCTGCTAAGAGAATCCTTTGAAAAATACAAAGGATGAAGTGCAGATCAAAGGGAAGGTCAGCCACATGCCAAGGAATGTTGGAAACAATGAATTTAAGTTTCGAAAGCTATGGAAATGATCTACAAGATTTGCCAAAGCCAAAATATGTCCAAGCAGTTCTGGTGTTCTAAGCCAGAAAACTGTCACAAATACCGAAATTGATAACTTGTCAGAAAAAGATTCAAACATCCTGCAAACTTGGGGAAAGGATTATAATCATTTCCACAAAAAAAATCCAACTCCACAAGATCCGGTGAGCAAATGCAAGAAAATGCAGAAAGAAATGCTAAACTGCAAAGAAAGAAACAACTGAAAAAGAAATGTTTTTGGTTGATGCAAGATTGCCAAGAACCAAGGATTCTCTTGCATCATCTAGTCATCTCAATAATAGTCCTATTCTTCCTTTTTATTACTCAATTCTACTGAGGGGGGTTCTAGGGGTAGAAATATGCCTTCTAATTCCATGTTTTTCACAAAAATCATCAAACTCATTTGAAGTAAACTCTCCTCCTCTATCATATCTCAAACACTTGATTTTAGAGGCTACTTGATTTTCAACCATTGATTTTGAAACTTTAAATAATTCAAAATCTTTATAATTTTCTTTCAAAAATGTAACCCATGTCATCCTAGAATAATCATCAATAAGAAACATAAATTACCTTTCTCCATTGAGTCCTCTTGTCCTTGTTGGTCCACAAAGGTCTGTATGAATCATCTCCAGGAGTTTGGAAGTAGAATACTCCTTGTTCTTAAAACTTCTCTTTGTCTATTTTACAAGTTGACATTCCTTGCACAAAGTATCAGTAGGCTTGATAGTCCTTGGAAAATCTTCATCATGTTACCAAAGTTGACATGTCCCATCCTTCTATTCCATAACCAACATTCATTACTCTTGGTTAGAAAACATCTATTTCCACTTCCTTTATCTAGTAAACATTTATCACTTTTCCTAATGCCTTCTGCTACCAACTTTCTAGTTTTTCCTTTTTTGATTGTACATCCAATATTTTTGAACCCAACTTCATAAACTCTATTACACATTTCACTAACACTCAATAAATTATGTCGTAAACCTTCAACATAATAAATATCTTTGGTTTTATGCTTACCATCAATCGAGATACTTTCTATTCCACAAATAGGTGCAACTTCCTCTTCTTTAAATTTTACTAATCCACCATCATACTTATTAAGATTAATGAACTTGTCTTTGTTGCTTGTGATGGTGATTTGAACATGTATAGTCAATGATCAAGGCTTTTGGTTCCACCTTAGCATGAAGTTCAATCTTCTCATCATTACTCTTTCCTTTCAATCTTTTGGATATATCCTTATTCTTCTCCTCTATAGCCAAAATTGAGGATTCTTCATTTGAGTCTTCATCCTCTTCATCTTCTTATGAATGTGTCTCCATAGAGCATAGTTATTTGTTTCCTCTAACATCTATCTTCTTCTCATCATCATCATATTTCTTGTAATCCTCTTTATATATACATTTAGAAGAATAATGACCAATTCTATAATAATTAACGCATTTCAAGGGTAACTTAACTTTGTATTCTCTAGTACCTCTCTTCAATATTCTTACAAAGTTTTCTTCAATCTCTTCTAGATCCTCACTTTATTTTGGTTCATCTTTTGCTAGCCTCGACACATTAAATCCAACTTCCCTTTTTTCTCTTTTCACTTCTTCCATCTATGAAATATCAAAGGCAAATAGTGTACCAATAATTTGTTCAATTAATTACTTATCTAGATCATGAACTTCTTCTATAGCTCACACTTCTTAAGTTTGTAGGATCCAGGTAGTGTTAACAGAATCATAACATGTATATGCTTAATAATGATGGATGACAAATAATGAAATTGGATTCAATTTAATGTTATACCTCCTTTTCTCTCTGTAAACTTTTACTACATAAGAAAAAACATTACTTGTGAAAGATATCAAGAAAGAGATTACTTACTAAGTTTAAGGTCACCCTCAAGTTTGTAGAAGCAACAAGGCACCTAAGAGAGACATAGCACAACTATAATTACATCAAGGTTTAATATATAATTGTTAGTGTTTGTACTTCCTTTCATCCTCAAGTTCTCTTGGTGTTCCTTATTTATTCCTTCCCATCATGAATATTAGTTGTCCTAAATAACAAAATTTTGTGAATATATGTTTTTGAATATGGGAAAACAGGTTTTGATGGCCCCTCGAAACCCATTACATCCAAAAGATAAAAAGATTTACATCAAAGCGCAGTAAAACACAAAATACAACACACTAAGAAAAGACAGTTGACAAACAAAACACCAGCAAACAAGAGACAACAAGCCAAAAAACAAAAAGGATTGTCAGAAGCCCAGATTTAGGTGTGAATATATGTTAATAAATATTGTAATTTGAGAAAAAATAAACAATCATAAATTAATTTGACATGTAAATGAAGTCACTTAAATATATATGATATTAATTAAACAAATCACTCTATGTTGACATGTAAATGGTAAATTTGTAATGCCTGCCAAAATACCCTAGAGAAAATAACCATCTAATATGCAAATAGAGATAATTTTTTTAAAGAATCACTTAATGCAACATATTCAACTAATTTCACATATGCATTTATCATCCATTAACAAGATATGCATGTTTTCATCATGAACATAAACATAAAATAACTATACACGAGTGGAAATAAACACAACTCTATAATTAATCTTTCTGTAGGGTACCTCAACGACATTTCTTACAACCTCATCAAGATCATATCCATATAAGAATAACATCGTATTTACTACCATGATCCAATTCATTATAACTCAATTGAATTTTCTCTTTTCATGCATACATAAAATACCTCACTAGTCTATCTATCATGAATAGGTCCATTAATAATTTGCAAATCCCATTAAACCCCTAAGTTTCATTTTAAACACCAATTCCAAATGTTCCTATTCCCAATCACTTATTCAACATCCTAGCATCATTATTCCATTTCCAATACTAATTACCACATTACTAATCCATTTTCTTAATCATTATAGACATTCCTATAACACTAAATGCATATCTATAGAACCAATTCCATTAATGAGCATTATCCTAGATACAATAAGAATACATCAATATGTGCACCTAATACATCATCTACCATTACATATGAATACTATATCCATTTACATCAAGGATTATAGATCTCAAGTATAAATATAATTGAATCATGAATTCTACACATACATATGCCATATGAATCATATACACTAATCTGCTCCAAGTATTCATCCATAGCTGAAGAGATAATAATCCATATCCATGAACAAGAGAATCCAATGAAGAACATACCAATGGAAGAAGGAATCAAACCACCTGATCATGTGGAACCAAAGGAACCATACCCATGCTAGGAGATGACACAAGATCCCACACACACTCTAGATTGAGGCTGACACCTAACAACCAAAGGATAATACTCCACACATCACATGACTAAATAAAAGCTAAATATAAACATAAGACCTCTAGATGCTACTCAACAAATAAAGACTCAAGGTGCTAGGACTTACATGTAGGGAAAGAGTGTCATTGCCTCCAATCATAATGGGAATTTGGGAACCCATCCCGAAATCTATAATGCCCATAAAAAACCTATTGGTATTATATTGAAATTGCTTATGTGTTGTCATTGATGTCAACACTATGCTCCAGTTGGATATGGTTCTTTCCCGATTGGACTTGGTTATCAGTGATTCTGATCCGGTATGATCAGATTGGTTATTCTGGTTTTAGATAGTTATTCAAGTTTATTCATGATTTGGTTCTCTAGAAGCTATTGCTTATATTCTAGATTACCAGTTGGTATTTCCTGGTACCAGTTAGCTTTATCGGTTGGTGATATTCGATGATTTGGTTAACTGATTTTGGTCTAACTTATAGAAATGGTTCCTAACGTGATGAAGGAATTCTTTATCATGTCCTTATTATTTGGTGGCTTTGCATTGGCTGGCATGATAATTTGGTGGTCCTATTTGGATCCAGTTGGTTATTTTGTGTTATTGCACTGAGGGTTTCTACCGGTTGGTGAAACGTACTGATATAGGTCTTAGCAGAATTTCTGGAAAATATAATTGATTGGGAATTTGAATTAGGTCCATGATATGTAATGTAAATCATAATATTGGTCTGGTGGTATCGTGTGATGTAATTTTTGTAATTATAGTTTATGGGTTTAGGGTTTAGCTAACCTTGTTATCAAGGTTGATGATCTGTATTTATAGGCGACTTATTCATGTAATTTGGATAGGATGATGTCGGTATGGTTATGTTTGCATTATCAGAGAGAGGTTAATGTGTGAACCAGATATATCATTTAGTGAAGGTTTGAGAAGGTTTTAGTATTGCAGGGTAGACACCTGTGCTTAACCAGAACTGTATCAAGCATTAGGAAATTCTATTTTCATAGTTCATTTTCTCCAAATTGTAGTCCGATGTTTATGTAAGTCAGTGAGACTTCCTTTTTGTGATGAGCAGTGAGCTCTAGGAGGTTGGCCTGATTGCAAGTACATTCCCCATTGTAATTATTTTAGTAACTACTATAGAAGTATTATCTGACTGTGGGTAGGGTTTCCCACCATGGTTTTTCCCTTACCAAGTTTTTGATGACAAAAATATTGGTGTCATGTGTTTTGTGCTTTCATGCTTTATCTTTCACTATGCTTTTTATGTTGTGCTTTGGTAAATGGTTTATAATCTGCATTAATTTCTTATACTTGTGAAAAACTGGTTAACTCTCCCCCTCTTAGTTTTCTCTTGGTATCCAGAGTCTAACAATTGGTATCAGATCAAGGTCCTCTCTGTAGAAGCTTAACCACTTGAGGAGATCCGATGCTATCAACTTCTATATTTAATTCTTAACAAAAGGAGAGTCCCAAATTTGATGATACAATTTACAATATATGGAAGGAGCGAATGAAGATTCATCTTAGATTTCTTGGAGCTGAAGTTTCAGAGATAACAGAGAAAGGGTATACACCTCATGATCCTAATTCTGGAACCTAGGCACCTCCTTGTGAGTAGAAGAAAGTTGATAATGACGCCAGAGCAAAAGAACCATTGTTAAGTGCCCTATCAGATGAGAAGTTGTTGAATGTCATAGAACTAGAAAATTCAAAGAAGATCTAGTTGAATCTTGAAACTCTTTATGAAGGTGAACAAGTGGCAAAGATTGCAAAACTTCAAGGTTACTGGGTGAGATATGAAACTTTGAAAATGGAAGAAGATGAAAAGATAAATTATTTCATGGATAGAGTGAGTGATATTCTCATGGGAATCAAGTGTTGTGGTGGAAATGTTAATGAGGATGACGTTGTATCAAATATTTTGAGAGTTCTATCTCTAGCTTACAAAATGAAGGCTACTACAATAAATGAACTTGAGATAATGTCAAATACCCCTGTTACTAGAGATACATTACTTTGGAAATTGACTTCTTTTGAACTTGAGGAACTTGGAGATCAGAGTGCTACTAAAACTGAGATTGCATTTAGAGCATCTACCTCTGGTAAGCAGAAGATGGATTGGAAGGAATTATATGATACAAAATTGGAAGACAGTGAGAGAGAAGATAGAGAACTTGAAGAGTTGAAAGCCCTAATTTCCAGAAGAATCCCTAAAGAACTAGTTGTAAATAAGTATGAAGGAAAAGTTCCTTTTAAATGTTTTTCATGCAATAAGATTGGTCATTTTTCTTCTAGATAACTTGAAAGAGCTACTAAGAATCAATAAATATTTACGATGAATTATAAACCTAATCCAAAATATCAGAGAAGACCTAGATTTAGAAGGAATAAGGATAAATCATTTTATTATGCTGGTGATGATTATTTTGGTATTACGGATGCTGATGATGATGATGATGATGATGATGATGATGATGATGATGATGATGATGATGATGATGATGATGATGATGATGATGAACCTGTGAGTGGATCTGGTAATGGAAGCTCTGGTAAATATTGGGTATTTATTTCTTTCAAGGATGATGTTATTATGAGGATCTGGTAGCTACTAAAAGGGGGGTAAATCAGTAGTTAAACAACTCTGATAATAGTTCAAAAACTAGTACCGGTAACTACTCAAACATAACAGTTAGTAGAATTACTAAACAATTCACTTGTGTTCATCAACATGCAAATAAAGTAATGATATAAAATGCATCACCACATGAACACAAATATTTTTCATGTGGAAACCCAAATGGGAAAAACCACGGTGGGAATTAGCACCCACAAAATATTTGTACTCTTTCAGAATGCACCCGATTAAAGGCCTAGCTCGATTAGGAGCTTTAGAATAACCCTAGTTAAGAGTAGACCCCATTAGAAGTCACTCGACTAAGGGATTTCACCTTAGCCCTATTAGGAGTAACCTTGTTAGAGGACTTTAAACTCAAGCTAATGAGCCACCCAATGAAGGGATTTACAATATTAGACCTATTAAAGTCTACCTGGTTAAGGGATTTCAACTGTTGTAACTGTTAGGGACCAACAGGGCAAATGATCTAATCACAACACTTCCTTGCTTGCTAGTACAAATCTTTTTTATCTCAATTATGCTTCTCACATGCAGATTCTTCAATCTGGTTCGACACACTCTTCTTCTCAAAACCACAAACACAAAATCTCTTCTCAACTCGACCTAAATACACTTTTCAACTAGGTTGGTTACAAAACCCTAGCAACATTCAAAATACATTAAATTTACATCAAGAGTGGAAAAACAGTCCACCAAAATACATTGCATATCATTAAAACAAATTTCAAGACAATTTACACCGTTGAATGATCACCGAACATTGATTTGATAAGCAATCAAACTCTTGTCACATTCTGCTAAGTACTTTGTCATTTCCTAGGAAATCTGATCCATGTACATTCTCAAACACCATCTTATCATTACACATGGTTTCTGACACATCATTACTAAGTAATGAACATGATAAGATCCACCACCAAACCAAAAATCATTATTGGTTAAAGATTTGTTACCAATATACATTCTTCTTCATAGAGTTTATGAAAGTAAATCATAACTCACTCAATATACTGATGCGGTTCTAGTCACAGACTCATGCCAATATCATAAACATGTATTCCACATCACAACATCTAAATCTTCACCAATCATCCATAATAGTGTCTTGATCAACACACTATTCCTGTTTACCAGTATACTGCAACTTAGCAGTTTTGTTGTCTAACACATTCTTCTATCGGTCAGGATTTATCAGTAGGCCTAGATGACTTATATGACTCAACAAACATGGTTTCCATTAATGAAAACACAAATAAAGTCATCAAACAACTTACAATTATATCATCATCATCTAGCCAACAATATCCATCAACTTTACCAACTTTACTGGTTATGCCAACAATAACTTTATCGGTTATCATCTCATCTCATCACCAATTATGTTGAGTGCCAATAATCTTCCCCTTTGGCATTGATGGAAACACTAAGATATCGATAGGAAACACCAAGAAATGATGGCAACACCAAAAGACTCATTATGCAAAATTGAACACTCACCATACATAACACTCTAATAGTTATGACTACTGCACTAGATCTTCTCTACTCTTCTCCTCCTTTTCTTTATTTCTCCCCCTACCATTGTTCTTCTCCCTTATCATTTTTCTTCTCCTCCTTTGGCAACAATTCCAAAGGTGCAAAGTGTCAAATTCATCTTCTACTACTCTTGTTTTCTTCATCTTAGCTGCCTCCCTGAGGAGTAGCCCACTTCTCATCAATTCACTATGAAATATCTTCAATTAGTCCACTAGATTGATGCTTCAACAATATCTTAGTTGACCTTTGGTAGGGGTATAACCCCTAGATTTCCTCTGAGATATTCAAAGGTATCCTTAGGCATTGGCTTAGTGAATATATCAGCCAACTACTCCTTACTTGACACATGCTCCATCTTGACTATCTTTCCTGTAATCCCTCTCTTAGAAAATGATACTTCAGTTCAATATGTCTTGTTCTAGTATGCAATATCAGATTCGTTGAAATACTTAATGCACTTGTATTGTCAGAATATATGATCATCGATTATGTCATAGTCTCCTTGAATCCTTCCAATACATGTCTCATCCATATTGCTTGAGTACAGTTCATAGATGCAACCACATACTTTGTTTCTGGTATAGACTAAGAAATACAACTTTGTTTCTTACTGGTCCAGGATACTAGTCTTCCACCTATAAAAATGTGCCATTGGTTGTTCTCTTTTGGTCATCTATATTACCTACCCAATCAACATCTATGAATACCTTCAAAGAGAAGTTACCTTTGTATGGATACCATAATCCATAATCAATAGTTCCTTTAAGATACCTAGAAAATTCTCTTCACTGCAACCATATGAGTATCTTTAGGATTATTCTGAAATCTTGCCACTATACCAACTACATGAGCAATATCCAGTTTGCTATGAACAACATAGTGTAGTTTTATAATCATGGATCTATACTTAATTTTATTCACTGGATCTGAATCATCTTCTTTGGATAATCTACAACCAGTAACCATAGGGGCTCCAACTAGTTTACAATCTTCCATTCCAAAGGTTTTCAATACCTCCTTCATATACTTAGACTGAGAGATAAAGATTCCTCCTTTCATCTATTGGACTTGCAAACCAATGAAAAATATGATTTCTCCTATCAAAGACATTTCAAATTCCTCTTCTATCTCTTTTGCAAAAGATAAACTCATGTCATCATCTCCTCCAAATATGATATCATCTACAAATACTTCTTTAAACAATAACTTATCTCCTTCTGTCTTCAAGTAAATATTGTTGTCCTCACTGGTTCTCTGAAATCTAATCTTTATCAGGTGTGAATGGAGTCTCTCATACCATGCCCTTGGGGATTTCTTTAATCCATATAAATCTTTATGCAATTTTCATGGCATATTCTTATCTTCAATCAATGCAAGCCCATTTGGTTGTTCAATGTAAACCTCTTCTTCTATAATTCCATTAAAAAATGCAGACTTTACATCCTTTTGGTAAACCTTGAATCCTTTGAATGCTGCAAATTTAAGTAGCATTCTTACTCCTTCAAGTCTAGCAACCAGTGAAAAGGTCCATAACCTTCACCTTCTTATTGTGTATATACTTTGCAAACCAGTCTAGCCTTGTTCCTAACCACTTCACCATCTTCATTCAGTTTGTTTCTAAACACCCACTTAGTACCAATCACATTTTTATCAGTTGGTCTAGGGAAACTTGACCAAGTGTTGTTCTTCTCTATTTGATCAAGCTCTCCATTCATAGCCTTTATCCAATCATCATCCTTAAGAGATTCCCTCATTGTCTTAGGTTCAACTATGGAAATCGGACAAGAAATTTGTCTAATTTTTCTTCTTGTTTGTACTCCAACATTCTTATCTCCAATTATCTGATCTGTTGAGTGATTCAACTTTACATATCTAGGTATAACCAGTTCTGGTATAGAAGTTTCTTCTTTTTCTTCATCTTCATCTCCTTCATCTACCGGTTGAGCAATATCCTCCACACTTTTTTTCTCAACATCATTTTGAACTTTTGGTTCAATAATCACTAGCTTCTACTCTTCTACTACATTAGATTTTCTGGTATCATCAAATTTATCAAAATACTCATCAACTTTCACATTAACACTTTCCACAATCTTCTTGGTTCTTTTTTTAAAGCACTTGAATGCTTTTCTCTTAGTTGAATAACCAAGGAAATTCCCTTCATCACTCTTAGGATCAAACTTACCTATATACTCATCTCTCTTTATGTAACCCCTACTTCCAAATACTTTGAAATAACTAACATTAGGAGTACGACCATACCATAATTCATAGGGAGTTTTGTCACTACCTTTCTTGACCAATACCCGGTTCATGTGTACTACAGTGCTAACTACTTCTCTCCAAAATATTTTAGGTACATCTCCTTGTATCAACAATTTTCTAGTTGCTTCAACTATGGTCTGGTTCCTCCTTTTTGCAATTCCGTTCTATTGTGGTGTACTTGGTGCAAACGGATGTCTCTTGATTCCATTCTTATCACAATATTTCACAAATTCAGCTGATGTGAATTCTCCACCCTGATCAGATCTCAGGCACTTTAGGTTCTTACCAATTTCTTTCTCCACTAAGGCTTTGAATTCCTTAAACATGCTGAAAGCATCAAACTTTTCCTTCAATAATGTAACCCACATCATTCTTGAATGATCATTAGTAAATATCATGAAATATTTATCACCATAAAAACTCCTAGTCCTCATAGGACCACATAAATCATTGTGCACCGAATCTAAAATATTTTTAGAAGAAAATGATTTTCTCTTGAAAGAGGAAGTAGTCATCTTACCCAATTGACACTCTTTACAAATCACATTGTCTAGTTTGACTAGTTGTGGCATAACTCTAACCATACTTGACTTGGTGACCTTGACCAAATTATCAAAATTCACATGACAAAATCTTCTATGCCATAACCAACTATCTTCTACTTTTGCAACCAAACAACTATTAACATTAGTTTTTATATGAAATAAGTTACCTTAAGTTTGTTTACCAGTAGCAATCAGTTCTCCTTTGCATCCTAAAATCCCGCACACTCCACTCTTGAACTCAAGATGATAACCTTTATCATTTAGCTGACCAACACTCAATAAGTTATGCTTCAATCCTTCAACCCAATAAACATCATCAGCATTAATTTTTCCATTTAAAGAAATAGAACCTTTACCTTTTACCATATATGGTGAATTGTTGTCAAATATCACTACTCCACCATCAAATTATTCAAGTATATGGGCTTGTTCTTATCACCAATCATGTCATGTGAGCAACCACTATCAATGACCCACTCATCACTGTTGTCAATATGAGACACTAAATCTTTCTTGTCAAAGAGATCTTCCTTGACTGCTACAAAAATAATTTCCTCATTATCTTCATCCTCAGATTCCTCATCGGTAACACCTTCATCAACTGCAACACAACACTGTTTCTTACCTTTTTCCTTATACTTTCTGAACTTTTCCTTTTGATCAATGTTAGGATAATTAGCAACAATATGTCCTATCTTGTTACATGAGAAACATTTAAGAGGAAGCTTGCCTTTGTACTTACTGGTGCCTCTAGGAAGTATCTTATCTATTAAAGCTTTAATTTCCATCAAGTTATTTTCACTATCCACTTCTTTATTACCATCGCCATGATGACTTGGCCTATAGACATCCTTTCCTTTTCTTACTGGTGCATTATATATTGATGCTTTGAAAGCAGATTATATTTTAGGTACACTATTGTCAAAGCTATTCAATTCAAAAATAGTAAGCTTTCCTGTCAAAGAATCAACTATAACTTTATCTTTGCTAACTGACCTCAATTCTTGGATAGCAGATACTCCAATAGCATAAGCAAGAAATAAATTTCTTAGCATTTTACTTACCACTATGTCTTCTGTTATGGTTCCACCACCACTTTTGATTCCTCCAACTACTTTTTTAATTCTTTGTCCATATTGGGTGATGTTCTCACCTTCCATCATCTTCATTTCATCAAACTTGCCTCTTAGGCTTTCTTCTTTATATTTTTGCACATGTTCATCTCCACCATAAATCAACTTCAAATTTTCCTAAACTTCATAAGTTGTTTCAAGACCATGGACATCAATGTACTTAGAATCATAAAGTGTACTTACAATGGCTTCCAATGTTTGAATATTCTCCTATTGTTCCTTAAGTTGATATCCAATCAGAGTGTCAGTAGGAGGTGAATACTAATTTTCAACATGCAACCAGAACTATGCTCCCATTCCTTTGATGTAGATCTTCATTCTTTCACTCCATATTCTATAGTTATCCTTTGTAAACTTAGGACCCTCCTTCTTCATCATCTCAGATCTTTGCCTCAAGTGGTTAAGCTTCTGCACAAAGAGGACCTAGTGCTCTGATACCAATTGTTATTATGTGGATCATGTAACTACTTAGAGGGGGGGTGAATTAGTAGTTAAACAACTCTAATAATCCTTCAAAAACTAGTATCGATAACTACTCAAACATACCGGTTAGCAAATTTACTAAACCATTCACTTAAGTATTCATCAACATGCAAATAAAGTAATGATATCAAATACATACACCAATAATGCATCACCACATGTACACAAATATTTTTCACATGGAAACCCAAATGGGAAAAACCACAGTGGGAATTAGCACCCACAAAATATTTGCACTCTTTTGGAATGTGTCTGGTTAAAGGCCTAGCTCGGTTAGGATCTTTACAATATGCCCGGTTAAGAGAAAACCCTGTTAGGAGTCACCCGGTTAAGGGATTTCACCTTAGCCTTGTTAAGAGCTCTACCTTGTTAGGAGTAACCTTGCTAGAGGATTTTAAAAGCAAGATAATGAGCCACTCGGTGAAGGGATTTACAATATTAGACTTGTTAAAGTCTACCTAGCTAAGGGATTTCAACAACTGTAACTGTTAGGGAACAATAGGAAAAATGATCTGATCACAACACTTCCTTGCTTGCTAGTACAAATCCTTTTCAGCTCAATTCTTCTTCTCACATGCAGAGTCTTCAATTTGGTTTGGTACACTCTTCTTCTCAAAACCACCGACACAAAATATCTTCTCAAACTCGATCTAAATACACTTTTCAACTAGGTCAATTACAAAACCCTAGAAACATTTAAAATACATTAAATTTACATCAAGCATGACAAAATTGTTAGGATTAATGACAATCCCAAAGATACTGAGAGGGGGGGGGGGGGGGTGAATCAGTATCTAACTGGTTACCAGAATATTTAAACTTATTAAGAACTTTGCATCCCAAAACAGTGTACTAGTAAATAAGAATTAATGCAGTAAACAAGAACAACAAAAACATCATAGAAAACACACCATAACACAAGATGTTTAATGAGGAAACCCGATGTGGGAAAAACCTCGGTGGGATTTGTGACCCACAATATTCACTCACTAGCCAATGAATAAATATTACTTACAATGAGGGGCTTGCACATGCAGGAAGGCCAACTGCCTAGAGCTCACTGCTCAATAAGAGTCACATTGACTACAAAAATGGATTATGAAATCCAATACAATGTACTGCTTCAAATCAGCATCAACTATGCCAGGTTCAATACCGGTTTAAGCTCATTCTATAATGAAAACCTTCGCTATCAACTATATCTCTTTATACAAAAATATTATCCATATATTTTCTCCATGCATACTACCTTGCTACTCAAAATGACCTATAAGATCTCATACATATATATGAATCTTTTACAATATGTCATGATGGCTTTACAAAAGATAATTACATTTAAATACAATAAACAAAAGTTTATTCCCTATCGGCTGGGGTGCCGATATGCATTGTTGCCGCCATCGGTGAAGTGTCTACCGGTGTATGTAGATGTTTATGTTGGTGCCAGTAACTGCCAGTGGCTTACCAGATGAGTGCCAAAAGGTTGTCAGATGGTTGCCATCAATTACAACACCAACTATTCTCATAAGAGTGTAGAGTGCCAACAAAAACAATCTACCAAAAAAAATTACAAATCATTACAACAAATTTCAAGACAATTTACACCGTTGAATGATCACCGCACATCACTGCACATCGATTTGATAAGAAACCAAACCCTTGTCACATTTTGATAAGCACTTTGATGTTTCCCAAGAAATCTGATCCTTGTATGAACTCAAAAACCATCTTATCATTACACATGGTTTGTGACATGTCATCACTAAGTAATGAACATCATAAGATCCGCCGCCAAACCAAAAACTATTAGCGGTTAAAGATTTGTTATCGGTATAAATTCTTCTTAATAGAGTTTATGACATTCAATCATAACTCACTCAATATAATGAATATGTTGATGCAGTTACAATCATAGACTCATGCCAATGTCATAAACATATATTCCACACCGCAACATCTGACTCTTCACCAATCGTCCATACCAATGTCTTGATCACCACATTGTTCCTGTTTACCAGTATACTGCAACTTAGCAGTTTTTCTATCTAACATATTCTTCTACCAGTTAGGATTTGCCGATAGGCCTAGATGACTTAGATGACTCAACAAACATGGTTTGCATTAATGACAACACAAATAAATCCATCAAACAACTTACAACTATATCCTCATCATGTAGCCAATAATCTCCATCAACTTTACTAGCTTTACTGTTTATGCCAACAATAACTTTACTAGTTATCTTCTCATCTCATCACCAATTATGTTCAATGCCAATAGATAATTCTCTGGAACCTATCATTGATGCAAATCATTTTAAGGAGAAGGCTCTATCTTCTAAAATTGAAGAGAAGGATAAATGGGTTTTAGACAATTGTTTCTCACATCACATGGCTGGCGACAAGAGGAAATTCTTGTCTTAGCAAGAATTTGATGATGGACTAGTTAGATTTGGAGACAACAATGCATGCATGATCAAAGGCAAAGGAACAATATCCTTGGATGGTAATACTAATATTGACAATGTTTATTATGTTGAAGGTTTAAATAATAATGTTTTGAGTGTAGGTCAGATGGTGGATAGAGGATTTCATTTACAATTCAAAGATGGAAAGTGCAAGATTATCAATAGATCTAGTTTGTAAATTGCATCCGGAACTCAAACCAAAGGAAACATCTTTCATTTTAACTCTGGTAAGAAGGATTTATTGATTGCTCAGATTGATGAAAGTTGGCTATAGCATAAGAGGATGTGTCACGTGAATTTTGATTGCACAGTGAAGATTAGTTGAACCCAGGTTGTCAAAGATTTTCCCAAGATTATCAAACCTCATAATCTGGAATGTAGAGAATGTAAAATGGGTAAGCAAGTTAGAACTTCTTTCAGAAGCATACATGATAGATCTAATTAAATTCTTGACCTTATTCATACTATTCTATGTGGACCAGCAAGGACTAAATTTTTTCAAGGTGATAGATACTTTATGTTGCTTATTGATGATTACTCTAGAATGACGTTAGTTGCATTTTTTAAAGAAAAATCAAAAGCTCTTGAGAAATTCAAAATTTTCAAAGCTATGGTTGAGACAAAAACAGGATTGAAAATAAAATGTTTAAGATAATAACAAGGGGGTGAATTTACATCTGGTGAGTTCAACAACTTTTGTGAGAAGGATGGAATCAGGAGACAATTTTATGCACCTAGGACTCCATAGCATAATGGAATAGTGGAAAGGAAGAATAGAACTATATTAGATGTTGCAAGGTCAATGATGATGGAAGCCAAATTGTCTGATATCTATTGGAGAGAAGCTATCAATACTATGATATACACTTTCAACAGAGTATACATAAAAGGTGATACCAATAAGACTCCTTATGAATTATGGTTTGGTCATACTCCTACTGTCAGATATTTCAGAATTTTTGGAAGAAAATACTATATTAGAAGAGATGATGCACTAGGGAAATTTTATCCTAGATGTGATGAAGGAATATTTTTGGTTTATTCTACTAAGAGTAAATAATATAGATGTTATAACAAAAGATTGAATAGGATAATGGAAAGCATAAATATCAAAGTGGATGAGAAAGGTAATAATTAGATCAGATCATATGACTATGGACCGGAATATGAAATTGTCATATCAGAACCGGTTGTGCAAGAATCAGTTCAGAGCATTGATCTAGTTTCTCCGATAACATCAACAAATTCCACAGTAACTGTTGATGAACATAAAGAGTCAAAAAGTCAAGTAAATCCTAAGACTCCTAGGTATGTGAAGCAGAATCATTCTGAAGATCCGATCATTGGAGATAAGAGGGAAGGTGTGATGACAAGAAGAAGGTTAGTTGTTGAAGAGGTTTGTTTAATTTCTTAAATTGAATCAAAATATTTTGAATTGGATGAGAGTTACAGAAGAAGAATTGAATCAGATAGAAAAGAATAAAACATGGGAATTGGTTCCTAGGCCTAAAGATTAAAATGATATTGGAACCAAATGGGTTTTCAAGAATAAATTAAATAAGGAAGGTCAGGTTGTAATAAACAAGGCTATATTGGTTTGCAAAGGATATCCATAGGAAGGATTTGATTATGATGAAACTTATGCTTTGCTTGCAAGGATTGAAGCAGTAAGACTATTTCTTGCCTATGTTGCACACAAGAACTACAAGGTATATCAAATGGATGTTAAATGTGCATTTCTAAATGGATATATTGAGGAGGAAGCCTAAATTGAGCAACCTGATGGATTTTCATTATCAGAGGACAAGGACATGCTTTGCAGATTGAAGAAAGCTTTATATGGATTGAAACAAGCCCCTAGAGCATGGTATGCTAGATTAGATAAATATCTTTCAAAGATTGGTTTTAGAAAAGGTGATGTTGATAGTAACTTATATTATAAGATTGAGCGTGATGACATAATACTTATTGAAATCTTTATTGATGATATTTTATGTAGGAGCATCCCCGGTTCACAACAATCTTGTATCAACCAAAAACATTTTCTTTTCTATTTTTGTTTTCTATTTGTAGTTCCAGTTTTCCTTTTTGTGTGTCCCAGTTTTGGCTCACCAGATCTTGTGGAGTTGGATTCTACTTGAAGACTTGATCATATTTCTCTTTCAAATCACATCTCATTTGGATCACTTTCCAACAAGATATTGCTATAGGTTTCTTTGGAATTTTCTTGTTACCGGTTGTCTGAGACCTATTCTGGTGATCTACCAGAACCCTTTCTGAAGCTTGTGGAGCCTTGGATGTTGATCTCAATGTTTCTTGGCATGTGGCCAACCTTCTATGTTTCACCCTTTGGATTTTTTGGAAGAAACTCTTGGCAGAGGCCGACCTTGTTCATTTTGCATGTTAGGTCTTTTCTTTAGGTTTTGATCCCTTTTGGGCCAACTGGATCTTTTGGATCGATATATATTTGTAATCATGCTTTAGAATGTAATCAATAAGAGAATAAAGAAGTCTTAGATAGATAGATTATGCCTAGAAGATATATCTTTTTGATTCAAGGTCTTGGTGTGATCTATTCTACCAAGCCTGTGTCCCGCTATGTTGTAACCTAGTTGTTATTAGTTGAATGAATCAAACTTCATGTATTAAAACTATTTGTTCTACATTTGCCTCCATCATATCTATGTTTTTCCATTGTGTTTACTCTTGCTGACTGGTTTGAACTAAACTCCTTGAGGTCCCTCCTCATTAGTGACTGCTTCAAGTGGTATCAGAGTGAAGTTTCATTCCAGAGGTTGCATGTCCTGAATTTTTGTTGTAGGGTGGCGGATTGCAGATCCGACCTGCAATTGTAGAGGACTAGGATGGATTGATGGTGTGAAGAGGAACTAGGAATGGTGGAGCATGTGGGAATGCAGAATGTGTTGTAATGTAGATGTTGCAAGGAATAGCAGCCCGGTTAGAAGCCGTGGTGATAGCCCACATAAGAGTGCAACATATTGAGGATGTGAGTGAAGATGAAGGAGAATAAGCCCCGACAGAACAAGTGAACCTACTGGTAGTTGATCCAGAGGAGGAAAGGTTTTTAAGGGTTTTGAGTAGGGAAAACACTAAACCTCATTTTACCCCACCGAAATATGATGGGAAGTTAGATTCAAATAAATTGATAGATTGGATCTCAGAAATGGAGAAGTATTTTGATTTTGAAAACACTACAGAAGAGAGGAAGGTGAAATATGCGTCTACCTAGTTGAAAGGTCATGTATCTCTTTGGTGGGAGCACTTGCAAGTTGATAGAAAAAGAAGAGGTAAAGAAAAGATTAAGACATGGGATAGGATGATTGCTAAGTTAAAATCAAAGTTTGTCCCAGTGAATTATCAAGTAGATTTATTCCAAAAGTTGTAGAATCTGAGATAGAAGGAATCTAGTGTGATGGAGTACACCGAAGCATTTTTTAAGTTGAACATCAAATCCAGACATGTTGATGATGAAGTTGAACAAATTGCAAGATATTTGAATGTATTGTGGATGTCTAGAAAAGATAAACTTAGTATGATCAAATTGGAGAGTGTTGAAGAGGCTTACCAATATGGAATACAGGCTGAAGAGAAATTTAACAAACGGCATGAGTAGAGACAAAGAGGTAGAGGTGGAAGGTTTATCGGAAGAAGATTTCAAGGAGGAAGAGGATATATCAGAGGAGGAGGAACCAATACAGATCTGAATAAGGACAAGGAAGTGAGAAAAGAAGGTAATTCATATCGTAAGGATGATAGAAATTTCTACTGGGGGAGAGAACCGAATGGTTACCAGAATGTGAATTTTGGAAGACAAGACAAAAGGAAATTTAGAGGAACCTGCTTTAAATATGGAGGAGAAGGACATCGTGCATTTGAATGTAAGAAGATAGAAGCTATCAGAAGAGAAGCAATGGTGGAAGAGAACCCCACTGGATTAGACAATAAACTAGAAGATGGAGAACTGTTGATGATGAGGAGAGCTTTGTGTTATACTAGAGGAGATGAAGAACCCTTGTAGAGGAAGAACCTATTCAAGACTAGATGTAAGGTATCTGGTAAGTATTGTAAAGTTGTTATTGATAGTGGTAGTTTAGATAATCTTGTTTTAGAAGAGATGGTGAATAAGTTGAAATTGGAGAGATTGAAACACCCTAAGCCTTATTAGATACCATGGATTCAAGATGAACATAAATTGTTAGTAAGTGAACAGTGTTTAGTAAAATTGAAAATTGGAAATTATTATGATGAAGTTTTGTGTTATATTATGCCTATGGATATTTCTCATCTTTTGTTGGGAAGACCTTGGAAGTTGATAGACAGGCAATACATTATGGGAGGAAGCAAACCTTGTTACATTTGGAGGAACCTTTGAAGAATGAAGTCGGTACAAATACCAGAATCTATTTAGTAGATGGAAGGAAATTCATGGATGAACTGAGACATGAGAATGTGTGTTTTGCCTTAATTCCTAAGAAGACCGAGAGACTGGAACCAGAAGGAGAATACCCAATAGAGATAAGAGATTTCCTAACAGAGTATGAGGACATCATTTCAGCTTATGTATCTGATGGATTGCCACCTATTGGAAGTATTAGTCATTGCATGGACTTAGTTCCCGGAGCTAGTTTTCCTAACAAAGCTACACACCGGTTGACATCGACAGAGAATGAAGAATTGAATAGACAAGTGCAAGAGCTATTAGAGAAAGGTTTGATCAAAGAAAGTCTGAGACCTTTTGTAGTACTAGCAGTATTAGCACCTAAGAAGAATCGAGAGTGATAGATGTGTATTGATTCAAGAGCAATAAACAAGATCACAGTGAAATACTAGTTTCCTTTGCCTAGGATGGGTGACATAATGGACTATTTGAGTGGAGAAAAATACTTTACAAAGATAGATTTGAAGAGTACATATCATCAAATTAGGATCAAAGAAGGTGATGAATGGAAGACAACATTTAAGACAAATGAAGGACTATATGAATGGTTAGTGATTCCTTTTGGATTGACTAATGCACTGAGTACATTCATGAGGTTGATGAATGAGGTATTAAAGAAATTCTTGGGTAATTTTTTTATTATGTATTTGGATGACATTCTGATTTTTAGTAAGTCAAAAGAGGAGCATTTGTTGCAGTTAAGACAAGTTTTGCAGAGGTTGAGAGAAGGAAAGTTGTTGATCAATATCAAGAAGTGCACTTTCATGAAGGATGAGTTATTCTATTTGGGCTTTGTGATATTTGAGGATGGTTTGAAGATGGACCCTGAGAAAGTGAAAGCCATTCTTGAGTGGTCTACACTAGAAATAATTGGAGAGGTAAGATCATTTCATGGATTGGCTAGTTTTTACTAGAAGTTTATTAGAAATTTCAGTTTAGTTTGTAACCCTATGACTGATACCATGAGGGGAGATCAGAAGGAATTCAAGTGGACCACCGGAGAAAACAAAAGTTTTGAATTGTTGAAACAAAAAGTGACTGAGAAGCCTGTGTTGGATATACCAAATTCAATAAGGTATTTCAAGTGGAACAACAATAGGAGCACTTTTGAGTCAAGAAGGGAGAGAAATAGCATATTTTAGTGAGAAATTGAATGATGCCCATAAGAGATATTCAGTGTATGATCAAGAATTTTATGTCATAGTTCCAGCCTTGAAGAAATAGAGACATTACTTATTGCCTAAGGAGTTTGTGTTGTATACAGATCATCAAGCTTTGTAGTATTTGATCAATCAGAGTAAGTTGAATCAGAGACATATGAGATGGGTAGAACCCTTGTAGAGTTACACCTTTTTGTTGAAGCATAGAAGTGGGAAATATAACAAAGTTGATGCATTGAGTAGGAGAAGGAATTTGTTGATAGAGATGAGAGTGACAGTATTAAGTTTTGAAGATTTGAAGACCTTGTATGATGAAGACCCAAATTTTATAGAACCTTGGAAAGCATGTAGAGAATGGTTATGGTTGATAGAAGACAATGATTTGATTGTTTCATTCAGGATGGGATGTTATTCAAGGGAGTTTAGTTATGCATGCCTAAGAGTTCCATAAGAGAGAACCTAATAAAAGAGAAACATAGTGGAGGTTTAGCTGGACATTTTGGCATTGATAAAATAGTTGCATTGGTAAGTGAGCAGTAATTTTGGCCCTAGATTCATAAGGATGTTAAGAGATATGTGCAGAGTTGTATATTTTGTCAAGTTGCAAAAGGTAGTAGTCAGAATGTGGGATTGTATAAACCTTTGACAGTACCGGTAAGACCTTGGGAGGATATAAGCTTGGATTTTGTACTTGGATTACCTAAGACACCGAGAGGGAATAATTCTATATTTGTGGTAGTGGATAGATTTTTAAAGATGGCTCATTTCATACCTTGTAAGAAGACATCAAATGCATTGCATGTAGTAGACCTATTTTTCAAGGAAGGGGTAAGATTGCATGGAATACCTAAGTGCATAGTTTCAGATAGAGACACTAAGTTGTTGGCATATGCACACTCCAATGAGACATTGTAGGTGATTGAAGGTTTTGTCATTGATGGCAACCTTACAATCCTATGGCACCGGCAAATTAGTGCATCGACATCAGTAGATCACACTCTATACTGGCACTGACACAAAGAAGGGAAGTATACTAGCATAGAGGCCGACAAGATTTTGTTATATTGTGTTTTGTTTATTATTGTAAAAACTTTGTAAGCTGACTTGGCATGTTGTAAAATGACTCTTATATATAAAAGAGATCATTGTAGACTTTTTGGATGAAGTTATGAAAAGAAAAGTAAGCGAAATATTAAGGCAGACCTATTATGCAAAATATAGGTTAAAGGGTTTATGTAAGAAGCAGAGTAGCAACTGGTACTAAATCAGGCATTATAGATGCTATTGTAAAGCAGTACAAGATATTGGATTTGTATAATCCACATTGTAAGTCAGTGAGACTTCCCATTGAGCAGTGAGCTCTAGGCAGTTGGCCTTCTTGCATGTATAGGCCCCTATTGTAAGTAATATTCTCTTATTGGCTAGTAAGTGGATATTGTGTGTCATGGTGTGTTTATTGCTTTATTTCTTACATACCGGTACACTGTTATAATATGTTCTACATATTTTGAAATAAGAAATTTTGTACACCGGTCAGATACTGATTCACCCCCCCCCCCTCTCAGTATCTATGGGAATCCTAACAATTGGTATCAGAGCTTGGTCCTCTATTTTCAGAAGCCTAACAGCTTGAGGAAGATCTTGACACTGGTAAAGATGGAAAATCTGATGAAGCAACTTGAAGGAGCTCTCTCAGACTATGATGCAAAGAAATTGAAAAATATCAAACTAGAAGATGATTTAAAGGCAGCTCAGGATATCATTCAGGCACTTCAAGAGAATCTTACCATTGCAAGAAATAAGAGAAGAGAACTTTGTGAAAAGATGCAAAATGAGAATGATGAAAACGAATTACTTAATGATCAGATAAGCAAGTTGAAACTGGAGAACATGACAACAAAGAATGAGATGTAGGATATGACTATGAGATTTTGTACAGAGATTGAGGATAAGAAGAAGAATGAAGAAGAATTGACCAGAAGAATAAATGATGCAGCAAATGAGAACACAAGACTTAGCTATGAAAATGACATGTTGAAGATAGATCTAATGCACACTCAGAATGACTCAAATGAACTGATGAGAGAGAAATAGGTCTTAGTAAGAGAACTAGAAATTGCAAATCAACATAAAGAAAAATTCAAGAAAAGCTCAAAGGAACTTGGCACCTTATTGAAGAATCAAAAAGCTAAAGGTGACACTTCTGGAATTGGCTTTGAAGTTGGTGAAAGCTCCGGTACTGCAAATACTCAGGATCACAGCAAACCGGTAAGACAACCTAATGCTTATGAATTCACTGAAAAATGCTTTAACTTTAATAAGTATGGTCATAGAGAAAATGAGTGTAGATCCAGAAATTATCAGAATATCAACACATCCACTGGTCAATGTTCAAAATGCAACAAAGTTGGTCACAACTCTGAAAATTGCAGAATGAATGTGAGATGTTATGTTTGTGGAAGATTTGGACATTTATCTAATCAATGCAGAACACAAATCGGCATAGGTCATGGGAAAGCTATTCAGAAGAATAATGTAACTTGTTATGCATGTAACAAGATTGGGCATATTGCTAAATTCTGTAGAAGTAAAGGATCACTGATAGACAACAAAAGTTCTAGCTTGAAAGGTAAAGAAAAAGTTGAAGAGGTTAAGCAAGAATTCTCAAAACAATGGATTAGAAAAGTTGATCTAAATATTGGGAATACTCCTCCACTGGTAGAACCAGTCAATGCTTCACCAGTAAGATAGAGCAGTGCTCCACCGACATGAAGTTCTTCATCTAATTGAAGAAAGTTTCCTTGAGGGTTTGGCAATCTAATGACACATGTGCTATTATTCCCTCAGTTAGAGATGAGAAGTTGGAAATTACTTATTACTGGAAGACAATGTTAAGTGAATACTTAACTGGCATGCATTTAATGTGGTAGATGGAAAAAAGACACTATAAATTTGAGGTTTTCGCTCCATTTTATTTCATCAAGATTTCAAACCTACGTAGAGCATGAAGATTTCGAGCTAAGGAATTTCGAGCAAGAGGCAAGAACACTTCAAGCAATCATCCATCCTAAAGGCAGTAAAAGGCATTTTATCATGGCATCCACCTCTACAGTTGAATATATAGAAAACCCTACTATTGTTGAAGTTATAAAAAGACCTAGGCTCATATTTTAATTAGTTCCCGAGGTAGCAAAGAAAGATGATACCTTAGGTGTTTTTTCTCAAATTCCTAAGGGAGTTGTTTATGCTGAAGACCCCAGAATTTACATTCATTGTAACATTGAGGAACTAGGAGATGAAGAGATTAAAACCATGTTTAAAACTATCATATGTGATGAATCCGGCAATGTAAAAGATGAACACAAGATCATTGAAACCCTAGGATTTACAGATATCCTTAGCATTCCTGAATTCCCCAAGGATGTGATTAGGATAGTCTTAAGCAGGGTACATGGTGAATTTTTTTGGTTAGATGCAATTCACAAAATCACCAAGGAAGTAGTGAAAGTTGTCATAGGGTTACCAACCACCGGTAAAAGGCTAGACAAAACTAAGAAAGTATCCAGTGACCTAGTTACAAACCTAACTGGTGCAACATCCGACAAAAGGTCCTTAAGAGTAACTGATGTAACAGATATTAATGTGAGATTTATTAACATGATATTAGGATATAAAGCTACTCATGCAAATAGACTCAATTCAATTTCAAGTTTATGCATTAAGAGTGCTTATGATATGGTTACAGATAATGCAAAGATTGATGTATGTGAGTGGTTGAAGGACAAATTAATTGATAACTTAGGCAAGATTAAGAAGGACAATAAAGGAACTTTTAAATTTGGAAATCTGTTAGTATGTCTGATGCTACATATAACCAAATAGGTTCCCGGTATATGCTACAAAGAACTTGGATATGATATATCGGTAGGGAAATAGCTATCAGAACTATTCAATAACATGGGAGAAGATAAGGAAAACAATATCCATGATTTCTTTCAAGCACTTAAGGCCAAAATGAAGAAAAGAATCAAATTATCACAAAAGATTGTTGACAAATATAAGGATGAAATATTCTTTGTAATCAAGAAGGATGAGATCTGGATGGAAGTAGTCATCCCTAGGACTATTTGGGTAACAGAGATGGGCTACGAAACAGATGATCATATAATTGAAACTTATGCTAAAGCACTTCTGGAAGCCCCTAAAGAACCTAAGGAAGAAATATTTGGTAGTGCAGAAACTATTGAAAGCCAAATACAATCTAAGAAAAGAGTGAAAAAGGTTGAGGTAGTTGTAAGAAAAGGTTCTAGGCAAGCAAAGGAGATCAAGGATAAAACTATGGAACAAACCTGTATAACAGAGGATGAGTTAGCAGCTCCACAACCTGAAACTCACCTATCATTGGTAGGTACATCTTCAGAGAATGACATGCCTTCAACTTTCAAAAGAGTTGTAAGAAAAAGAGATCCCTCACTAGCAACCACACCCTCACCTAGGAGGACAAGACAAAAACAACAAGCAGTGAGATCTCCGATAAGAAAGGCTACACCAAAGAAGAAGAAATTGACACGCAAAAGGAAGAAGAGGACAAACAAGGACTTGGCCCCTCTTGACATACTATTGAATGAAATTATAGAGGAAGGGAAATTGAATAATATAGAGAAACTATATGACACTCTGACAGCTGATGAAAAAGAACAAGTAGAAAACAGTGTTATATTGCATATGGATATGTATAAGAAATTTTTGATGGAAGTAGTAGATGAAGTTCCATATGAACTATTTAAAAGACTGGAAGCAAGGAGACAAGCAGTAGTAGAACTTGACAAGAAAATAAAGATAGAAAAGCTACTTGTTGTATATCCGGTGAATTCACCCAAAGAAATTGATGACTTAATTGCTCAAGCCAACTGGTCAGTATTTTCTACTGCACACCAGCACATTGCTTTAATGGTTGGAAGAGTTAATGAGGTGACTGAGGAGACAGAAAATGCATGGGACATTTTCCTAGTGGAAAAAGAAAAACAAGAAGAATACATGAGTCAAAAACCTATAAAGGTATATCAGAAAGAAAGAGACAAGGGTAAAGGTAAAGTTGGTGGACCACCCAGTATCAAGTTTAAAGACAACTTACCCCCACCTCCTTTTATTACTCCACTGGTAAAATCAATAGCTACAAAAGATCAACTGATAGTTGAAAGTATGGATGTAGAGGATGTCAATCCTAATCCTGAAGTCTTATATACAGTGTATGTTGATACTCAAAAGATCAACATTGTGGTAGACAAAGATATAACTGATAAGACTGAAATGGCTAGTGAGCCTCCGGTAGCTGAGCAAACTGATAACACACAAGAGAAACTGGCAGATGACATAGAGCAAAAGGCTCCTGAACAAGAACAACAACAGAAACAGGAATAGGTTCATAAGGAAATAGTGTCGCTGACAACTAGAGAAGTAGAAAAACCATTACTTAGGAAAATGCAAACACAAATAGACCTACCAGAGGTCAATACAAGCTTGGTTACTTCCACTGGTGATACTCAAAATGCAGGTTCATCATCAGGCTAAAAATCAACTAATGTGACTGAGGTACTATTGGATTCAATTAAAAAGATAACAGATTGCAACTCACAAGCTTATAAGGAAATAGATGACACCATACCAATTTTGAACGTAATTGCTCCTAACTATAATATAGACAATAAAGATTCTTTAGGACAACTTGATACCTTGTGTAAATATATCACAGAGAATATTGAGAAAATAAAGGAAGAGACATTGAAGGACAAAGTAGAAATTGAAAAATAGAGATTCTTTGATGAGTAGATAAAGAAGTGTACTAGAGATTTTCACACACTTCTACCGGAACTGTGTAATTTATTAAAAGATTACAAAACTCTGTACAAAGACACCTGTAAGACAAAATTTTTGACAGTAGATATAAATAAGAAGATGAGCAAGGTATAGGATGAAATCAATAAACTTGTAGATAATTTTGTTAACTCACCTGACACATTATCAGTTTTTGAACAGAAGATAACAAATTTTGAGGAAGAATTACTTAAATTGGAAAGAGAAAAAGAGAGAATAGTGAATAAGGTAAAGCATCTAAGATTAAAATTGAGTCCAAGATTGGACTATCTAGCATCATTATGGAAGGAAGTATCTGAGGCACTGATACAGGGATATAAAACACTGGCAGAGCATTTGCAACATCTCACCGATACAGTTAAGAGAACAGAGACAACAATAAGAGATAGTAAAAATTTTATGGAGAGTATAAACTTGATTTTGGCGGATCTATTTCAAATTGTAACTACCCAGTTACAAGGTTGAAACTATAAACTCTACTGACATCTTGACAACCTTTGTCATTGATGCCAAAGGGGGAGTAGTGGGATGAGAAAATTCAAATATCACAGGAATCATATGGTCAGGGGGAGCACACATTTTTGGTAACATTTTTGGACTTCACATTTTTTGATACACTTTTCAAATTTCTCATGAGTGTTGCCATCAATGCCAAAGGGGGAGATTGTTGTCATATGCACACTCCAATGAGACATTGTAGGTGATTGAAGGTTTTGTCATTGATGGCAACCTTACAATCCTATGGCACCGGCAATTTAGTGCACCGGCATCAGCAAATCACACTCTACACTGGCACTCAGGACACTGACACTGACACAAAGAAGGGAAGTATACCAGCATAGAGGCCGACAAGATTTTGTTATATTATGTTTTGTATATTATTGTAAAAACTTTGTAAGTTGACTTAGCATGTTGTAAAATGACTCTTATATATAAAAGAGATCATTGTAGACTTTTTGGATGAAGTTATGAAAAGAAAATTAAGTGAAATATTAAGGCAGACCTATTATGCGAAATATAGGTTAAAGGGTTTATGTAAGAAGCAGAGTAGCAACCGGTACTAAATCCGGCATTATAGATGTTATTGTAAAGCAGTACAAGATATTGGATTTGTATAATCCACATTGTAAGTTAGTGAGACTTTCCATTGAGCAGTGAGCTCTAGGTAGTTGGCCTTCCTGCATGTGTAGGCCCCTATTGTAAGTAATATTCTCTTATTGGCCAGTAAGTGGATATTGAGGGTCATAAATCCCACCGAGGTTTTTCCCACACCACGTTTCCTCATTAAATCCTTGTGTCATCGTGTGCTTTTCATGTGGATGTTTTTTATTCTATTTATTGCATTATTTCTTGCATACTGGTACACTATTATAATATGTTCTGCATGTTTTGAAATAAGAAATTTTGTACACCGGTCAGATACTGATTCACCCCCCCCCTCTCAGTATCTGTGGGAATCCTAATTGTGTAGGGGAAAAAGAGAGACTAGGACAATGTACCCTAATCCTAACTTTTGACACATATTGCGGAATACGAAAGAGCCTAGAGATATCGCACGGTTGGCTACTTCTTTTGGTGAAAGAGAGAGCCACGGGATATCTATTAGGATTTCTATTCCCTTGTTGAAATTGAAAGCTAAAATGATACAAGTTCAAACCCTAACCTCGAAATGTAAGTATGAACTAGTAACAAGTTTGCAGAATTGAGATTAAACAATGAACAGCTGTAAATGTAAGGATAAAATAAGAATGCAGATATGTACCTGGGGTCGAAATCAGACTGAAAATGTTCGGGACGGGGGCGCGGGCGCCACTGTCCTGAAAACTGCACCGGAAACCACTGTTTTGCACCCTGAAACACTGTCTGGAAACTGTCGGAAAGCTATCTGTCCGGAGGACCAGGGCGCCCAGCGCCTCTGTCCCAGGGACCAGGGCACCCAGCGCCCCTGTCCTGGCAGGACTAGGGCGCCTAGCGCCGCTGTCCCAGTCTTCTGAGCTGCAATTGCACACAGAGTTCTGTCTCAGTCTCCTCTTTCCAGATCTGTGTCCTGCGGCGTCGTCCGAATCCCGAAACCTGCAATAATATCTGAAAAGGGGGAAGGGCGGCTATATAGGGTTTTGCCTTAGTCAAACCCCCACTTTGGTGATTTCCACCTCCATGAATAGCCAAGTTGTTTTGTAAAATGTATTGTGTGTGCAGACCTAGTGTGTGTGCAAGGTCCAAAATGCAAGAAAGCAAACTAGAGCAACCTAGAAAGTAAACCCTAATTGCTTGTAAATGATAATGCAAATGCTCTAAATCAAGATGCAATGTGATCTAAAGCATGAATAAATGATATATCAAAGCTTATGTAAGGACATGAAAACAATATGAAATCATACCCAACCCTCAAGGGAGGAGTACAAGCCAATCTTCAGTCGGTAATCTCCTATTGTTCTTCAACGTCTTCCAAGCCCTAATTGGATGAATGAATGAATTTGATAGATGCTTGATAGAATGATGTTGAGTGTTGTTGAAGTCTTCAAAGATCTGCTCTTTCGCTGCATATGAAGTTCCTGGAAACAAAAATCGGATGCCCTCAAATGAGGAAAGAGAGCTTTTATGTATGAAACTCTAGGTCATAAATTCGTATTTTGGCCGACCTAGAGATTGAATATCCTGCCAATTTCTTGGGGTTAAACTTTATTTTATGATTGGATCGTGCTCCCAAAATTTCGAGAAAAATGTCCGGGACCATGTTGCATGGGCGCCATGGTCCTGACAACTTTTCACCAAATTTTCAGGGCCGTCGGATATGATGATTTTAGAGAGAATCCCGAAGTTACAGGTGATTTCGAGATGTTTAGACACCGAAACCAAGCCCCCAAGTTCGAAATAGGACTTAATTAGGGTTTTTGATTAAGTGATGTATTGGAGGAATAAAATGCAAAGGGCGTGCTTTAGTGAAAGGGCCCTACTTTATGATGTAGAGAATGATGAAATAAGACTTTAGAC
The DNA here is from genome assembly GCF_030272615.1 of Cryptomeria japonica. Classification (NCBI taxonomy): domain Eukaryota; kingdom Viridiplantae; phylum Streptophyta; class Pinopsida; order Cupressales; family Cupressaceae; genus Cryptomeria; species Cryptomeria japonica. Next base: position 576,922,340 of record NC_081408.1, on the reverse strand, counting down.
CTAATTAATTTGATTAATTAAGTGCTTAAGGAGAAATGCAATGCAGAATGCAAAATGCGCTAAGGCGGGTGCTAAACTAGGTGTGAAATTGTACCACCCTAGCGAGTGCGTACAATTTACGACGCTACATTTAGCCCCCACTTTAGCAGTCATATGAGTACTACGTGCATATGCAAGCTAAAGTACAGAAAAGTAAACATTATTTGAAAAAAGGATATATCCATAAGTCATCGGACGAAGCCCCCAGCGGTATCTGCAGTACACAGTTAGGAACCGCACCCTACAAAACAAACGTTAGATCACAAAATCACCTAATTCTTACTAGGGAAAGTGATGAAATCTGTGAGTAGCTATATGCCCCCCCCTGTTTCGACTTGCTTATTTAGGGAGGTGAAACAGGGTAGCATGTTTACTTGCGACAAATTGTGTAATAGAGTGTTGATGAGGGGTGTTCACTAAATAGGCTTCATCAGAGCACTTTTTGGAACATCTCGAGAGTAGGAGAAGGAAAATACGATTCCAATGCAACAAACGGCTCGAAAATCGCATCTCCCAAACCCAAGTTATGATAAAATGAACGATAGGGGAAAAATTAGGGTTTCGAGAAGTAAGAATAGACAAACGAGAGTATATACTTCGAAAGTGACACTTGTATTCGTCACTTTGCCGATTTCAGGATACTATTCAGTGCAGCGGAGCCCACCTAGTCATCATGCCTTCACGACGACCGGAGCATCCCACGAGGATCGAGATCCTGCGCCAGGCCATGATCAACGACGAGCCACTGGATGAGGTGAGTTGACTGAACGTTTGACTTTTGATTTCTCGCATGTTTGACTTTTCCGTGATCGAATGTGGACCCTGAACGCCGATCGAGGCCCACCTAGGGCACCCTGGTCCCTGAGGGGCGCCCTGGTCCCCCCAGGGTGCCATGGTCCCTGACAGGGGCGCCATGGTCCTTGCAGGGCACCATGGTCCTTGATAGGGCGCCATGGTCCCTGACAGGGCGCCATGGTCCCCAATCAGGGCCTGGCGAGGGGTTATAAGGAAAGCATTCAATGTTCAACAGTTTGCATTTGCGATTTCGATGATTGAGTACTGATTTTGGTCATGTTTTCATTTTGCAGGGTCTCCCGTACATGAGAGAGCATACAGCGGGACACATCCTTCGCACTTTGCGAGACCAGATTCCACAGCTGACTCAGTCAGAGAGAGACACCCTATGCCGGCCATTCGATTTCATCCTGCGATGCTGATGGCACTGATGGAGAGATGGGATCCTGACACCTGTACCTTTCACCTTCTGGTAGGAGAGCTGACGGTCACACTCGAGGATGTGTACCGTATACTGCGTCTTCCTATCAGAGGAGCGATAGTCACATATGTGACTGATCGGGTAGCAGAGGATCATCAGAGGGAGCAGATGTACTGCATAGGGAGAGTCATGCCGAGCGAGACGAGAGGTTGGATCATGGTCAGTTGGCTCTTACATCCTACAGGAGAGATACCACTTCTGAGACGCCTCATGATAGCCATCATAGCACTAGCCGTCTGCCCTAATGGGCGAGGGACACACATGCATGGGGGCCTCACATGGTGTATCAGAGGGATGGAGAGACATAGGAGAGTTTATGCATGGGGTCGGAGTATGCTTGCACATCTCTATCACAACCTTGAGGAGTATGTATTCGGACAGGGTTGTAGTTTGATGACATGCACACTTCTGCAGGTGTGGATCTTAGAGCACTTCACATGCACCAGGCCCGTCGGCTATCCACTGAGTATAGCGAGTGAGCGACCTAGGGTGTTCGCTTATCCACTGACCAGCGAGTGGAGATTTGGGGATTTGTTGTATTGGAGAGTGATTATTGACAGACTGACATCCGAGGTGATAGTGTGGAGACCTTACCTACTGATGCACAGATGGGATGGTATGGAGAGACAGTTAGCATGTCTACAGAGGAACCGCCTACTGCGAGGATGATATGCACACATCATAGTCCCTTTCTACTTCGACCGAGTACGGAGGCAGTTCGGACTAGAGCAGTGTGTTCCAGCCGATGTGCCCATCTATACTCGACACTCATGGGTCCTTCCCAGACCTAGAGCAGTAGCGAGACCGACGGTGGATGATATCGAGACGACAGACTTGGAGGGATCAGATCAGGATGTAGTCACTGACTATTCTGCAGAGCCTGGAGCACAGCGTAGATATGTTTCATGGTTCATGAGATCATATCTAGGTCCTATCTTTCCACCAGATCATCCGACAGGCTATCCAGGCCCATGGAGACATGGAGACCGAGACGAGGATGAAGGATCCAGGTCAGAGGAGCCAGATGAGGGAGAGGGTCATGAGGAGACGGGAGATCCTGATCCACCTATAGGCGATCAGCCCGGTGACGAGGAGGAGGAGCATGCAGATAGAGAGGAGGACGAGGAGGATGCAGGTGATGATGCGGATGAGGATGAGGATGATGAGGAGGACGACGAGGAGGATGATAGAGATGATGAGGAGGAGTCGGATGCAGCTCCCCACCATTCAGGAGACGATACCATAGCTCTGGATCCACCTTTTACCTCCCAACAGGAGGAACAGGAGGTGATACAGAGACCTGTCACCAGTACCGTCTAGCCTACACCCATCGTGGATAGAGTATTCGAGCGAGGGGAGCCTAGCGGTTCCCAGTCACAGATGCTACCATATCATGATCCCTACTGGCGCGAGGGAGATCCAGATATAGTAGGTTTATATTGATTGATTAATGCTTTGATGATATAGAATGGTACTAACAAAGATCTATTCTACTACCACAGCTAATGTGTAGGACTGGCGTTCCTTGATTCAGTAGGCAATGACAGATATCTCCATGATAGAACAGATTCCTAGTTCCTCACAGATTACCTACAGGCCTCAGGGGAACACGGGTCGGCATGAGGATTTGTTTTTCCCATTCTGATTACAGGTAGATATATGGAGGGAGAGAGAGAGAATCCTATCAGAGGATCTCCGTCAGGCGCGGCAGAGAGAGGGAGTCCTATCGGAGGATCTCCATCAGGCGTGGCAAAGAGAGAGAGTCCTATCAGAGGATCTCCATTAGGCGAGGCAGAGAGAGAGAGTCTTATCAGAGGACCTCCAGCAGGTGCGGCGAGATCTAGTAACGGCCCAGACCGAGGCTAACACCTATCGTGTGATCCTCATGGATAGGGATCGTAGGAGTTCCTCTCGGAGTCAATCATGATCTGTATCACGCTACACACCCATGGGTCCACCTCCATGGCTAGATCAGGAGGGAGCATCCAGTCGACACTCTCCAGCCACTAGCCCTAGGGATAGGAGATGATTGTATGATGTAAGAGAGAGATCACATTTTGGATATACAGTGACCTATGTTTGTATACGATCCACACATATATATGTATATATACATGCTTCTCGTTCTGTCTCAAATGTGTTATCTTTAATGCCTAAAACAATGTATATTTTGTTTTGATTAAATCTAATACATTTGGTAAATGTACATGTATGTTCAGAATTTAATTTCTATGTGATTGATTTCTCAATGCTCCATGATTAAATTGATACATGTGTGACTTAATTAAAATATTTAATCAAGTACGACATTGATGATAAGGAAGAAATATGCATTAAGTCTAAGAATCATATAACTAATGTGATTTAATTGTGAACTTAAACACAACATGATACGATTCTACTTAACACATAAAAACACTATATAATATGCTAGCATTATAAAAATGTAAACCTTTTACAATTTACATTAATGAATTCAAGACAAACTATAAAGTAAGAAGAAATGCTTGTCAGGAATGAAGCAATATAGATCAAACATCATAACATTTAATTCTATTTTGCTTTTAATTAAGAAACACTAACATATTATCCAATGTTGAAGAAGATAGATAAGAAGTGAAGAATTTAAGCATAATATCTACGCAAGTGCATAGCATTGATAGGTTCTTTAAGAGGCGTACCGTCTACATCCGCTATTTTGTAAGCACCTGATCCATAATCCTCAATGATGATATATGGTCCAAGCCAATTAGGACTAAATTTTCCCTTTTCGGCTGGCAAGGCATTCACATTGCGCTGATTCTCATAAAGGACTAAATCACCTACTGAGAAGGAACGTTGAATGACCTTATCATTATAGCTTCGCTGTAGGGTTTTGTGATACGCTTGAATATGCTCAAGAGCATTTATACGCTGTTCATCAAGCATCTCAAGCTATTGAAGTCATTGTTCTCTATAGGAGTCATCATCTACTATACCTTTAAGAGAAACCCTAAGTGATGGAATTTCTAACTCTAAGGGCATAATAGCGTCAACACCATAAACAAGATTATAAGGAGTAGTTCCCGTAGCAACTCGTACACTCATTCGGTAGGCCCAAAGAGCGTAGATTAGCTGGTTACTCCAATCCTTACCATGCTTATTTACGGTTTTACGAAGAATTTGCTCAATTATCTTATTGGATGATTCGGCTTGACCATTTGACTGAGGGTAATATGGTGTAGAAAATCGATGTTTGATATGATACTTCTCAAGGAATTTCTTCACGTCCTTGTTCTTAAATGATGTTCCATTATCTGAGATAATAGTGGAAGGTATCCCAAATCGAGAAATAATGTTTTCTAGAAGAAATTGACAAATCACTTCAGCAGTAGTAGAGCGAAGAGGAATAGCTTCTACCCACTTCGTAAAGTAATCTGTTGCAGTTATAATGAAGGTGTGTCCTTGAGATGAAGGAGGAGAGATTTTTCCAATAAGATCCAAACCCCATGCGGAGAAAGGCCAAGAAGCTACTTGAGAACGAAGTTCTTGGGCAGGAGCATGAATCGGATTATTGTGTTGTTGACATTGATGACATTTCTTAACAAATGAGAAGGAATCCTTTTGCATAGTTTGCCAATAGTATCCCATACGAAGCAACCTATGAACCAGGGATTTGCCCCCAAAATGCCCCCCACAGGCACCCGAATGTGCCTCTTCAAGAGCAACAGGGATTTCCGACTTGTTAAGACAACGAAGAAGAAGACCATCATAACCCCTTCGATAAAGGACATTAGAAAGGATGATATACCTAGCAGACAACTTGCGGATTCTAGCCCTAGTGTTCCTATTAGCAGAATCAGGGAAGGTACCATCGGTCAAATATCTTACAATATGCGAGAACCATTCATCTGAGTCTACAAAGTCACAACATGTCACCAAGCTAGAATCATCTTCAATAGCTGGAGAAGTAAGATTGTGAATAACGAAGTTAAGATCGACCATAGGGTCCTCTAAAGATACTAACGAAGCCACACATGCCATCGCATCCGCATGTCGGTTATCTTTTCGAGGGACAGGTTCCATGGTATAAGAATCAAAATTTTGTAATAAAGATATAGCAAGGTCTTTATATTGTGATAATTTGTCTTGTTTTGCTTGATATATTCCTGTTACTTGTCTTATAATTAATTGCGAATCTCCATAGATATGTATGTGTTTTATATTAAGAGCTAGGGCTGCTTTTATTCCTGCTATAAGAGCCTCATACTCAGCAATGTTATTGGTACACAGGAAATTTAGACGATATGATAAGGGAATAGGTTTCTTTGTAGGAGAAACCAAAACAACACTTGCCCCCGATCCCGTACGACACTTAGAGCCATCAAAATATAACTCCCAAGTTTCATCTTTCTCTATAGAAAGAATGAAGTCATCAGGAAAGGACTCAGGGTTAGGGAATGAAAAAGGTGAAGGAGCCTCAACTAAGTGATCAGTCAACGCTTGTCCTTTAATTGCTCTTTGTGAAACAAATTTAAGGTCAAATTCAGTTAACATCATAACCCACTTAGCGAGACGTCCTGATAAATCAGTTTTAGAGAAAAGATGCTTCAACGGATCAAACTTAACCATGACATGGACTTCTGAATTTAAAAGATAATGTCTCAATTTTTGAGTCGCAAACACCACGGCCAAGCATTGTCTTTCTATCACAGAATATCGGGTCTCATAATCGAGTAAGGTACGACTTATGTAATACACCGGACACTCCTTACCATCTTTATCATGTTGTGCTAACAATGCTGCGAGAGCATGAGAAGAAGCAGCTGTATACAGGATAAAGGGTTTAGAAGGTTCGGCAGGTTGAAGAATAGGAGGACTAGCTAAATACACTTTTAAATCTTCAAATGCTTGTTGATAATTCTCATTCCACTGAAAAGTGATATCCTTTTTAAGAAGTTGAGTAAAAGGAAAGGTACGATCCGCAAGTTGAGACACAAACCTACGAATAGCTTGAATCTTTCCTTGTAAGCTTTTAAGTTGAGATACATTTCGAGGAGGTGGCATGTTAACAATAGCATCTATTTTCTTAGTGTCCACCTCAATCCCACGATGCGAAACTATGAACCCTAATAGTTTTCCACTATCCACACCAAAAACACATTTTCAGGGATTCAAGCGCATGTGATATTTACGAATTCTTTCGAAGATTTGACGAAGGACTTTAACATGATCCATGCGAAGAAAGGATTTAGCCAAAATATCATCAACGTAATCCTCTAAAATCTTATGCATATAATCATGAAAGATAAGGGTCATCGCTCATTGATAAGTTGCACTGGCGTTTTTAAGTCCAAAAGGCATCATTATCCAACAAAACGTACCCCAAGGAGTGGTGAAAGCGGTTTTGTATTGATCTTGAGGGTTAATGAAAATTTGATTGTAGCCTGAAAAACCATCCATGAAGGATAAGAGGGCATGTCCTGCCGTAGAATCAACTATCATATCAATGTTTGGAAGAGGGAAATCATCTTTTAAAGAAGCCTTATTTAGATCCCGAAAGTCGGTACACATTCTTATTTTGTTATCTGGTTTAGCCACAGTGACAATGTTTGAAATCCATGGGGAATAGTCAATAGGGCGGATAAATCCAGCCTCCAATAACTTTTCAATCTCAGCTTTAACAAGCAGAGCTATCTTAGGATTCATTTTTTGAATCTTTTGTTTCACGGGCTTAGCATCAGGTACTAAGACGATATTATGAGTAACAATCTTAGGATCTATACCAGGCATGTCAGAATATGCCCAAGCAAAAATCTCAGGGAATTCATGCAATAGTTCTTCATATTGTTTCTGTTCCTCTTCATCCAAACATTTTCCAATTTTAATGATTTTTTCTTTGTTGCAAGGATCCATCTTAACATCAAGGGTATCACTTATGAGGAGATTACTTTGTTGAGGAGTATCCTTTAACTGAGGGAATTCTTTCACAGTCTTATCATTATCAATCTCTTTTCCTAAATAAGCTTCAGTGTTCAAACAATAAGTGAGTCCCCTATTGTGATGATAACGAGGAAGAGTGTCATAGGCTCCCAAGAACTCAGCTAAAGCGTCGTCGGTAGGGAAGATATCTAGAGCACAATCACCCAAAGAATCCTCATCAATATACTCAGGGTGTTGTACTGATAAAGATGCAGAGATGGCATTAACACTAATGCATGGTCTTTTAGAGGCTTTAGTACGTCTGCAGGGATTATAGCCAAGTCCAAAGGCATAATGTTGAAAATTAGTCTCTAGAGGAACTCTAATCCCTTGTTCATTAGCACCACAACCTTTTCCATGATACCCATGCTTAGCAAAAATGCGAAAACCACGACCATAGCGATCAGCCATTTCAGGAAAAGAAGGTGGTTTTTCATAAGATAAAGAATCAAACTCTTCATAGTTATAGATGTGAGAAGAGAAAGTTTGAGAAGCGGCCACAAAATTATTACTCATAGCTTCAGGCAGGGTTGATTGTCTTTTAGTTTCTTCTTTCTTTCCAACTTTGTGATTTTCAGCTTCTTCCTTCTTTTCAACTTTAAGTTCTCTAGAAGGAATCTTATATTCACCCACAAAGGTAGGGTTAAAGTCAAGAGATCCCCAATCATCTTCTACGAGAACCTTCTCAGGATCAAAATCCTTTTTATGTGTAGTTTCAAGCCGAGAAGGATCTTCCTTAGGAATTCTAGATTCATCCCAGGGATTTTGATCATCGGAAAGCGAAGACTCATCGATAGGTTTCTTGTTTAAAGATTCATCACTAGATGAGGATGGCTTAGAAGAATCTCCTTTGGAATTAGATGTTTGTAGACAAGCTTGAAAATTAGTATCTCCCATCAAAGTATATGTCTTATTGTTATAGATGAATTTAACTTGTCTATGCAATGTAGAGGGGACAGCTTGCATGCTGTGAATCCAAGGCCTCCCTAATAACAAGTTGTATGTTAAATTTCCCGGCATAACATGGATAGGAGTAGGCAAAGTAACAGGTCCCACTATGAGAGGTAAGGTGATGATACCCAATGAAGTCTTAGCCACATTGTCAAAGCCACGAATAGAATGAGAGTCAGGCTCCATAAGAGATGTATCCACATTCATCTTATGCAATAGATTGATGCTACACACATTAAGGCCAGAGCCATTATCTACTAGTGTTCGTCTTATAGCAGTGTCTTTCATGACAACCACAATCATCAAGGGATCATATTGTTGTTGGACTTCACTAGTAGGCAACTCATCTTGCGTAAACACAATTTGAGGTTTAGGATTCATCACAGAGTTAACAAAAGATGCTATATTACTAGATGTATTCGGTGGAGGAACATTCAAATCTTTCAAGGCATCTTGTAACATTCCATGATGAGCGGAAGAAGTTTGAATCAAATCCCAAAGGGATATCTTAGCAGGGGTAGCCTTAAGTTGTTCTATGAGATCATATTCCTTACCCATAACTTGCAAAATACGGGGAGCTTGAGGAAGAATTGGTTGAGGATTAGGAAGAGAGACTGGAACAACAGGAGGAGGATTAGGTTGCTTATTATTTCTGGTATGATAAGTATGGGCAACTGCATGATAACTCTCGCTAGTTATTTGCTTAGCATAATTGTAAGGACTTATAGGTTGTCTTCCTTGTACGGTAATGATTGGTTTATTCGGAGTACAAAAGAAATCATGATCATACCTCCCTTGGATAGTAAGGAGAGGAGTCTTAGGAATTTGAAAAGTGGGAGAAGGATAAGCACCTTGGACTTCAAAGAGAGGTTTGTTATATTCATTCAAATTTATCATGTTAACCAACTTAGAGGTCTTGTTTTTGTTTATAGGTTTCGACAAGGCCACAAAGTCATCAAGGGCATCATCCAACAAAGCATAATCATATCGGTTAAAAGGTTTGTCTTTTGATTCAAAAGGAGACATCTCGTCATAGAGGGGATTATTGAAAACAACTATGTTACTAGATTCAGGGGAAGAGTGGATAGGAATGTATCCTTGAGAGGAATCATTCGACTTATCTTTCTCATCACACCTAAATGGCATAGTAACAAGGTTTATGAGTCTTTGGTAAAATGAAGGTTTAGCATCCTTAGGGTTTAAAAACTCATCTAAAGCTTCATCTAATTCATCTTGGCTATACTCATAATAATCATCAAATGCATGAACATTTTGCAAATAAAAATCTGACATTTTGAAAAGATTGCATAAAATTTAAACACACAATGCAAAGAAACACAAGTTCTCTCTCTTTTTTTTTCTTTTTCTCTTTTAATGAAATGAAATGAAAACACACTAAATCTAGATCTAGATCTAACACATGCAATGCAAGAGGAAGCAATGATAGATTCACGTCGGGTTCACCAAAATGTGTAGGGGAAAAAGCGAGACTAGGACAACGTACCCTAATCCTAACTTTTGACACACATTGCGGAATACGAAAGAGCCTAGAGATATCGCACGGTTGGCTACTTCTTTTGGTGAAAGAGAGAGCCACGGGATATCTATTAGGATTTCTATTCCCTTGTTGAAATTGAAAGCTAAAATGATACAAGTTCAAACCCTAACCTCGAAATGTAAGTATGAACTAGTAACAAGTTTGCAGAATTGAGATTAAACAATGAACAGCTATAAATGTAAGGATAAAATAAGAATGTAGATATGTACCTGGGGTCGAAATCAGACTAAAAATGTTCAGGATGGGGGCGCGGGCGCCACTGTCCTAAAAACTGCACCGGAAACCACTGTTTTGCACCCTGAAACACTGTCTGGAAACTGTCGGAAAGCTGTCTGTCCGGAGGACCAGGGCGCCCAGTGCCTCTGTCCCAGGGACCAGGGCACCCAGCGCCCCTGTCCTGGCAGGACCAGGGCGCCCAGCGCCCCTGTCCCAGTCTTCTGAGATGCAATTGCACACAAAGTTCTGTCTCAATCTCCTCTTTCCGGATCTGTGTCCTGCGGCGTCGTCCGAATCCCGAAACCTATAATAATATCTGAAAAGGGGGAAGGGCGGCTATATAGGGTTTTGCCTTAGTCAAACCCCCACTTTGGTGATTTCCACCTCCATGAATAGCCAAGTTGTTTTGTAAAATGTATTGTGTGTGCAGACCTAGTGTGTGTGCAAGGTCCAAAATGCAAGAAAGCAAACTAGAGCAACCTAGAAAGTAAACCCTAATTGCTTGTAAATGATAATGTAAATGCTCTAAATCAAGATGCAATGTGATCTAAAGCATGAATAAATGATATATCAAAGCTTATGTAAGGACATGAAAACAATATGAAATCATACCCAACCCTCAAGGGAGGAGTACAAGCCAATCTTCAGTCGGTAATCTCCTATTGTTCTTCAATGTCTTCCAAGCCCTAATTGGATGAATGAATGAATTTGATAGATGCTTGATAGAATGATGTTGAGTGTTGTTGAAGTCTTCAAAGATCTGCTCTTTCGCTGCATATGAAGTTCCTGGAAACAAAAATCGGATCCCCTCAAATGAGGAAAGAGAGCTTTTATGTATGAAACCCTAGGTCATAAATTCGTATTTTGGCCGACCTAGAGATTGAATATCCCGCCAATTTCTTGGGGTTAAACTTTATTTTATGATTGGATCGTGCTCCCAAAATTTCGGGAAAAATGTCCGGGACCATGTTGCATGGGCGCCATGGTCCCGACAACTTTTCACCAAATTTTCAGGGCCGTCGGATATGATGATTTTAGAGAGAATCCCGAAGTTACAGGTGATTTCGAGATGTTTAGACCCCGAAACCAAGCCCCCAAGTTTGAAATAGGACTTAATTAGGGTTTTTGATTAAGTGATGTATTGGAGGAATAAAATGCGAAGGGCGCGCTTTAGTGAAAGGGCCCTACTTTATGATGTAGAGAATGATGAAATAAGACTTTAGACCTAATTAATTTGATTAATTAAGTGCTTAAGGAGAAATGCAATGCAGAATGCAAAATGCGCTAAGGTGGGTGCTAAACTAGGTGTGAAATTGTACCACCCTAGCGAGTGCGGTCAGATACTGATTCACCCCCCCCCTCTCAGTATCTGTGGGAATCCTAACATAAGTTTGTTGGCTATTTCTGGAGAACACTTTGGAAGAATATGAAGACACATTTAAAGTTTAGTTCTAATTTTCATCCACAAACTGATGGACAGACAAAAGTAGTTAACTGGAGTTTGGAAAACTTGTTGAGATGTTTAGTGGGAGATAAAAATGGAAGTTGGGATTTGATCCTTGCACAAGCAGAGTTTTCCTATAACAATTCAGTGAATAGAAGTACCCAAAAAAAACCTTTTGAGATTGTTACCGAAGTGCATCCTAGAGGAAAAGAAGAATTGAGAGACATTATTAGTGAAGACCAAAAGAGTTCAGAAGTAGAAGAATTTGCAGATCACATGGCAACATTGCATATTCAGGTTAAACAATATTTGGAAGACATGAATAGAAAATATAAGGAGAAGGTAGATGAGAAGAGGAGATATAAGGAATTTGAAGTTGGCAATGAGGTGATGGTATATTTGAGAAAAGAGAGATTCCCGGTTGGAACTTATAATAAGTTGCAGATGAAGAAGTTTGGACCCTGTAAGATTTTGAAGAAGTTCAGTACTGGAAATGCATATGAAGTAGAGCTATCAGATAATCTAAGTATTTCACCTATATTCAACATTGCAAATCTTCATGAGTACCATGAACCAAAATTTAGTGAGGAAAGTGTTGCAGGCCTTGAGAGACAATTACCCAGGAAGGAACTATATCAGATTGAAGAGATTTTGGATAGTAGGATTACGCATAGTACCCATAGCAGTCAGTACAAAGAATATCTTGTGAAGTGGAAGAACAGACCAATTGAAGATTCATCTTGGATTTCTCAGGAAGAGGTATACCACCTTGGTTTCCCTCTAACCCTAAAAAAGTTAGAGGCTCACTTTTTCATTAACCCTGGATGTCTAATGCAGGAGCATCCCTGGTTCACAACAATCTTGCATCAACCAAAAATATTTTCTTTTCTATTTTTGTTTTCTATTTGTAGTTCCATTTTTCCTTTCTGTGTGTCCCAGTTTTGGCTCACCGGATCCTTTGGAGTTGGATTCTACTTTAATACTTGATCATCTTTCTTGCTTTCAAACCGCATCTCATTTGGATCACTTTCCAGCAATATATCGCTATTGGGTTGCTTGGCATTTTCTTGTTACCGGTTGCTTGAGACCTATTTTGGTGATCTACCGGAACCCTTTCCGAAGCTTGCGAAGCCTTGGATGTTGATCTTGATGTTTCTTGGCATGTGGCCGACCTTCTATGTTTTAGCCTTTGGATTTTCTAGAGGAAACTCTTGGCAGAGGCCGACCTTGTTCATTTTGCATGTTAGGTCTTTTCTTCGGGTTTTCATCCCTTTGGGGTCGACGGGATCCTTTGGATTGATATATATATTTGTAATCATGCTTTAGAATGTAATAAATGAGAGAATCAAGAATTATTAGATAGATATATTATTCCTAGAAGATTGATCTTTTCGATTCAAGGTCCCTATGTGACCTATTCTACCAAGTCTATGTGTCAGTATGTTGTAACCCGTTTGTTGCCGGTTAAATGTAATCAAACTACATGCAATAAAACTATCAAATCTGCATTTTCCTCCATCATATCTATGTGTTTTTGTTGTGTTTACTCTTGCTGATCAGTTTGGACTGATCTCCTTGAGGTCCCTCCTCATTGGTGACTGCTTCAATATAATTTTTGGAGGAAAATAAAATCTATGCATGAAATTTGCTGATGATATGAAGAATGAATTTGAAATGTCTATGATTGGAGAGATGAAATTTTTCTTAGGTTTGTAGATTACTCAGACTAATAAAGGTATTTTCATTTGTCAAGATAAGTATGTGAAGGAATTCCTTTAGAAATTTGGTCTTGGAAACTCAAAAACTGTTGGTACTCCTATGATAACCTGTTGCAAATTGTCTAAGGAAGATGAATTTTAGAGAGTGAACCCATCTAGATACAAATCAATGATTGGTGGATTGTTGTACTTTACTCAAACCAGACCGGACATAATGAATGTTCTTTGCATTGCTTCTAGATTTCAGTCTGATCCGAGAGGAAGTCATGATATTGTTGTTAAAAGAATATTCAGATCTTTGGCAGCACCAACAGATTATGGGTTATGGTATCCAAAGGATGATGATTTCGGCTTATGTGCCTATATAGACTTAGATTGGGTAGGAGATGTGGATGACTGGAAGAGAACTACTAGTGGTGCATTGTTTCTTGGGAAGAAGTTGGTTTCATGTCTCAACAAGAAACAATCATGCACTTCATTATCTATTGTTGAAGTTGAATATGTAGCTGCTGCAACTAACTGCACTCAAATTTTATAGATTAAACAAATGTTGAAGGATATAAGGGTAAGTTATAATGAGCCTATTCTTATTCACTATGATAATACTGCTACTATTTATATGTCAAAGAATCTAGTATTTTATTCCAAATCAAAACAAATTTCTATAAGGTATAGTTTCATGAAGGAAAAGGTTGAAGCAAAGGAAGTCAGATTGGTTTATGTGACTACTAAGGAACAAATTGTAGATATTCTAACGAAACCATTTCCTAAAGATACTTTTGAATATCTCAGAGATTAGTTGGGGGTCACCACCCCTCCAGAAGAGACTTAGAGATGTAGGGATGCATCAATCTAGTGAGCTTATCAGAAACATCTTCTGATCTAGGTTGATGGGATGATGTTGCTACTTAGGGGGAGTAGTCATTTATTTGCTTTGGCATCAGCCCTTTGTCATTTATGTCAAAGGGGAGATAGTATTCATGTGAAAATAACAAAATCTTAGGGGGAGAGATATTTTGTTGGTTGTTGATTGTTTGGGGAGATTGTTAGCATTCCTTGGCACTTGGATGCTTTTCATATTCAGTCTTTCCATCAACGCCAAAGGGGGATATTGTTGGCATTACGTTGAAATTTCTTATGTGTTGTCATTTATGTCAACACTATGCTCTGGTTGGATATGGTTCTTTCTCAATTGGTTACTGCTATCTCGATTGGATCTATCCCAATTGGACTTGGTTATCAGTGATTATGATCTGGTATGATCAAATTCATTATTTTGGTTTTGGATGGTTATTCAGGTTGGTTATATGCTTGTCACATTCCGTTGGTTCATGATTTGGTGCCCTGGAAGCTATCGCTTATGTTCTGGATTACCGGTTGGTATATCTTGGTACCGGTTGGCTTTACCGACTGGTGATATTCGATGATTTGGTTAACTGATTTTTGTCCGGCTTATAGAAATGGTTCCTAACATGCTCAAGGCATTCTTGATCGTGTCCTAATTATTTGGTGGCTTTGCATTGGCTGACATGATGATTTGGTGGTCCTATTTGGATCCGGTTGGTTATTCTGTGTTATTGCACTAAGGCTTTCTACTAGCTGGTGAAACGTATTGATATAGGTCTTAGCGGAATTTATGACATATATAATTGATCGGTAGTTTAAATTAGGTCCATGATATGTAATGTAAATCATAATATTTTTCTAGTGGTATCGTGTGATGTAATTTCTATAATTATGGTTTATGGGTTTAGGGTTTAGCCGACCTTGTTGTCAAGGTTGATGACTTGTATTTATAGATGATTTATTCATGTAATTTGGATATGATGATGTTGATCATAGTTGTGTCTACATTATCAAAGAGAGGTTTATGTGTGAACAAGATATATCATTCAATGAAGGTTTGAGAAGGTTTTGTATTGCAGGGAAGACATGTGTTCTTAATCGGAACTGTATCAAGCATTAGGAGACGTTACTTTTACAGTTCATTTTCTTCGGATTGTAGTCCTCTGTTTATGTAAGTTAGTGGGAATTCCCTTTTGTAATGAGCAGTGAGCTCTAGGCAGATGGCCTGATTGCAAGTGTAATCTGCATTGTAATTATTTCACATACTACTGCAGAAGTATTATCTAGTCGTGGGTAGGGTTTCCCACCGTGGTTTTTCCCTTACCGGTTTTTCCATGTCAAAAATATTGGTGTCATGTGTTCTATTATTTCATGCTTTGTCTTTCACTGTGTTCTTTATGTTGTGCTCTAGTAAATGGTTTATAATCTGCATTATTTTTTTATACTTTTGGAAAATTGATTCACCCCCACCCCTTTCATTTTTCTCCCAGTATCAGAGATTCTAATAGAGCCATCTCAACCTTGAAGGAGTAAGGGAGATTAGCTTACCTGGAACACCAAGGTCTTCTCAACCATTCTAGGATTACTATAAATACCTCAGAGACATGCATTGAGGCCACAAAACCATTTATTATCTTATCATGGTGAATTACTATTACCCAACCCTCATAAAATTAATTTATTTAAATTCTCACTTGATTACAAGATAAAATCCCAATGAGATATTCTGGTGGTCTAGACTCTCAGTAACCTCGTTGTCTACTCCCCTTGACCCCAGTCACTCACTTGGGAGCCAAATCCCCCTAGCATGCACCTAGACCTTAGGGTGACAATAATGTACATCACATAAACATGGGCTCTCAATACATCATAACCAGATAACCAAGGTTATACATCAAATAATAATATTCAAAAGTGTTGGAATAAGGGATCACTGAGAGGGGGGGTGAATCAGTGATCTACCGGTTATTAAATTTTTGGATTTAACTTTAAACCACCAGAAGCATATGTTGGCATTATTGGCATTAAGTTGTCATTGATGTCAATAGGTTTGGCATAGTCACCGGTAAGTAAGAAGTGGTGATAGGTATAGGAGAAGTAAGACATGATGATGTCAATCCATATTTATGTAAGAAGATTGAAGGTAAGTTACCAGTACACATGAAATGCATCATCTACTACTAAAGAAAGCCCACTGGAAAGACAAATCAAGCAAGCAAGAGAAGAACTGAAGGATGTAAACCGATATACTCAGAGAAGATCAATGATGTTGGTAAATAGACTAAGTAATAGGACCAACATGTTTTATGGAAGGACAAGTTGATCCACTGACAAAGAAGAGGTATACAGGAATGAAGGCCCACCAGTGGAGTTAGGTTATACCAGTAAGGTCAGTTGAACCAGTAGTCAATATTGGTCAACCAAGAATATCAAACTGACATGGAAAACCAAGAAGAGGAGGATGTCGACAAAGATGACAGCTAAAAGCTAGGTGGTGATCATGCACAGGTTGGTGAAGTGTGCATCAACATAACAGTCAGTAAGCAGGTCCGATTTTATGAAGAACTCGCAAGTCATGGGAGGATGGAATAAGATTGTGGCTTGAGGAAGACAAGCTGGGAAGCGATTGAACTTATCCTGCAAGAAGATCTGATCTTCGTACCCGTTCGCTGAAAGAAACAGCCAAGCCATTAATGGTGTGTGATAGAGAAAAGTAGAAAAGCATGGTGCAGATCTCCTGATTTAGAAAACATGCATTAGAATATGAGGTGTTGGTGATGTTGATCTATGAAATGCAAATCATCTCTCTGAAAAAGAAGATCTGGTCAAATCTAATATAGATCGAGTTGGTGAAGGAAAATCCTAACATGACACTATTTGAATGTTGCTTTGGTGGGAACCATAGAAGATAAATGTGTGAGCTCGAGACTGAAGTTAGTGGATGCTTGATGCAAAGAGTGAGAAAGAAGAGAGCTTGAGCAAGGAGAAAGATCATCTTCCTTAGAGTATATTCTAAGAAAATTGTAGAGTGAGTTAGCAGGCAAACTAATGAGAGGGTCTACCTGGCAGAGACAGAGTAACTGGTAAACTATTGCAGGTCTAACAATTATTCTAATTGGTGATATGTGATTGATCAAGAAGGCATCTAAGTGTGACATAGTGTGGTGTAAGGCTAAGAGAGAAAGCTGAGAGGTTAAGAGTAACCGATGAGTGACTAGAGAGAGAAATCTGATAACTGGTAGTGTGAAAACTAGTGAAGAAGAGAAGTTTGTTAATCAACAATAATCTATTCATCAAGTGTTGCAGAACTCATTTGCAACTAGGTGGTATAACTATATCAAAATTATATTTCATTATACATCAGCAAGTTGGAGCTTGGTGCAGGGGTTGCTGCTCCTTAGGTTAGTGCCCTAAATCATTGTAATCCATTGTTTCATTGTGAGGCTAAATTGGAGTAGTAGACTCCAATAGCATTTCTCACCAAGGTTTTTCCCATATTGGGTTTTCCTCATACATCTAGTGTTGTGGGTTGGATTTGTGTGTTTGCCTCTTTTGATATCCACATTTATCTAATAGGTTTGATTGTTTAGTGCTTAGGGTGATAACCAGTATACCAAGGTTGTTTAAAAGGAAATAAATTTAGATATCATTGATTCACCCCTCTCAATGGTACATTGTGTTCAACAATTGGTAATAGAGACTAGGTTCCCGGTTGATTAAATCTTGGGTAGATTTTGGTCTTAGAACACAATGGCAATAAATGAGTCTGCCTCCTCAAAATCCCCAATGTTTGATGGATCTAACTATGCTATCTGGAGTAGAAGAATGGAGACCTATATTTCCTCCCTTGGTTTTGATGTGTAGATGTCTGTCAAGAGTGGGTATATTGTCCCTAGTGTTCCTCCCACTAATCCGGATGCCAAGAAGGAGTATAAGAATAATGCAGAGGCTAAACATGCTATCATAAGTGGGTTGTCTGATAATGAGTTTGTCAAGGTCATGTGGGTACCTGCAAGAAGTTGTGTTCACTTTTTGGCCAAAAAGTGGAAGTTTTTTCCTATTTTTTCAATTTCATCTTGTTTGACCTAAATATTTGAGGCACTTCAAGAATGAATCTTGAAAAAATTCAGTAATATAAAATGTAGTGCTCGAAGTCTACTTTCCAAATATGTAATTTATTTTAATACCCAAATCTTAAAAATGAAGTTTGAATAGCTATTACTAAAACCTATAGTTTAAAAGTCACTTTTTAGGACCATACCATGCCCGTTTATGGCAAGCATAATTTGACCTAAATGAAATTATTTTATAAGTACTTTTGGAAAAAGATCTGTAACTCACTCATCTTTGATGAGAATTTTTTTTTGTAATTTTTTTTTGCATATTTTTTTTTGGTAATTTTTTATTGGGCATAATCATTATTTTGAAAAATTATTGTGTACGGCAAGCATAATTTGACCTAAACTTACATTTTTTGGTTTTTTTTTTTTAACTGTATAGAATTGTCTCTAGTTTAATGCCATATATTTTTTTTTCAAAAAATTGAGAGACAAAAAAGTTATTAAAAAACTAAAAAACCATGTTATTTCGAGTTTATGGACCTCTTTCATTACTAATTATTTAAAAAATAAAAATATTGATCCATTTTCTAAAATAATTACATATTTCAAATCTAGACAGTCTCTACTATAATGGGTTTTCATTGTTTAAAAAAATTCTGGAAATTTGGTGTTTAGATATATTTTTGAGGTCATTATTTTATATGAAGATTGATTTGGCCTTCAAGTTGTAGATCAAACCAGGTCCAAGCCAAAGGGTCAGCTCTCCAAGCCATTTCCCAACCCAAAACCGAAGCTACAACCGAACCAAAATTTGATTTTTTTAGAAACGGGATCCCGTTTTAAAATAATTAAAAACACATTTAGCAAATGGGATCCCGTTTTGAAATGGGGTCCTGTTTCAAAAACAAAACGGGAGCTCGTTTCCCTTTTTTTTTAATTAAAAAAAATAAAAAATAAACTATATATACATTTTTATTTTTATTTTTTTAAAACAAAACAAAACTATATATACATGAAATATAACCTTTGTCTTTTTCCTTTCTTATACTTTAAGTTATATTTCATGTATATATTGGCAGGATGTTTGAGAGTGGTTTTGGATCTCTAGGAGTTATAATACAAATTCTAGATTTTAGAAGACCTTATAAATTGTGATGTAATAGAACCTATAATGTCGTAATACAATATATTATGTCATAATAGGTCCTAATGTGTCATAATAGGTCCTATTGTGACATAATAGGTCCTATTATGACATAATACGACCTGTTAAGTCATAATAGGTCCTATTGTGACATAATAGGTCCTATTATGACATAATACGACCTACTAAGTCATAATAGGTCCTATTATGTCATAAGACCCCTCAAAAGGACCTATTATGACATTATACCTCTTACTAGGACTTATTATGACTTAAGACCCCTTAGTAGGACCTATTATGACATAATAGGATCAATTATCACATAATAGGACCTATTATGTCAAAATAGGTCCTATAATGTCATAAGACCCCTTAAGAGGACCTATCATGTCATAATAGGTCCTATTATGTCATAAGACCCCTTAAGAGGACGTATTATGACATTATACCCCTTAGTAGGACCTATTGAAGGGTATTATGTCATAATAGGACTGATTATGACATAATAGGACCTATGATGACATAATAGGTCATATTATGTCATCACAGGTCCTATTATGACATCATAGGTAATATTATGTCAAAAAAACCCTTAAGATGACCTATTATGACTTTATACCCCTTAGTAGGACTTGTTAAGGGGTATTATGTTATAACAGGACCTATTGTGACATAATAGGACCTATAATGTCATAATATGATAATAGGTCTTATTGTGACATAATAGGTCCTTTTGTGTCATAATAGGTCCTTTTGTGTCATAATACCCCTTAAGAGGACCTATTATGACATTATACCTCTTACTAGGACCTATTATGACATAAGACCCCTTTGTAGGACCTATTATATAATGTCATAAGACCCCTTAAGAGGACATGTCATGTGATAATTGGTCCTATTATGTCATAAGATCTCTTAAGAGGACCTATTATAACATTATGCCCCTTAGTAGGACTTGTTAAAGGGTATGATGTCATAAAAGGACTAATTATGACATAATAGGATCTATGATGATGTAATTAATAGGTCCTATTATGTCATCGTAGGTCCTATTATGACATCATAGGTCTCATTATGTCATAAAACCACTTAAAAGGACCTATTATGATTGTATACCCCTTACTAGGACCTACTAAGGGGTATTATGTCATAATAGGACCTATTGCAACATAATAGGACACATAATGTCATAATACAACCTATTATGTCATAATAGGTGCCATTGTGATATCATAGGTCCTATTATGACATGATACGACCTATTATGACATAAGATGACCTATTATGTCATAATACAACCTATTATGTCATAAGACCCCTTAAGAGGACCTATTATGACATAAGACCCCTTAGTAGGACCTATTATGACATATGTAGAGAAAGATAAGTTGGTTGGAAGAGAGAAATGGTACGTTTAGAGAGAGTTAAGGGGTATTATGTCATAACAGGACCTATTGCTACATAATTGGACCTATAATGTCATAATATGACCTATTATATCGTAATAGGTCACATTGTGACACAATAGGTCCTATTGTGGCACAACAGATCCTGTTGTGACACAATAGGTCCTATTATATCATAATAGGTCCTATTGTAACACAATAGGACCTATTATGTCATAAGACCCCTTAGGAGGACCTATTATGACATTATACCTCTTACTAGGACCTATTATGACATAAGACCCCTTAGTAGGACCTATTATGACATAATAAGATCGATTATCACATAATATGACCTATTATGTCATAATAGGTCCTCTTATGTCATAAGACCCCTTAAGAGGACCTATTATGACATCATACCTCTTACTAGGACCTATTATGACACAAGAACCCTTAGAAGGACCTATTATGACATAATAGCATTGATTATCACATAATAGGACCTATTATGTCATAATAGGTCCTATAATGTCATAAGACCCCTTAAGAGGACCCATCATGTCATAAAAGGTCCTATTATGTCATAAGACCCCTTAAGAGGACCTATTATGACATTATACCCCTTAGTAGGACCTGTGTAAGGGTATTATGTCATAATAGGACTAGTAATGACATAATAGGATCTATGATGATGTAATAGGTCCTATTATGTCATCATAGGTCCTATTATGACATCATAGTTCATATTATGTCATAAAACCTCTTAAGAGGACCTATTATGACTTTATACCCCTTACTAGGATTTATTAAGGGGTATTTTATCATAATAGGACCTATTGTGACATAATAGGACCTATAATGTCATAATAAGACCTATTATATCATAATAGGACCCATTGTGACATAATAGGTCCTATTATGACATAATACGTCTTATTATGTCATAAGACCCCTTAAGAGGACCTATTATGACTTTATACCTCTTACTAGGACGTATTATGACATAAGACCCCTTAGTAGGACCTATTATGACATATGTAGAGAAAGATAAGTTGGTTGGGAGAGAGAGATGGTACTTTTAGAGTGAGTTAAGGGGTATTATGTCATAACATGACTTATTGTGACATAATAGGACTTATAATGTCATAATATGACCTATTATGTCATAATAGGTTCTATTGTAACATAATAAGTTCTATTATGTTATAATAGGACCTATTGTGTCATAATAGGAGCTATTGTGACATAATAGGTCCTATTATGTCATAATATGTCCTATTGTGACATAATACGACCTATTATGTCATAATGGGTCCTATTGTGACATAATATGACCTATTATGTCATAGGACCCCTTAAGAGGACCTATTATGACATAAGACCCCTTAGTAGGATCTATTATGACATATTAGTATCGATTATCACATAATAGCACCTATTATGTCATAATAGGTCCTATAATGTCATAAGACCCCTTAAGAGGACCTATCATGTCATAAGACCGCTTATGAGGACCTATTATAACATTATACCCCTTAGTAGGACCTGTTAAAGGGTATTATGTCATAATAGGACTAATAATGACATAATAAGATATGTGATGATGTAATAGGTCCTATTATGTCATCATAGGTCCTATTATGCCATCATAGGTCATATTGTGTCATAAAACCCCTTAAGAGGACCTATTATGACTTTATACCCTTTACTAGGACTTGTTAAGGGGTATTATGTCATAATAGGACCTATTGTGACATAATAGGTCCCATTGTGACATAATAGGTCCTATTATGACATAATACGACCTATTATGTCATAATACGACCTATAATGTCATAAGACCCCTTAAGAGGACCTATTATGGCATTATACCTCTTACTAGAACCTATTATGACGTAAGATCCTTTAGTAGGACCTATTATGACATATGTAGAGAAAGATAAGTTGGTTGGGAGAGAGAGATGGTACATTAAGAGAGAGGGAGAGATGTATATATAGAGAAATATAGGTACGTAGGGGATAAGGGGAGGTGTATAGAGAGAGCGGAGATAAAGAGTAAAGAGTTAAGGATGTGAGAGAGAGGTAGAGACATAGTTTTAGATTTTGGGAGAGAGGGGACAAAGTGAGATTGAAAAGAAAAAAAAGACAAAGAGAAATGTGACTTATATATTAATTTTATATTTCATGTATATATAGCTTGTATTTTTTATAAAAACAATTAAAAAAATAAAATAAAATTTTAAAAAAAGGAAATGGAATCCTGTTTTGTTTTTGAAACGAGATCCTGTTTCTTAGATCTAGGCTCAGGATCTCGACGTGAAATGGGATCCTATTTCAAATGTTGGCTCAGGATCCCGACATGAAACATGATCCCATTTTTTTTCTCATGCGCTCCATACGATTTGCCATTTCTTTCTAAGTGTAAAACTTCCACACTAAGTGGACACAACTTTGTGCATTTACCCATACACTGTGCATCCACCAAGGAGACTTGGGATAAAATGTAGGGGTTATTTGAAGGAGATGCAAAAGTCAAAGAGGCCAAGGTGCAAGCACTAAGGGGTCAACTTGAAGGCATCAAGATGAAGGATGAAGAAAAGATTGTAGACAACCTTCATAGAATAGATGAAACTGTGAACACCATCAAAGGACTTGGAGAAGAAATTGTAGATGAGATTCTTGTCAAGAAGGTACTTAGATCTCTCACACCTAAGTATGACACTAAGGTTTCTGCCATAGAGGAATCCAAGGATCTGAGGATCTTCACAATGGATGAGCTATTTGGCTCACTAACAACATATAAAATGAGAACAACTGATGAAGCATCCTCAAGGAAAGAGGCAATACTCAACTCCACTAAAAAGAGCTAGGAAGAGGTTGCTCATAAAGGATCCAGTGAAGACTCAAATGCAGAGGTAGCAAAAATTTTCAGAAAGCTCAAGAGAGGATCTGACAAGTATAAAGGAAAGTTACCACTCAAATGTTTCAACTGTGGTAAAGTTGGACACTTTGCTACAAAATAACCTTATAATGAAACCGGTGGAGATGGTCCAAAAATTTTAGCAGATCTGCTAGTAAAGACAAAGAAATAAATGTCTACCAGAAAGGAAGAAGAGGCCACTGCAAGCAAAACAACCTATACACTTTTGAGGATGATGCCACAAACTAAGAAAGTCCATTAGAAGATGACTACCATGAGAATGAAAGAGAAGTTAATCTCTTTATGGCACTTGATGAACCGGTTGATGAAGATGAAGGAGAAGAATACATTGAGGCCAAAGTGGATCTAGAAGGTGAGCTCATAAGTGCTCTTGAGAAGCTGAGTAAAATAAGAAGAGAACTCAATAAGTTCAAGCTTGCTGCAGTAGATGATCAAGGACTCTTGAAGCAATCCCTAGATGAGTCCAATCAAGTTATATCTAACTTTAAACTCTAGTTGGAAGAAGCCAAGAGGATATGTGAAATTACATCCTCTGATTTGATAAAGAAGGAAAAGGAGCATCAAGATTTGGGAGCAGAAATAGTGAAGCTTAGAAAGGAGCTTGGAAAAAGTAAGGAAGAAATGAAAGTGAGAAGCAAATATGAAGGCAGCACCGAAGCCTTGGACAAGATGCTAAGAAATCAGAATCCATCTAAAGATACCGATGGCTTAGGATTTGAGAAGGACAACGTTCAAATAGCAAGGACACATCTGGTAAGGAGATACAATTCACTCTAAGCAAGGATACCAGTAAGAAGACATACACAAATGCTGTTAGAAACTGCCACACAAATCGGTATACACAATCAATGAACTAGAGGCCACACTCAATGTAAAGACATGTAGATCTAAGGAGAAATGCAATATTTGATCATGAAGGATTCACCAGAGTTAGCAGCATGAAAGGAAGACCCCCGGTGAGGCAGTCGTTTGTAGGACCAAGGCAACCTAACTGGTATGTTCAAAAATTTCATGGTTATTGTTACTGGTGTAATGAATTTGGACATAGGATAGCTGATTGTATATTAACCAATAAGCCCACTATGATTTATGAAAGTAGAAATCCATTTAGTGTACTCTAGGATATGAATGTTGTCTATTATTAGTGCAATGGATTTGGTCATAGGATTTTTGAATGTAGGAAGAATAAATCGGCATCCTACAATAGTTTCAAAGATTCATTCTTAAATGAAAATGTGAAATGCTATAGCTATCAAGAGTTTGGACATATAGAAAAGTTTTGTAAAAATAGGAAAATCAAGTAGAAGAGGAAAAACCCTAATCAAGAATCGGTAGTTAAATAGGAGCACAAAATAGCAGCTAACAAGAAGAAAGAAACCAAACCGATATGGGTTGAGAAAGAAAAGGACAAGGTAGAATCAACTCTGATATTGTAGATTGCCTTACATGTTGAAAGGAAAAATCTATGGGTTGTTGACAGTGGTTGTTCCAACCACATGACGGATGATAAAAATAAATTTATCAAGCTTGAAGATTGGAATGGTGGTTCAGTAAGATTCAGAGACAACTCATCCATCAAAATAAAGGGAAAAGGTACTCTAAATAT
The DNA here is from genome assembly GCF_030272615.1 of Cryptomeria japonica. Taxonomy (NCBI): domain Eukaryota; kingdom Viridiplantae; phylum Streptophyta; class Pinopsida; order Cupressales; family Cupressaceae; genus Cryptomeria; species Cryptomeria japonica. The sequence goes on along the minus strand of NC_081408.1, from coordinate 576,897,191 downwards.
TGATGGAAAACTAAAGGCACGTGATGTGTATTATGTTGAAGGCCTAAACAACAACCTGTTGAGTGTGAGTCAGATGTGTGACAAAGGTTACAAATTCACCTTTGATTCTACTGGCTTCCAGATAAAGAAAGAGAGTAATGGTCAGACTATAGAAAAAGGTAAGAGGATAGATGGTAATGTATACAATCTGAAAGAATGTTTTGAATCCCAATGTATGTTGGGACAAGTGGATGAAAATTGGTTGTAGCATAAAAGATTAGGCCACATAAATTTTGATAACTTAGTTATAGTAAGCAAAAAGGGGTGTGTAAGAAATATTCCACCCATCATCAAACCGGTAAGCATATTCTATGATGAATGTGTGAAAGAGAAGCAGACCAAGGTGAGCTTCAAAACAAAAGAGGACAAAACCTCAAGACCACTTGAAATTGTACATACAGATCTATGTAGTCCAACTAGGACAAGAGATCTTGCTAGTGAAAGATATTTTATGCTCTTCATTGATGACTATTCAAGAATGACATGGGCCACTTTCCTACAAGATAAATCACAAGCATTTGAAAGATTCAAAATTTTTAGGAAGATGGTGAAGGATAGTGGGTGCAAGTTGAAATGTCTAAGATCAAACCAGGGTGGAGAGTTCACATCAAATTTGTTTGAAGATTACTATGAAAGAAATAGAATTAGAAGGCAATACTCAGCCCCTTGGACACCACAACAAAATGGTGTGGTAGAAAGGAATAACATGATAGTCAAAGAGATGGCCATAATTGTGTTAAATGAGGCTAGTTTGCCAGACATATATTGGAAGGAAGCGATTCATACTATTGCATATACCTTGAACCAGGTTCAACTAAGAACAAACAATAGAATGACACCTTATGAGTTGTGGTATGATTGGAAATCATCAATCAAGAATTTTAAGGTATTTGGAAGCAAATGTTTTATTAAGAGAGATATGGATGGTTTAGGTAGTTTTAATTCTAGGAGTGATGAAGGAATCTTCTTTGGTTACTCATCTAACAACAAGGCCTATAAATGCTACAACAAAAGACTAAGAATAGTCATTAAGAGTGTGGATGTAAGAATTGATGAGGATATGCACAAAGAAAGACAATCATAGGTAAATCGGTGTGATAATTCTGATGATGAAGGTGAGGAAGCTCAATGAGACAATGAACCAGAAGAAGCATCCAAAAAGGCTCCTAACCGGTATGTGTAGATGAACCACCCAGAAGAGAAGATTCTAGGCAATAAGAGTGATGGTGTGCAAAATAGGAGAAGACTTACTAGGAATGATGAACAAGTCAACTTTTGCCTCATAACTAAAGTAGAACCTAAAACCTTCAATGAGGCTAGCAAAATTCAAAAATGGATGGATGCCATGGAAGAAGAGTTGCAATAGATTGAGAAGAACAAGACTTGGGAATTAGTCCCTAGACCAGAAGACAAGAACATCATTGAAACCAATGGGTCTACCAGAATAAGAGGAATAAAGAAGGTAAAATTATTAGGCATAAAGCTAGACTTGTGTGCAAGGGTTACTCTCAAGTAGAGGGCATTGATTTTGAAAAAACTTTTGCATCGGTAGCTATATTAGAAGAAATTAGAATGTTTCTAGCCTTTTCTGCCTACAAGGGTTATAAATTATATCAAATGGATGTAAAATTTGCCTTCCTAAATGGAAATTTGGAAGAAGAAGTGTACATGGAGCAACCAGAAGGGTTTTTGCTACATAATGATGAAACCTCTGTGTGCCAGTTAAAGAAAGCCATTTATGGTTTAAAGCAAGCTCCTCAAGAATGGTATTCAAGGCTAGATCAGTACCTAAAGGAGCAAGGATTTAGAAAGGGGAGTGTTGACAACAATTTATACATCAAGAAAGATGGAAACCACATGATCATTGTGATTGTGTATGTAGATAACATTATTTTTGGAGGCAACAAGGACACCCTTTGCAAAGAATTTGTTGATAAAATGCAGTCAGAATTTTATATGTAAATGCTTGGAGAATTGACATACTTCCTTGGTTTGTAGATATCACAACAAGATAAGGGAATCTTTATCTCACAAACCAATTATGCAAAGGATATGTAACATGTTGAAGAAATTTCAAATGGAGGATTGCAACCGGTAAGTACTCCCATGGTGATCAGAAGCAAATTAAGCAAGAATGATGAATCACTGGTGGTGGATCAAACATTGTATAGATCCATGATAGGCAGCCTATTGTATCTTACATCTTCTAGACCAGATATAGTGTAGATAGTGTGCATGGTGGCAAGATTTTAAGCTACACCTAAGCAGTCACATATGAATGTCGTAAGCATAATTTTTAGGTACTTGCAAGGAACACTCAGTTATGGATTGTGGTACGCTAAACAAGGGGAATTCCTCTTGGAAGTATATAATGATGTCGATTGGGTAGGTTGCATTGATGACTGGAAGAGCACAAGTGGTGGTGCATTCTTCCTAGGTGACTGGTTGGTCTCATGGCATAGCAAGAAGCAAGATTCAGTCTCCCTATCAACTATTGAAGCAGAATAAATTGTTGTTGCTACATGCTGCTCTCAGGTGATTTGGATGAAGCAAACCCTCAAGGACATACAGGTGTACATCTCTAATCATATTCCCATCCGGTGCGATAATTTTAGTGGCATCAACATATCAAAGAATACAGTGATGCATTCCAAGACAAAGCATATAGCCATCAAGTATCATTTTCTCATAGAGAAGGTTGAAAGATAGGAAGTAAAGATGGATTATGTCCCTATAGGAGAGCAAGTGGCAAAAAATTTCACCAAACCATTGCTGGTAAGCACTTTTGGGTACTTAAGACACAAGTTGGGAGTTGTCACCTTCCTTATGTACTTAAGTTAGTAAGGATTTATTTGGTTTAGGGAGAGTTCATAGAAGTATCTATAGCTCTTGAACCACATGTTCATCAAAGGGAAAGTTCAAGGTTGTATATCTCAGTACCGGCTGTAATCCCTAAGAGAAGATTTGACTAAGGCAAAGATAGGTATGATTCAAAGTGGGAGTATAAAGTAACCTGACTCTTGTCATTGTGTCAAAGGGGGAGAAATCTACTAGTATGAAGTCTTGCAGTAAGTTGACATCAATGCCAAAGGGGGAGATTGTTGGCATTATTGGTATTAAGTTGTCAATGATGTCAACTGGTTTGGCATGATCACCGCTAAGTAACAAGTGGTGACCGGTATAGGAGAAGTAAGACATGATGATGTCAATCTATATTTATGTAAGCAGATTGAAGGTAAGTTACCAGTACACATGAAATGCATCATCTACCAATAAAGCAGGCCCACCGGCAAGACAAAGCCAACAAGAAAGAGAAGAACTGAAGGATGTAAACCGGTATACCCAGAGAAGATCAATGATGTCTATAAATGGACTATGTAATAGGACCAAAATGTTTGATGGAAGCCCAAGTTGATCCACTAACAAAGAAGAGGTATGCAGGAATGAAGGCCCACTAGTGGAGTTAGGTTATACTGGTAAGGTGAGTTGAACCCATAGTCAATCTTGGTCAACCAAGAATGTCAAACCGACAAGGCAAACCAAGCAGAGGAGGATGTCGACAAAGATGACAGTTGGAAGCCAAGTGGTGATCATGCATAGGTCAGTGAATTGTGCATCGATGTAATAGTTAGCAAGTAGGTCAGATTTTATGAAGAAACCACAAGTCATGGGAGGATGGCAGAAGATTGCGGCTTGAGGAAGACAAGATGGAAAGCGATTGAACTTATCCTACAAGAAGAGTTGATCTTCGTACCTTTTTCAATGAAGGAAATAGTTGAGCCATTAATGGCATGTGACAAAGAAAAGCAGAAAAGCATGGTGTAGACCTCTAGATTTAGAAAACACCCATTAGAATGTGAGGCGTTGGTGGTGTTGATTGATGACATGCAAATCATCTCTCTAAAAAAGAAGATCAGATCAAATCCAATATGGATCGATTTGGTGAAGGAAAAACCTACCACGACACTGTTTGAATGTTGCTTTGGTAGGAACCCTAGAAGATAAATGTGTGAGCTTGAAACTAAAGTTAGTGGATGCTTGATGCAAAGAATGAGAAAGAAGAGATCTTGAGCAAGGAGAAAGATCATCTTCCTTAGAGTTTACTCTAAGAAAGTTGCAGAGTGAGTTAGTAGGTGAATCGGTGAGAGGGTTTAACTAATAGAGAGAGAGTAATTGGTAAACTATTGCAGGTCTAATAGTTAAGCTAATTGGTGAGGTGTGATTGATCAAGAAGGTATCTGAGTGTGACATAGTGTGGTGTGAGGATGAGAGAGAAAGAAGAGACTCCAAGAGTAACAAGTGAGTGATCAAAGAGAGAAATGTGATAGTCGGCAATGTGAGAACCAGTGAAGAAGATAAGTTTGTTAAGCAATAGTAATCTATTGATCAGGTGTTACATAACTCATTTGCAACCCAGTGCTATAACTGCATCAAAATTGTATTTAATTATACATCACAGAGTTGGAGCTTGGTGTAGAGGTTGGTGCTCCTTGGGTTGGTGCCCTAAATCATTATAATCCATTGTTTCATTGTGAGGCTAGATTGGAGCAGTAGACTCCAACAACATTTCTCACTGAGGTTGTTCCCATATTGGGTTTTCCTCATACATCTGGTGTTGTGGGTTGCATTTGTGTGTTTTCCTGTTTTGATATCCACATTTGTTTAACCAGTTTGATTGTTTAGTGCTTAGGATGATAACTGGTATACCAAGGTTGTTTAAAAGGAAAATAATTTAGATACCACTTATTCACCCTCCTCTCAGTGGTACATTGTGTTCAATAACATAAACATGAAACTAAAATGCAAGAACATAAAATAATCAACCACAAAATCATAACACTAGGATTTTTACGTGGAAACCCAATTGGAAAAACCATGGTGGGATTTGAACCCACTATATTATTCCACTATGGACAATAGCAAAAGAATATTATAATATGGGGAATGCACAGGAATTCAGGCACACTGCCTAGATCTCACAGCTCAAATACAATAAGGGCTATAAACTTGGAAGGATCACTTCCTTACTGATTAATTACAATGATGATTTATAGTAAATAATCTCCAAAATAGCATCTACAATTCCTGGATGAGTTCCGGTTAAGTGCCAAATAAACTGACTGTATCACCTCTATTGTTCTGCTCTGTTATGCCCTATTCTCTATCTCAGTCAACAACTAGATCAAGAATTCATACGTGAAATTGCACTACAAAGGATTCTTGATCACCACTCACTCACATACAATCATACCATACACCAAAAAGATCTTCCACACTAGACATATATTCACAATCACATAATAGATTGTTTATCAAGTTGACCTGCTAATGTAACGTGTATTCATATGTTGGCTTGACCAGATCACCAAAATGATGATAAAATGATGTTTCTATGTCAGCTCAATCATTCCATACATGATTCATAACACCGCAATCACCGAAAAGCTTCCAGACCAAAACTGCTATGTCCAACCTGAAATCTTGGTTAACTAGCTACCGATTGACATCCTCTTCCAAAAATCAAGATCCATGATTACTGGATGGGAATATCATGAATATTTGCCATCAATGACAACCCTAAACCAATAATCAACCATCAAAAGCTACCAGATGAGTGTCAATTTCCAACAATCTCCCCCTTTGGCATTGATGGCAACATTCGCGAACAATGGCTAAGCGTTGGAACTTGTACACCGGATCAAAGGAATTTTTAAGGCTCCCCCTTAGATAAAGAGTTCTGAAACTTGTAATTATACTCTTCTATTGTATGTTTTTCACCTTTACTCTCCCCCTTTGACAACAATGCCAAATATGGGGTGTTGTCCAAAACTTATATAGAAAGATATTTACCAGAGACTTTACAAATACTTAAAGATGTCAGGAAAAATGTTCTTCAAAATTCCTAGGTGAGTGTCCCACCCACTCTTCAAGTTGTCCAAAACTGTAATCAAGGAACTGAAAACATATGCATGAATCTCCTCATCCTTCAATTTAGATGGAACATGTCATCCCATAGCCTTCATAGAGTCAACCTTATTGCTCAATATGATGTCCAACCGGGGGGCAATCAAGTTCTGAAGTTTACCAACACTCCTTAAAATTTTGTCCTTATCTGCATTAAGGCTTGTGATTTGATCATTTAGAGCTAATATATGTCCTTCTATGCTACTGGTAAGGGATACATTAGGGTCAAATTACTATGAAATATGAATAAGTTTACCCTGGCAAACACTTATTTGCTTGTCTATATCAACTGTGAACTTTGGAAAAATTAGACAAGACTTTTATATTTTACCACCTTCTATCAATACATCTGAAATAGTCTACAGACCATTATTCAGTCTAACTCTATCATTTTCAATCATTTTCCATAATGTCTGCATTCTTACCTCCTTAAATCTATCCAAAACTCGTTTAGTAGTAATCTTCTCCTAAGAATCAAAATTTGTATTTACATTATTAATCAAATGCAATAATTTACCAGAGGTGATAGGATTAGGATCTAACTGTACACTCAGAGCCACCTTCTATAATGCATCAACAAACATGAAAATGAGCTTTTTGTCTTTGGACTCTTATTTGACAAGATCATGACTGGCCTAAGCTTGAACAACTGTTTCATCAGCTTCTCTATAGGTGACATTTGTCCAAGATTTAGAGGACCACCTAGATTGATATAGATTTTAGGTGGGGTCCTTGTGACTATAGGAGTCGTGTCAATTATCAAATCAACAACTCCTTTACCCTTGTCTACCTCAACATCATTTACTTCTTCTTTCTTAGGTTCCTTTTCAGCTCCATCCCCTTTATCATGTGCACCGGTGTTGCCACTTGGTGTAATATCATCCTTATGAATCTCAGGAACTACAGAACTATCTACCATTGAAGGATTATCACTGGTCTTAGCATCAAGGGTTGTGTTGCCTTGATATTACAGATGTCCCTCAGTCTGAGTTTCATCCTTCTAGTCACCAAAAACACCTTGTTTTACTTTTGACTAAGAAGACTTAACTACATCTTTATAGAAAGGATTAGTCTTCAATATTCTTCTCTAGATATCTTCAGTTTCCTTTCTCACTTCTTCCACCTTCCCAATCATCAACCTATTCACCCTATTTTTGCTTCTGAATTCTTTCTTGTTAGATTCCTCAATGAGCCTTTTGGCTTCATCTTGGGAGACACAAGTGCAAACATTAATTAACTCTCTCTTCTTCATTTCCTTATCAAACTTACTAGTTGTTAGCTTCCTTGCATCAATAACAACCTTAGCCAGATTTTCATAATATACTCCAATATTCTTTAAATTTCCATCAATAATTATTTCATCAATTAGTTGGTTTGTTGTTAATGGAGGAAAAATTATGTATTTACCTGCTAGTTACCTGACTCAATATCTTTGTCAAGTTGAGTTTCAACCTTTCTTGCTCTCTTGGGTCTTCCAGTAGGGGCAAGTTCAAATTTGTCTTTCTTTATTTGCTGGGCTCCACCAAACTATGGCTTCCTCACCACCCTTACAAATTTACCTCTCTTCTTATCCTTATATTCCTCTTCATCAGGAGATACAACAACATAGGTTCACTTAGGCTTCTCCTTTTACTTCAAAATTCCCTTTCTAGATGAGCTCTCTCTTGTAGATGGTGCTACTAGAATAGGGGCATACTTAGTCTCTTTTGGTTTAGCTTTAGAGGAAACTGGTTTAGCATTAGGATTTTTGGTTTCCTCTTTAGCCTCCATCTGTGCATGTTTCTCTCTATCCTGATTCACCTCCTCCAAGGTGAATCCCATTTGAATAGCTACTTCCTTAGCCATCTTCAAAAATTTCCTCTTCCTTGTAGGGGATGTGAGTTGTTTGTGCAACTCTAGGTCTTTCTCCTTGAATGTGTCAAACCTTTATTCCTTTTCATCAACTGGATTACTCAACATGTATTGAGCATAGGCATCTAGGGTAGCCACATCAACTTGATAACCCATAGGAAGAATCTACATAGTCCTTGGCTCAACAACTTCTATTAAGCATTGGTCCTTATCAACCATGAAGAAAATTATTTTCTCATACTTCTCCACTATTTCCTTTGGAATTCTTTCTCTGTTCTTCATTGTGGCCTGGAATGTTTTGAAATAACCCAATAGAGTGGATATTCTCATTTTAGCAACACCAATTCCCATAATCCCTTCTTGTATTTTCATTGCAACTGGCTTATCATAGGCCCATTGGACCTTTCCTTAGACCCTAGGGATTTTATTCATGAAATACAGTGCCACACAGATGATAAGGTTGTCAAACTTAAAGGTGTGCTTCTTGTCTTGTTTGATTTTCTTCAAATTGATTAACAACTTATTCAAGAGAACTGTACACAAATCATACCTCTTGTCTTCCTTCAACATTAGATAGGCAGAGTATATAGCAGTACCAGAGATAGATTTTTGTCTCCTTGGCTGGTAAAATTTATATCCAACCACCATTGATGCAAACTTGACATCACGCTCAAGAATGTCATTTATTGGAATCACTCTGTTGTCAAACTGAGAACCAGTGGCATCAATCACAATGTTGTTTGATATTTTCCTCAGGCTGGGAACTTCACTGGATGTGCTCAAACAAGTCATGGCCTTGATTGCTTGCTGAGTAATCTTGTGAGGCTTATCTAACCACACAAGTTCATCATGGATTTTGCTGAGTAGGAACCGAATCCATTCTTTCTTGTCAAATGTCAGAAAATGCACAAACTAAGAGAAACCCTTGGCCTGCAAGTGCTGATATTCTGGCTTGAGGTTTCCCAAGTTGTTTGCTAGATGCTTGTTGTGCAGGTTCAACATGTTAGAACTCCCAAGTTCATCAAGGTCATAGTGGATATATTCCCTTATGTCCTCATTGTGAAGAACATCATAGGGTATACAGGAACACACTCCTTTGAGATCATCCTCGACTAATTTGAAAGGATGTTTCTTAAAAATAGGCCGAGCTCTATCATTGATTTCCACAACCAATAGGGTAGCAATTCCAAAAGATGACATTTAGAATTTAGGGTTTGTAGAGACTATAGTCTGAAATGGATAAATACCTTAATTCTTAATCGGGTAGTGGAATTCTCTTTAGGATCGTTGTAATCATTGTTTAGACTGCCAAATAACTTTTCTCTTATTCTTTGCACTATTCTCTAGATCACATTGTGACAAATAAACCTTTGAAATTCCCTTTTAACCTTCGAAAACCTAATTTTCCATTGTAATAAATGTTGCAACTAGTTACCTTGATTTTCGTGGAGTCACTTATCAGAGCATCAAATATTTACTAAAACTTTTGGATAACATTTGCATGTGTGATTTAACCATTTTGCAACCTTCCAAAATCGATTGCAGGTCACTGAAGAGGGGGTTCTTAGAATTTGCATGAAAAGTTCCCCCTAAGGCACAAAGCCCTAGTTACTGGATGAAGATCCTGCACAGGATTCAGGTAAAAATCCATTGTCTACTTTAAATTCATATTTTCTGACCCATATCTTCTTATGCTTGTCTCTGATCTCCTCTACCTTTTCCTTTGCCTTCTCATCTGATTTGTTCTTGTCTACCAGAGGATTATTCTTGCTTCTGCAATATTTTGAAATGTGACCAATTTTATTGCATGCACGACAAACAAAATTTTGCATAGGTCTAAAGTTCATCTAATTTGGTCTCATCCTACACTGGTTAGAGATATGTCCAAACATCCCACAAGCATAGCATCTCTTATTTTGGAAGTTATTCATTACTACTCTACACATATTTGACTTGTGACCAAAATTATTGCATATGAAACATTGACCGGTAAAGGTAGGACTATTGTTCATATTGTTTATTCCATTATTCATCCCACTTTTACATTGATTCGCCATATGACAAAATTTATTGCAAGTAAAACATCTACCATTGAATTTATGAGCATTAGGTTGTCTTACCATAGGATTCTTGTTCTTCTTCTGATTAGGTTTTGCATTGTTTTGTCCAGATCTGGAGGATTCTCCATTCTCAAATCCAAGTCCTTGCATGTCTTTTCCATGTCTCTGACTTTATAGAATCTCATCAATTCTTGCTGAGATAGCATTGAATTTGTCTTTATAATGATTTGCAGTAGCAAGTTTATCTCTTGGGGTAACAATCTATCATTCAATTTCTTGACCATTATTCCTTGACCGTGTCAACTCAAGCTTCAACTAGTCATTCTCATAGGTAAGCTAGAAGCATTCATCTACTCTATCCCTTAATAATTGAGTCAAATTCTCTTCATTTTTCTTCTGGTCCTCAATCTCCTTAGTTAGCCTCAGCACAATGGATTGCATCTCATTCTTCAATGCAACATTTTCTCTCTCAAGCTTGTCAACTTCATCAGCTTTACCTTGATTTTCCATGATTTGATCCTCTTTCTCCTTCAGCTTCTCCATTAATTCCTTCCTCTTTTCTCTTGAAGTGTTAACTTGATCCTTCAAGTCATTAATGAATTCATCAGCAACATTCAGGTTTCTCTTCAAGGAACTAGTCTCATTTCTTTTTGCATCAAGATCCTCAAGTGCCACACTACGATGTCTCTGAAAACTGGAATTCATTGATTCAATCACCCAGACCCTCCTCAAGAGGTTAGGCTTCCTCAAAGGAAATAGGCTCTGATACCAATTTTTGGAATCAGGGATCACTAGGAGAGGGGGGGGAGAATCAGTGATCTACTAGTTATTAAAGTTTTTGATTTGACTTTAAACCACCAGAAGCATAAACATGAAACTGAAATGTAGGAACATAAAATAACACCAAGATTTTTATGTGGAAAACCAAATGGGAAAAACCACAGTGGGTTTTGAACCCACAATATTATTCCACTATGGCCAGTAGCAAAACAATATTACAATATGGGGAATGCACAAGCATTCAAGTACACTGCCTAGAGTTCACAACTCAAATACAATAAGGGCTATAACCCCGGAAGGATCACTACCTTACTGATTAATTACAGTGACGAATAACAGCAAATGAACTCCAAAATAACATCTACAATGCCTGGATGAGTTCCGGTTAAGTGCCAAATACACTAACTCTATCACCTCTGTTGTTCTACTCTATTTTACCTTGTTCTTTATCTCAGTCATCAATTGGATCTAGAATGTGCATGAGAAACTGCACTACAAAGGATTCTTGATCACCACCTGCTCGCATACAATCATACCATACACTACAAAGATCTTCCACACCGGACTTATATATCTGCAATCACAAAATAGATCATTTACCAAGTCAGCCTACTAATGTAACATGTAGTCATGTGTTAGTTTGACCGGATCACCAAAGATAAATGCAGATCACCAAAATGATGATAAAATGACATTTCTATGTTGGCCTAATGATTCCATACACAATTCATAATAGTACAATCACTAGAAAGCTTCCAGACCAAAACTGCTTTGTCCAACCTGAAATACTAGTTAACTAGCTACTAGTTGACATCGTCTTCCAGTAATCAAGATTCGTTATTACTGGATGGGAATCTCATGAAGAGTTGCCATCAATGACAAACCTAAACCAATAGTCAACCATCAAAAGCCACTGGATGAGTGTCATTTGGCAACACCAAGAACATGAAAAACATATGTAAAAATCACATCCTTACATAGGCAACCAAGAATCATCAAGCATCAAGAATATCGTAATAAAAAAGCATCCAATATGAGCCCAAATAATAGTAGCAAGGAATTTACCATCTCAAATCAATAAATCATTCTTGGAACAACATTAGAAAACTTAGAAAAGCCAAAAGGACAACCTTTGGATTGACAAAACCAAAAGGACAGAAAGCCAAGATGACTCAAAACATCAAACATAGTAGCCTAGCACCTATGAATACTGTCTCAACACATATAAAAAATAGTACAACGCTTATGCCAATAAAAACAATGCTTTTGTTTAACAATTTAGTGCATATAAGTAATACAATAGCACAAATAAGATAGAGCACAAAAAGGCCTTAAAACAACCCAAAAACATTTGGCGGTCTGAAAAATAAATTAAACACTTAAACCAAAGTCGAACTTAACAAAAGTGAGGCATAAATAAGTCACAACATGAAATAGATTGAATTAATCAAAACAACACCACCAATCCATCCATCTAAAATTCATGGCAAGCATTTCTAGAAAAGATAATTGCAAAATACAATAGTCCCCATAATATATTATTAAACCATATAATTAATTTAATAGCAACATCAATTTCTTATCCCCATAAACCATCTTTTACAAACAGTCCATTTAAATAACAAAAGAAGTAGATCTCCAACCTGGTTTTAGAAGTTATGGAAAGACAACAATATGATGAAGAGCAATCCCAACTCCAAGCTCCAAAACCAAAAATCCCAAAATCTTCAAACAATACAATATTTCTCCAGCCATGCCCACACCACAACAATCTTAGTTTACCAAATAAATAGAATTCCATTCAAAGTGCATGGAACATGTCAGCCAATAAAAAATAATTAGAAATATAATATTTTATACCAACCCCACCCAAATTCGAGCTAAGAAAAATATAAAATAATATTACTTAACTTACCTGAATATCTCAACCAATAACAAAATAGGGTAGGTAGGGTAAATAATTAAATAATTAAACCAAATGGGAAAATGGAAATTAAATAACAATAACTAATAAATAAAATATAAAGGCATAGTAAAATAAACCTAATAAATCAAAGGCCCAATCAAAATAATCAAAAATAATATTCCTTACCAACCATCTCGAAAATTAAAACAACAATAATATAAAATAATATTATTAGAATCTCTAACCTCGCAGCCAATAATGAGAGAGGGTAGGTAAGATAAACAATAAATAAATAATGGGTATGAAGAATAAACAATAAAATAATAATAAATAAACCCATTAACCAATAAATAAAATAGAAAGGGCTGATAAATAAAATAAAATAATTAATTAAAAGCCCAATAAATGTTAAACCACAAAAATAATATAAATAATATTATCTCACAAACGCAACTTCTAAAAAGGTCAATCATAACAAGGGGTAAGTAAATAAATAAATAAACAAATAATAACAATAAATAACCAATGAATTGATAAGCCAATAATAAATAAATACACAATAAATAAATAATTAAATGTACATATAGATATAAAAATACTTGAGGCAATATAATTTAAACTCAATACCATTAATATCTTTGACATACATATAAAATATAATAAATAGATAAATAATTTTTCATGCATAATTATAAATACCAAATATTATGATCCACAAAATAACATTAATAAAGAATAACCCTCAATAATTAATTAATTAATTATATTTAAATACCAATGCCATCCAATAATTTAACCAATAATCACAACTCTTCAAGACAATCCCATCATACGGTAACATAAAATACCACATGACAACTCTAACCACAAAATTAAGTCTGATAGAGTACCCACTTAAACCTAGAGTGTAGAATGGGATTTCATGTCATTCTTTGATCAACTTGCCATTGAGATGAACACACACTCAGACATGCGAAGCCATGTGGAGGCAATGTCTAGTACCTGCAAACCTATCACCACCTATACACATACAACAACATACACCATAACATATATGTTGGTGTAAATAATTATTCATCATGGATATTATTACACTTACTTAAGTTTACTTAGGATAATGCATTTCATAATAGTTTGGATATGAGACACTTGGGTGTTTGTGCCACATTGGGATAGTGTGTGTAGGAGAAATTCCACCTTTTATGGTGTTGATCTTGTTATTACACTATCATATCCACTTATTGTGGAGTGATAATTCCACCTTCGGTGGGTGATCCACCTCATGTGGAATATTATATTATTTCTCCTACCTACCCACACCTATTTCTTATCTACCCTTGTTTCTTATGAGCCACATGTCATATTTGTGTGCTCATACATATCCCTAGCCTTGCCTATATAAGCAAGCTCATCTACATTGTATGAAACAACTATTGAACAACTATTGAATCTAGTTGATTATTGATCATTTTCTATTGATGAGAATATAGTTTATTCTTGTCCCATATTGTGTCTCTATTTTGTACATTTCATTGAGCTCTTGATCTTGGCAAAATCCAACATGGTATCAGAGCCATTGGGGCTTCATTGATTCGTCTTGAAGAGGCATTATTGCGACGTCAAGAGGTAGATCTGAGGAGCAGCATCTTTTGGAGGCGTCCTAGACTAGATCTGACCCTGCCATTGCGTCCAGAAGGCCATTTCCATGAATTTTGGTTATAAAGTTGGCCTATTTTGGTGAGAAAATTTTTTTCTCCAATTTTGCTTATATCGTACGGATTTCGAAAATTTATTATTATTTTTCAGAAAAAAAAAAAAAAATTTCTTTTTCTGAATTATTTTTTCAAAAAAAATCAAAAATAAAAAAAAATCAAAAAAATTGGAAAAAGTCGAAATCGAAAAAAATAAAATAAAAAAAAACAAAACAAAAAAAAAAAGTTTTTGGGGGGTCCGTAGACCCTCCCCCCGTGACCTGCCGTACTGCAGGTCTGCAGGCGCACCTGACAGCTCCGACACGCATGTACCTATCCACTCCGAACCCCGCACCCGCCGCCTCACTCCGCTCTATATACGCCGAAGCCTGTTGCCGTTTCACCGCCGACTGCCGGACGCTCCCTCCTGCTACTCCTTTCTGGTGCCATCTCCCACCGACCACTGCTCGCAGAGACTTGCCGGACTCCACTACCGACGACGCTTCGGCACCGCCTTTCCCCGAGCCACACCACCTCCCGCCGCGCCCGTCCGCTCGTCTCCACCGGCTCCCAAAAACGCCGCCGGTTTCCGTGACCGGTCAACAAAGACCGGAGGACCGCGCCCGCCACGTGGCAGGCGGCCACTGGCCCGCGGTACAAACCATATGCCTAGTCAGCTTCCGTATAGTGACATGCAGATATCCGTACGGCCGCCACATCAGCAGGGTTTGAAAATTTTTGGACCCCCTCTCATTTGCATTTTTTATTTTGCAGTTCAACTTCAAATGGCCATAACTTGCTCATTTTTGCTCCTTTTTGGGTGCAATTTTTTTTGAAATGGGCTAGAATTTCGTGATCTCCGTAGTGGTGAAGAAATTTTCTGATTTTGATGCACGGATTTTTCAAAAAATGTAGTTTTTTGTGACTGTACCTAAGTAATCCCAGTTTTTGCAACTTTAGAGGCTTCATTTGGGGTCATCCGACCTCCTTTTTAGGTGTCATTTTTTTTGAAAGTGTGTATTTTTTTGTCTACTTTCACATGATTCTATCAGATTGATGCCATTGTAAGTAGAATTTATACTTTTAGATCTTGGCCATTTTTGGCTCTCTTGGTACTTGTATATTTGCTTGAATCTCAGTTAGATTCATTGCACTGTTGATTGAAGTCTCTTGTATCTCATTTGAGAAATTGTAAAATTTGCATCATAAGTCCACTTTGCCTTGTTTTGCAAGTGGCTCATTGTAATCGCACTAAGTGTAAAGTGTCAAAATCATCACTTTAGGGGGGGTACTTTGATTGTTTGAATTTGGGGGGGTGTCTCTTGTGCTTTTATGCTCTTGTGTTCCTTCCTTTTTGCTACTATGGGTTCTTCTAAGTTTCCTCTCTTAACTCCACATAATTATGCTACTTGGAAAACTGATGCATGGAGTAAACTTATGGAAAAAGGACTCACTCATTACATTGATGGAACTATTGTTGCTCTAGCTGATCCTAAGGCTGATCCAATTGGTCACTTAGATTGGCTCACTAAAAATATCATGGCAATTGGTAGCTTAAGAAAGTATGTATCAAAGGATCTCATTTTTCATATTGAGAAGTGTACTCTAATCAAGGATGCTTGGCAAAAGTTTCAAGACTTGTATGGTTAAGTTGATGAGATTAGGGGATATCAAACTGATAGTGATCTCACCATGTTAGATCCCAAGAACTTTGATACTATACAAGATTATGTCACTAAGGCAAATGAGTTGAGGGCACAACTCAAAGATTGTGGCATTGATAAAAAGGATACTCAATTGATATTCAACTTGATAGGGAAGCTTCCACAAGAATATGCAGCATTTGTTTCTAGTTTCCAAACCCATAGGATGACAATGGGTTCAAGCTACACAATGCCTACATTTGATGCTTTCAATGAAATGTTGATGATGGAACAATGTAAGTTGATAAGCATGGGCATTCTTAAGGCTTCTAAGTCTCAAGCATTAGTGGCAAATCAAGGGAACAAAGGAAATCAAGGAAAGGACAACTCAAACAAGAAGAAATGGCAATCAAAGCCTAAAGAAAAAGCACCATCTTCTCCACAACAAGGAGATTCATTCTCTTCCAAGAGAGATAATTCACCAAAGAGGGAAAGACTTACTTGTGCTTATTGTAAAAAGATTGGTCATGAGGAGCATCATTGCTATTCTAAGAAGATTGATGAGCTTACACATATCATCAAAAAGCATAACATTGATTTGCCTAAAGTCTACAAGAAGGATGATTCATCAACTTCAACTTCCTCACATTCAAAAGGAAAAGGGCAAGCATTCATGGCTTCTACAAGTGGGAAGACTCACTCTTTTGGAACAAGAAAAGGAAAAGCTCTATGTGCTACTATCAGTCATGATCCAGAGAGATGGCTTCTAGATTCAGTGGCTTCTCATCATATGGCATCTTCGCAGTCTATGTTCTCTACATTTGAGCCTTGCACCATGCCACAGATTTTGATGGGCAATCATACATACATGGATGTGATTGGGAAAGGATCTATTGACATTGGGGATAACTCCTTCAATGATGTGTTGTGTGTACCCCACTTGACAAACAATCTCCTTTCTATCTATCAAATCACACATGGCGCAACTAAGAGAGTTGTGGAGTTCACACCTGACTCAGTTTTTATTAGAGACATGGAGACTAGAGCTATCATTGCAACTGGGGTGGTTGATCATGCATCTCAGTTGTACTCCTTTTCAGATTTTGTTGATGATGATGATTTCACATTTGATGATTCTACATATGATGATCACACTTATTGTGATGGTTCAGATTTTGAGGAGAACTTTGGACACTTGAACATGGGGATTCTCACATGTGACCCCATTCCCGAGTCTTGTATTTCATCTTCTCATATTGATATCACATCACCTATTGCACCTGATGATGCAAATAGTGCGACAGTTTTGCTTTCATGTGATTCAGTGCAGCAGGATATTCATTGTCTTCCAGCTTTAGATTCATGGGATGATTACTTGACAGATATTGCAGATTTGTTTGTGGAATCCTACATTACAGATTTGGGAGACATCATTGATGGCATTCATCTTCTCTTTGATGAAGGTGATCTTTCTTTGATTGTTGCAAGGGCACACTCTGACCCTCTTGTTCATTCTCTACATGATCATTCCTTTGAGGTTGACATGATTGTGGATACTTATGTACAACAGTTGGAGGAGGTCTCTTTATGTTTTGAGGAGACATGTGAATCTTTGGGACATGTTCTACATCCATCTCCACTAGATCTTGGAGTGCCTTTTTCAGCAGTGTGGCAAAGTTTACCACCTTTGGAGGGGGTATCTTTCAGCATCGACATGGGGACACTTGAGCAGTTTTTCAGAGATTCCTTTCATCATGAGTTTTCTTCATACATCTTCCCTTCATGATTGGGGAGACTTCATGGATACACCTTTGGTTTTGTTTCTTCCTAAGGGGAGGAATGTTGTTCGACGTTCGTGGAGCAGTTTCTTCATACATTGAGCTTCTATCATTGGTGCAGATTCTTCATTGAGGGAGGATCACAGTTTGACTTCTCTTCTTCTCTCATATGGGGGGGACTTTTTCCTCACATGGGGTTTTGTTCCTCACATTCTTCTATGAGAGTTCTCTTGTATAGCTTTCATCTCTCTTTTGGGGGAGGGTTTTTTCCCATTGGGTTTTTCTCTCTTTCCCCACTTTCTGAGAGATTTCATTGCATTGGTTTGCATGCACTTGCATTTGTACATGGGTACCTAACATGGCCTAGTCGCTGGGACCCATCTTGCATTGCTTAGTTGCATTGTCGACTTAAGTGCATTCCCCTAAGTTGCACTTAAGGGGGGGTGTTGGTGTAAATAATTATTCATCATGGATATTATTACACTTACTTAATTTTACTTAGGATAATGCATTTCATAGTAGTTTGGATATGAGACACTTGGGTGTTTGTGCCACATTGGGATAGTGTGTGTAGGAGAAATTCCACCTTTTATGGTGTTGATCTTGTTATTACACTATCATATCCACTTATTGTGGAGTGATAATTCCACCTTCAGTGGGTGATCCACCTCATGTGGAATATTATATTATTTCTCCTACCTACCCACACCTATTTCTTACCTACCCTTGTTTCTTATTGAGCCACATGTCATATTTGTGTGCTCATACATATCCCTAGCCTTGCCTATATAAGCAAGCTCATCTACATTGTATGAAACAACTATTGAACAACTATTGAATCCAGTTGATTATTGATCATTTTCTATTGATGAGAATACAGTTTATTCTTGTCCCATATTGTGTCTCTATTTTGTACATTTCATTGAGCTCTTGATCTTGGCAAAGTCCAACAATATATCATGAAAATAAATAGACAAGTGAAGGGGAATCACAATGTCATATCGTGCTCATGAATGAGTGGTATGACATCGTCCCTATCACAAATGCAGTAGAAGATAGTCACAACAACCAAGCACTATCATAATTATCATTAATTCTACAAAATGAATCAAGGAGGGGCACTACAAAATTCATTCTACAAGTTAACAAATCATCATAAAAATAACAATAATCATTGAATTTGACAACTAAAAGTATTAAATAAACAAAATAAATATAGTAATCATTAGTTGTAAAATTCCAAAATATTTCAATCATTTGAACTCATATGAAATAAAAGAATCTCTTCCAGTATTCAAAAATGTCATGAGGAAAGTAGAATTAGTTATAGTTGGACTTAAAGTAGGCTTCTCTTGTTCTTTTTGGCTACTAAGAATCCACTTTAACTCAATAAAAATCATATGGGTTACTTTCCCTTAACCCATACATGTCTATGGTCCCTAAAATGCCCATGGATGACTTTGCAACATCTATAAAGTCAAAAACCCATACATTTTTTTATCTTAAAAACCATGCACAAATTATTGATATTATAGCCTTTTCTTGCTAGTAGGGAAGATGCAGAAACCTGTTTAGGGACCAAAAACATGTATTTATTAAGAAAAAACCCATATATATTTTTTATCCATAAAATTTAGTGCTACCATTTTGGCCTCCACCTAAGTGTTCATGAAAATTATGTAATTTTGGGAGAGAGAGATAGGGATGGGAAGAGAGTGAGAGAGAAGTGAGGGGGAGAGAGGGGGAAAGAGAGGGGTAGAGAAATAGAAAGAGTGGGGAGGAAGGGAGGGGAAGAGAGGAGAGAGAGAGAGAGAGAGAGAGAGAGAGAGAGAGAGAGAGAGAGAGAGAGAGAGAGAGTTTAATTCCTACCAAAATAGCCTACAGTAACTAACCAACAAACTAGAAAAATAGAGATATTGTTTTTAAAAAGAACAATTACAACACATACATTAACTAAAAATGATCATATGAACATAAATCCACAATCAAAAATGATTTACATCACATAAATATCATCCAATAGATTTGCTTTCCCTAGGGTATTTAACACATTACTTAACTTCACACAACATCAAGATGTGAACAATACCTAATCATTCTACCACATTAACTCTTCATTAATTCTACCATCCATAACAACTAAGATACATAGGTAGATAACCATATATCTACATCTTATGCAGATATGAAATACAATTATCTAAACACAACCCAAGCTCAAATTAACATTTGATCATCAATTCATATCATACCAATACTAAGTTCATTTTAATACACCAAATCCAAATGTCCCTAATCATTACTTCCAACAATAAGACAATAGCATCAATTATAATCATGAATAATAACACTTATTAATAAAGGCATCCACATATGCATTTATCACTTTTCAAATTCTCATGCCACAAATATAACAAATTTGTACATTACAAGATTCTGTCATTTATACCAACAAGGTATCATAATTTCTAACTACAAGAATAATCATATTAATTACATATTAGATCCTTCACAAGGGAATCACCCTCTATACAACATCTATACCATATGAATTATAATTCCTAATTACAAGATAGAATATAGATACATGATAAAATGAAGTTCCTTAACCAAGAACATAGAACACATTTGCTCCAAGAATCCAAGCATAAGTTGAAGAGAAAATGCATTCTCAAATGCACATGAATATCCAATGAAGAAGAATCCCAATGGAAGAAGGCATCAAACCCCCCGACCATGTGGAACCAAAAAGTTCACCCCCCTATTCCCTAAAGCATGACATAAGGTCTCCCACACACACTATAAACCTAGGTTGCCACCTAACCTGCAAGGAACACAACAAGGACTAACTCTCAACAAGACCAACATCTAGCAATGACAAAATACTCAACAAGGCTTAATCATAAATCACCAAAAACCCACTAGAGAAAACCATCAAATCAAGGTGATGGTATTAGGACACATGTAGGGAAAAAATATCATCGCATGCTATCAACAAGGGTTTCCCTGATGGTCAGACCCCAACACCCATCTACAAGGGTTTCCCTGGTAGCCTCTATTGACCTTGAAGCCCAAGTGATACCTATTAACATTATTTTGGAGTCGTCCGTAGGCAACATTTTGATTGAGTGGCCCCAATTCCTTTTTTATTTTCCAACTA
The DNA here is from genome assembly GCF_030272615.1 of Cryptomeria japonica. Lineage (NCBI taxonomy): Eukaryota > Viridiplantae > Streptophyta > Pinopsida > Cupressales > Cupressaceae > Cryptomeria > Cryptomeria japonica. Next base: position 576,876,319 of record NC_081408.1, on the reverse strand, counting down.
TGATTCCCGTAAAAAATGCACGAGCCAGGTGTCATCTCGGCGTTGCTTCTGATCGCTCACTTTTCTCATTTAGAGTTTGGGAGAACACGGAGTTGCCGTGTGGCTCAATTTTATGGCATGACACTCCTCTCGGCCCCACCATCCATCGTGTAAAGGTAAAGACACTTGGTGTCTCTGCATTGCACGATTGGATGGTCTCCTTGCACTCATTTTTGGTTCTCCCCTGAGATTCCACGTGTCCTCTATGATTGTTCATGAATTAATCTGCAATTTGTATCTGTAATGCCCCTACCCTAGTTGGCCTTGTAAAACCCGTTTGACCTTGGTTGACTTCCTATGTGGCATTCTTGAATGGTTGGTTAACCGTGATGCAATGTTATAGATTAGATAATATAAATAATTATGCATACCTATTATTGTGCTTTTGCATCGATTTTTATGTAAATGTAGTTGTTTCCTAATTCTTCTTATAAATCTCGAGCTAACGCCTTTGTTGAATATGTATATGTATATGTATGCTTGCATGATTCATGGGTGTAGGAGATTGCAGGTACAACACTGCCTAGGGCGAGGTTCATCTCCTTCAGGATTCGCAGGGTTGAGTATACCTCCTTCATTCTTAGAATTCGGATTTGGGGGTCATAAACCTCTCGTCTTGCCTTAACCATGGTCAGGTGAGTGTCGTGTGTGGTCCATAGGGTTTTCTTTCCATTTGGGTTGCATGTCATGTGAGTGGTGGACTTTCTTGGTTTGCATGCCATGCATGTGGGGAATGGAGTATTTTATCTTAAGCATTTAATGCAATTTAATGTGTGGATGTACGCATTAGTAATTGAGAAATTTAAAATAGATAGTTTTTCTTTTATATGGTTAATCATTAATTTAAGAGATCGCTTTAATTATATTGGTAACAAGCTTAAGTAATTAAAATTGAAATAATGTGTTCATTTACACATTAGTTGTTGAGGAATTAAAATAAATAGGTTTCCCTTCATGAGATTAATCATTTATTAAAAGGATCACTTTATTATGTTGTAGCGAGTTTAATTTAATAGTAAATTTTAAATAACGAATTTAAGTAGTTATGCATTTAAAAAAAAAAGAAAAAAAAAGACAGATTTAAAGTCATTTGGAAATAGAAATAAATTAATCATTTTTGAATTTTGGAAAATGAAAAGGTAAATTTTATTATTTAAAGAAAATTATTTTTAATTTGTAAAGTTGATATAGTATAAAAGATTGATTTTTTGGAAACTAAATTAATCTAAATACCTTACCCTTGTCAATAGTTCGAAGTATAATGTAGGCCTAAAGTAATATTGAGAAATTAAAATTAAAATTAAATAAGAGATGGAAGCATTTTATTTTTAATTAGAAAATCAAGTTAAATTAATTTAGTAGTTAGAAAGAATTATTAATTCTTTTTATTTTAAAAAAGGGCTTAAAATTTGAAAATTAGAGATTAGGTCAAAATTGGGTTTTCTATTTTAACCTAAGTGGAAAAATATTGGGGGATGATTATTTTTTTGGAAGGAGAAAAATGCTTGAAGGAAGAGGGAGAGATTTTGGAAAGGGGATTTTTACAGCTGCAGATTTGGGGGCTCATCTTCAAATTCATCCAGGAATGCTTATTGAGGTAGGAATCTCTTTAATCGATTTGATTAAGTTCTTTTAAAAAAAAGGAAAAAAAAAAGGCTTGTTTGTTGTTCTTGCAATTTTGGTTTTCAGATTTTGCATTGTTTGCTCACGAGTAAGTTTCATTGTAGAAATTTGTTAAAGATTAGCTTTTGTTGGATCCTTGTGTGAGAAGAGAGCTTCCTTGTGCCAAAGATTTGCTTAATGGGTGGGTTATTCAACAATTTCCTCTATTATTTTGAAACCCTTAACATTCTGGAAAAGAAAAAATAAATAAATAAATCTGTGACTGAAACAAATGGATAATGGGCGTTTTATGTATTTTTCTTGGCTGGTTTTCATTCATGCCTTTCTCAAAAAAAAAATTAGTTAAGTCGAAACTGAAATACAAAAAAATAATTTATAACTAAAAAAAAAAATTAGAAAACAAAAAAAATTTAATTGGGGATTTCGGGGGGGGGGAGTCGAAGCTCAACCCGCCCCTCCCCGCTGCCATTCGGCTCCACATAGTGGCGGCCGAAGGGGCTGCGATGCCCATGGCGGCCGCAACAACCCCCAGCTCCACACAGTGGAGGCCGAAGGGGCTGCGATGCCGTGGCGGCCGCAGTAACCTCGGGTACCACTAAGTGGGGGCTGAAGGGGCTGCGACCCCACGACAGCCGTAGTAACCCCTGGCTTCACTGTGTGTGGAGGCCGAGGGGCTGTGCCCATCGTGGTGGCCGCAGTTCCCTCTGGCTAGGGCACGACTAGGGTTTGGACCGCCCTAAAATATATTATTTATTTTTGTTGCCATGTTTAAAATTTTAGTTTGATGTTATTTTAGTTAAAATATATATATATATATAATAATAAATATATATTATAAGTAATATATATTTGTTATTAAATTAAGTTTGATTATGATTTATATTTTTAGCAAGAAACTATTATAAAAAGAAAAGGGAAATTTTGAATGGGGTTTTGATTATTTAAATTCAGTTTTTATGTTATATTATTTAATTCGAGTATTAATTAATACTTGGAATTTTAGATAATTGAATTTTAGATAATCCATATAGTAACATGTGTTATTAATCATATATTGATTTTTGCCAAACTCTAATTAATGTATATAGCATTAATATTTAGTGATTATTAATTGTGGATGAATGTGGATTTTAAATCAATGCTATTTTTAGATAATCCATATATTAATATATAATATTAATTATATGTGGCTTTTTGTTCCCTTTGTAACGAATTCTGTCAATGAATTAACCATTAGTGCTCAGACGTTAATTTTAATTGGTTAGATATAAATTGAGATACATGTATACTTGCCTAATATATACACAAGAGTTTGAGGAATCATTGGGGAACGTTTCCTTTTCATTTCAAAGATTCTTTTTAAGGTATAATTTCTTTTGAATAGGGTATAATGGTGTTGCAAGAGAGGGGACTAGTGTAAAGCTCTAAACCAATATGTCAATGATGTTTTATCTAAGGATTAAATAACATACCTAGACGAGTGATGCTGTCATTTATGTGAACTTGGTCAGATAACTTGTGGAGATGTATTCATTGGCCGAAGTGGTCGTTGTATAGTGGTTGTGATTGCCTAGATGGCAAGGGTGTATATGTCATGAACCTTATGTAATCTTAACTATATTAAATGCCAGAGGGGTCTTGCAGTTGAGCAGACCCGGAGATGTAGCCCTTTAGGGGTGAACTCCGAGATCATATCTATGTTATGCGATGCTATAGTCTCTTTTATTTCATACTTTAAGTTATCATGTATGGTTGCTTTTCATAAGTGTATAATGGGGATTTAAATGAAGTTAATTTTTTTGAATGGATGAATTTAGTCATCTTGATAAATGTAGAAATTAGGGTCTTAAAAGATTGTAAAAAATGAATTATGGAAAAGTATTTTGTTAATATAAATAAAAAGAAGTAATAGTGGAAAGAATCTTGCTAGGTTACCATTATTGGATTAACTTGTTATAAAGCTTGTAAATTGATCAAATGTGAATGAGTAACAAAGATAGGATTAATGTCATAATTTCTAAATTGAATTCTAATGGATGAACCTCGTATGGGTATTCACATTTTTAGCTTAGTAAATGAACATCGTCATGTTAGTTATATTTCACTATATTGTATGAATCTATTTAGTTAATTACATTTTAATCTAAACAAATAATCCTTACCAAATTAGTTGAATAATTGGATGAACTCAATTGGTTACCGCATTGTACCCTCTATAAATGATCTTCATCATAATAGCTATAATGGAACTAAAAGGGGAGAAACTCATTTAGTTTTTTAAATCTTAACCATAGCAAATATATTTCTTCATATTAACTTCATTTTAACTAAAAAAGAGTGACACACATTAAGTTAATTATATTTTAATCCTAATGGATGAACGTCACTATGTACTTATAATTTTAATCCTGAAAGAATGGATATCATCTAACTAACTATATTTTATTTAAAGGGATGAACTCATGTGGCCCTAGTACTTTTTCACCTTAATGAATTGAGCACCATCTCTTAGCCTTATTTTAACTCCAATGAAAGAACTCTATGGCTACTTACATTCTATCCTCCATAAAAGAACTATGACTCATTAGTTGGTTATGCTTGAATTCAAATGAAGGAACCTCACTCTATTAATGGTAGTTTAATCCTTAATGAATGAATCTCATCTTATTAGCCATACTTTTAATTATAAAGGATGATATCAATTGTGGGTGGTTACCTTAAACCCAAATGAATGAACTTCGTGATATTAGTCGCATTGAACCTTAATGGGTGGCCTCTTGAATTAATTTTGTTTTAAAGTGCATTGAGTAAATAACCTCACGATGGCCTCGTATCCACCCAAAATAAATGAACACTTCCTAAAATTCTAAGATGTCAATTTATCGAACACATATATATCCATGTCTTATGCATTATCTCGTAATTAAGATATCCAGCTTATTGGATCAATTGACACGAGTTGAGTTAGGTGTAAGGTTACGTAATCGCGTTGGGAAACTCCTTAGGTTCGTTTAGCCTTCCGCTATGTTATCTAAGTTTTAGATAACTCCAAATTACCTTAATGTTATAACTTATTATTAATGCTCGTAATTAGTATTATTATAAAAAAAATATATATTTACACTCTATTTGAGTGTTTTTAACTTAAACCCTTAGGGGTTTCCTAGCAGGGCATTACAGTATCGTGATTTTCTTGTTGGGCAAGTGCAGGGGTCACCATGATATGGTAGAAATAACAACTTCGAGGGTGATTTTGCTGGGTATGATCTCACAGGATGCCATGATAGGTTTTCTTGTTAGAAGCAGTTGCTGGAAGGTTGCTAATGTTGCGAACTATTAGTCAAGCCAAGGGCTCTATTTATGCTTATGTTTTCCTTGTTTAGAGGGTTCAGACTTTTAGAGAGTTTTTCAAAACTTTGGCTCATTAAGAAGCCTTTATGTTAATTAAATTTTGTGAATGATAATCGTATCACATTGTGCCTATGGCCTTTGTGATGATTTTATTTGAAGCTTAATATATTAACTTCTATGTTGTTTTTCTGTTCCTTAACTTTTGTGATATTTACTATGAGACTCTGCAGATTAAACTATGTCATGAGACTTGTTATCTGTTGGATGAATGGTTAAATTTCATTTTATGTTAAATGAGTTCTTGTTGATTTACTCTCTCAAAAAGTTCTGGGCACGTAGATTGTTGAATGAGCTTTAAAATTGCATATCTCTGGGTTTTATATGCCATTAATACTGTTCTAAAATTCTCTAGCATATCGCCTAAGTAGTGTAGATCATTTGCTTTGAAGTTTTCTCTTTCCCCTTTTATCCCCCAACTATATGAAGAGTTAGCTTCTCAATCCGGGAGGTCATTCAATGAGTTTTGTGCAATAGGTCCCTCATCACTGAATTTCCATAAGGATGTTCAAGTTTAAGGTAAAATTAAGAGTCAACAGTTCTTTTTCTGGCACGCTCGGTGGGACCCAAATTTTGATTAAGATTAAGCTAGTTTATGAGCCATAGACCCATTACCAGTAGTCAAACAACTTTGAATCCCAGTTTTCTTATTCCACCCCTGGTAAATGTCCATCAACCTGCCACCTCCTCTTCCCAGAACTCACCTATCTTCCATGTGGTTGTTCCTATAATAATAATGGCTTAGATTCCTCCCAGAAATTTTATCACATGGAATAATGGAAGCCCTCTCATTCCTCTAGTCCTACCTATAGTATGGGGGTTGATTCCCTCTGTCGTGTTGAAAGATGTCCCTAAATTCACTAGAGAATGTCCCAAAACCCCTAGGGAGCACCTACAAGATATAGCCAATGTTTGCATGGTCCATAGTATAACTATACAAAATGTAGCTTTGAGATTGCTTGTAGCATCTTTCAAAGGGAGAGCTCTATACTAGTATAGGTCCCTTGCTCCAAATTCTATAAGCAATTGGGATGAGCTGGGAGACCACTTTTTTTAGAGATTCTCTGACATGGTTGACAGGTCATCCTTGATGCATCAATTGATTACTATAAAGAGAGCCCCTTAGGAAGCGGTAACAGAATTCAATTTAAGATTTTAGAGGGCTTGGAAAATAATACCGCTATCTACCCATCCCCTTGCTGACATGGCATTTGTTTTCTATCTGAAGGTCTTCAACTCCAACATATCAGTGATGATTCAATCTCTAGGAGGCAATACTCTCCCTCAAGCGTTTCATTTGGTAGTCTCCGCAAAAAAAATCTGATCGATGCTGGGAAGCTCTTGCCATGACCGCTCATGTCGGTCTTTCTAGAGATATCAAACTAAGTCCTAGAACTTGTCATGCCTAGCTCATCCACTTCCCAATCCATGTATGTGTATCCTAGCTCCCAACAAGAAATTCCACCTCCTCGCTCATCCTTGGCTGCAGAGGTCAGCGATATGAAAAATTTATTGAGATCTTTCTCAAATGAAATTTTCAATCTGAAAAGGTCCCAAATCCCACCAGCTAGACCCCCTTTCCAACAGAATTATCAAGGAAATAGGCTTGCTTATCAGCAAAACCAATATGCAAATAGCCGGACTTCCCCAAACTAGCCAAATGGCCAGATAGTTCTGGTACCCAATCCTTTATAGACTGTCTACCCTAACACTAGTAAAGAGTTGATAGTGGGACAAAATAATCTGGTGGATGATACCAATTCCTGGTGTTTTCTATGTAACAACGCCCATGCCCAAAGGAATTTTCCAAGAGACTATTTACAACAAAAGGTTGCAGATCAACATAGTCAAGGCATGGCTTTAGATGATTCAGCTTACACACCCCCTGGCATGGATAAAGCGTCTTTCATTGCATAGATGCAAGGCATGTCAATGGAGTAGGAAACTGAGATAGCTCTGGACCATGCACTATTCTCTTGGATGGAAGATGAAGATGTCATGCTAACCAATGGTGCAACCTCATCAAGCTCAAGTGCTCCTCAAGTGCAATTAGATTACAACCTCAAGTCGAAGAGATGCTTCATGGGAGAGAATGTAGACATGCAATAGAGATTCTTTGTAGATAAAGTTCCTGAACAACCTAGTGTCATTGTTACATATCCAAGGAAGGAATTTATCCCATATAAGTCGAGAGAGACAAAGGCATTGGTGCCATCAGTATTAGATGTGGTGAATCAGTTGAGGAAAGCCCTGACTAATGTTTCTTTATGGGATCTCCTTAGTATCCCAGAGCAGAAGAATCGTTTGAAAGAAGCTTTGTCAGACATGGGTAAACCTCCCGGTAGAAATGCTACTACTTCATTTTAGGTCAATGAAGAAAGATTTTAGCCTCCCACAGATAAATCACGCTTAGTGAAGGTGTTGATGAATGAGACCATACCTCTGAAATCCCAAGCAGAGGGTAAGCCTAAGCCCAAGCCTTTCTATTTGACCCTCATATTAGGGGATATAATTTTACATAACTCTATGATAGACTCTGGTACCAGCACTACCATCATGTCTAAGCAAATTGCTGAGGTGTTGAATATCAAGTATGAACCTTTGAATCAGGGTGTTATGTAGCTAGATGGGAATAAGGTTCAAACTGTGGGTCTTATCAAGAACCTTGTTCATGCATCCTAGTGTCATTGTGTCTCAAGAGGTGGTAATTATTGACATTCCCCCCATTTTTGGCCTATGCCTCTCTAAGGACTTCACTGCCAAGATAGGAGGTTACTTGTCTTTAAATAGGTCTCACCTTATCCTTCGTACTCAGTGAGGTGCCAAACTCAAAATCATTTTAGAACCCCTTCACACCGAACATGTAGCAGATTAGGCCCTGCTCAATTTAGAGCCCACTCATACCTCCATCTCCAACAAAGAGAGAGATCTTAGAGTTTCTTGAAGATGAAGAGATAACTAGAGATATCCCACCAGAACATGAGGTTTTTCTTGATGAATTCATTGATTTTGATCCATACTCCAATTATCATGCCATAGGTCTTGGTACCTACTACATTTTTGACAAAGGTCAGGTTATTCCAAAACTAGTTAAAGACCTCTTGACCTAAGAAGATTTGTCCTTTGCACTATGGACCTTGCACTTTGATGGTGCAATATGCAAAGTAGGGTCAGGTGTCGAGATTTGCCTTACTTCACCTTCGGGTGAACAGATTCTGAAGGCTTTTCACCTGCAATTTGCTTGTTCCAATAATGAAGTAGAATATGAAGGGCTAATTCAAGGCCTAAGCTTGGTGGAAAGGCTGGGTATAAAGTAGTTGAAAGTTTTGGTGTACTCCGAGCTGATAGTACATTAGATCTAAGGGATCTCTAGTGATAAACATGTCCGTATGAGATCCTACAACCATAGGATGTGGGATCTAATCAAAAGCTTTGATCCTTTCAACATCCAGAAGATTCCTCAAAAGACAAATGCATCAGCTGATTGGATGGCCATTATTGGATCACAATTTGACCCTGTTGTGGACTTTCTCATCAATCCCCAGGTGATTGGTGTGATTGTTTGACTAGCTATTCCTGATAATGATACCCACTAGCAAGTTTTTGAAAGTGATGAGCAAATCACTTTATTCATTCAAAAATCTGGAGTTTACTGACCAATTGTAGCCTAAAGTGAAGGAAGCTTATGGGGATCAGATCATTCGATTGAAATCCAACAAGCTCCCAAATGGATTGATCACCCTATAAAATTTGTTTGAATGACAAACAAATACTCACAGTTGATAAGGGTGATTATATTGAGATGTCATTAGGAAATGGGAGAATACTTAAAGTTGGGAAGGAGGTTCCCTCAGAAGATAGAGAGAGATTAGTTTGATTTTGTGATGAATATATGGGCATGCTAGCATAGTCATATGAAGATTTGAAAGGCTACAATTCTAGCTTCATTCAATATACTATTGAGCTTGATGATGGGGCCAAGCCGGTCCAGTAGAAGCAGAGACCTATCAATCCCAAGATTGAGTCCCTCATGGCACAAGAATTGAAGAAGCTAACAAAATAAAAAATCATCTATCCCATCAAGCACAGTACATGGGTGTCTAATTTGGTGCCAGTTAGGAAGAAAAATGGAGATATCTAGCTTTGTGTAGACTTTTGGGATCTGAACCAAGCATCTCTAAAGGACCATTATCAGTTGCCTCCAATGGAATAGTTGTTGAGTACAGTGGTAGGGTCAGAGATGTTCTCAATCTTGGATGGTTTCTCAGGCTATAACTAGGTGTTGGTAAAGCCAGAAGATCAACATAAGACAATCTTTACAACCAAATGGGGAACATTTGCTTACCAAAAGATGCCTTTTGGGTTGTCAAACGCAGGTGCAACCTTTCAGAGAGCTATGGATCTAGCTTTTAGGGATCTCATTAACAAAATCATCCTCATATATTTGGATGACTTGACCATGTTTTCAAAACACAAAGAGGATTAATTTGACAATCTTGAACTAGTGTTCCAAAAGTGCTTAGAATTTGGCATCTCATTAAACCCGAAGAAATGTATCTTTGGGGTTCTACAAAGAAAATTACTAGTGCACATAGTGTCCAAGGAAGGAGTCTCCATCGATCCTGATTGAGTGAAATAAATAAAGGAGCTTCCTCTTCGTGTCAACAAAAAAGGCATTCAGTCCTTCCTAGGCAAGGTTAACTTTGTTAGCCGCTTTATCTTAGACTTTGTTGGTATGGGAAGGCCCATCACTCTAATGCTTAAGAAAGAGATACATTTTAAATGGACCGCCAAAGCTAAAGAGGATTTCGAGAAGATCAAAGATACCATTTCTTTAGCTCCCATGCTCTCCAACCCAGATATGTCGAAGGACCTTATAATGTATGTTTTCTCTAGTAATTACAACATTATTGTGGTTCTCACCCAAAAGGATATAGATAAAAGAAGTGAGCATCCCATAGCTTTCCATTCAAAAAATCTAAAGGAATATGAGGCTAAGTACAATTTTATAGAAAATAAAGCTTTAGCCATCGTCAAAGGGCTTAAAATGTTTAGGCATTTTATCACCTATAATAAAAATATTGTATATGTTGCTCACCCTTCAGTGAGGGAGTATATAATGGAAGGCGACATTATGGAGAAGAGGGTGAACTGGATTACTAAAATCTTGGAATATGACATTGATGTCAGTCCCACTAAGGTAATCCACAACAAAGGTTTGTGCGAATACATAGCCCAGGAGTGTGAACCCCGAGAAGCTGAGGTTGATGCAAGGGAAGTTGTAATGGTTACCTCCAATTTGGCAGAGGCATGTTAACTGGAAGCTCAAAAAAATTTTATGAGGACTCATTTTTTTTTTGAAAGGTCTCCCTCCTGAAAAGAGGAGATTCTACAGGATTCAGAATAGTGGTTTCTGTCTGGTCAAAGGAGTGTTGTTTAAAAGAAATTTTGATAGATTTTTTCTCCACCATGTGGACCAAGACCATGACAGTACGATTCTACATGAATTACATCATGATCTATCAGGAGGCCACTATTTAGCGCAAACCACCATCATTAAGATAACTCATGCAGGGTATTTTTTGCCCTCCATGTTTAAAAATGTCCACACTTTGGTAAGAGAGTGAAAAGAATGCCAATACTATAGTGGTAGGACTAGAAAAGCGGCCATGCCACTCAAGCCTATAATGGTAGAATATCCCTTCGCTCAGTGGGGCCTTGATTTCATAGGGATGATCAACCCCCCAAGTTTAGCCAGATACAAGTGGATCTTGACTGTGACTGACTACTTCACCAGATGCTCTGAGGCTATGCCCCTGAGAAATTCATTAGAAACCGAGATATTAATGCTTCTGGAAGACTTGGTGTGCTGATATAGTCTACTTAAGACCATAATCTCAGATAATGAGCGAGCATTCGTAGGCTCCTCGGTCACCCAATTTTCTCTTGATAGAGGAATCTACTGTAATGCCCCGCTAGGAAACCCCTAAGGGTTTAAGTTAAAAACACTCGAATAGAGTGTAAATATTTTTTTTTTTAAATAACAATTAAGAGCGTTAATGAAAAGTTACAACATTAAGATAGTTTGAAGTTATCTCTAACTAGATAACACAGCGGAAGGCTAGCGATCCTAAGGAGTTTCCCAACGTGATTATATAACCTTACACCTAGGTCAACTTGCGTCAATTGATCCATTAAACTGGATGACTTAGTTACAAGATAATGCATAAGAAATGATTATATATATGTTCAATGATATGTCATTTCAGAATTTTAGGAGGTGTTCATTTACTTTGGGTGGTTAGGAGGCCATTGAGAGGTTATTTATTCAATGCACTTAAAATTCATAATTTCATTTAGAGGCCTCCAAAAAGGTTCAAAGCGTTTAATATAATGAAGTTCATTCATTGGGTTTAAGGTACCCATTCACCATTGATATCATCCTTTAATATTAAAAGTATGGCTAACAAGGTGAGATACATTCATTAAGGATTAAACTACAATTAATAGAGTGAGGCCCCTTCATTTGATTTCATGCATAGCCATCTAATGAGTTGTAGTTCTTTTATGAAAGATAAAATGTGAGTAGCCAAAGAATTCATTGAAGTTTTAATAATGCTAATAGATGGCTAGATTCATTAAGGTGAAAATGTATTAGGACACATGAGAGCATTCTTTAAATTAAAATATAGTTAGCAAGATGATATTCATCATTTCAAGATTAGAATATAAGTTCATAGTGACGTTCTCCCTTTAGGATTAGAATATAGCTATCTTATTGCATGTCACTCCTTTTAGTTAAATGAAGTTAATATGAAAAGATACATTTACTAAGATTAAGATGTAAACAACTATACAAATTCTTCCCATTTTAGTTCAATTTTAGCAATCATAAGGGATTCTTTTATTAGGTTTATAATGATGGATATATAGTTGAGTTCACCCAATTATCAAGTTAATTAAGTAGGGATTATTTGTTAAGATTGAAACATAAAGTAATTAAACAAATTCATTCGATATAGTGAAACAGGATTAACATGGCGATACTCATTTGAGAAGATAAAGTAAATACCTTTATGATGTTCATCCTTTAGATTTCAACTTAGAACTTATAACATTAATACTAACTTTGTTACCCATACACATTCGATCAATTTACCAACTTATATCAAGCTAAAACATTAAAGGCATCCTAATGAGATTCATTTCCCGATTACTTCTTTATTTAACATAAACCAAATACTTTGCCATAATGATAATTTGCAATTTCTTATGAATCTGATTTCTACATTCCTCAAGATGTCGGGTTTTGTGCACTTTGATTTAAATTCGTTAATTTTCCATCATACACTTATACAAGATAACAACCATACATGATAACTTAAAGCATGAAACAAAGGAAACTAAAACATCGCATAACACAGATATGATCTCGGAGTTCACCCCTAAAGGGCTACATCTCCGGGTCTGCTCAACTACAAGACCCCTCTGGCATTTAATATAGTTAAGATTACAAATTTACATGTCTTTTACATCTTTGCCCTTTAGGCGAACCATACACTATTCAACATCTACCTCGATTGATTATTACATAGTGATCCCTTTTTAGAAACGGGTCAAATTGAATCATAACAAAAAAACGAACCTAGATTCTCTTGTTTGACGGTACCCTAACTAGGGGCTTGACTGACTTATGACCAAACACTAGCATATCAAGTCTTACCATTAATGTCGATCAAGTTTACCTTATCTTTTTAACCATTAATGTCGATCAAGTTTATGGATTTGATAAATTAACTTTTATTTAAAAATTCACATTAATCCACCATTAATACTTAGTCCATGTTAATAATATGTATTAGCCCGAGCATGACAAAATCAATATGAAATTAATAACTTGTAGTAAAGTATGGGTTTACTAAGTGTCGATTACCCAAAACCCAAATATTATTTAGTAATTTAGAGTTAAATAATATAAGAGAACTAAATCTAAATCTCTTAAACTAAATTTAAATTCAACTATTAATTTGATTTCTTTTTTTTTCATTTTTTTTTTTCCTTTCTTTCCTATATATTATATATATATAAATTCTTTTTTTTTTAAAAACAATTTATATATAATAAAAAAAATATAATTAAATAATAAAAGAAAACTTTTTTTAATTTTCAAAAAAAAAGAAAAGGGAAGGTACCCACATGGACACCCACATGGGCACCCCCCCTTGGTAGCCTAAGCTACTATTGGTAGTGGTGCTACCAAATGGTAACAGGCCGCTACCTTTGGTAGCGCTGTTACCATTTGGTAGCAGGCCGCTACCTCTGGTAGCGCTGCAACCATTTGGTAGCAGTTCGCTACCTCTGGTAGCGCTGCTACCAACTGGTAGCAGTTGCTACCAGCGGCCATGGGGGTTTAAAAAAAAAAATTTTAATTTTATTTTTTTCATATTTTTTTTTTTTCTGTTATAGCAAATAAAATAAAAAAATAGTGTTAAAAAAAGAATAAAAAATCCCCAATGCACACCACACAGCCTGAGACAGGGATATAAAGCATTTTCCAGAAATCCCTCATTTTTGAAAGAAGACATAGTCCATTTATTTTCCAGCAATCTCCCATTTTTGAAAGAAAATCACAGTCACATACACATTTATTTATTTATTTATTTTTCAGAATGTCAAGGGTTTCAAAACAATAGAGGAAATTGTTGAATAACCCACCCATTAAGAAAATCTTTGGCACAAGGAAACTCACCTCTCTCACAAGGATCCAACAAAGCTACCCTTTTACAAATTTCTACAATAATGCTCACTCATGGACAACAATGGAGAATCTGAAAACCGAAATTGCAAGAAAACCATACAAGCCTCCTTTCTTTCTTTTTTTTTTTTTTGTTAAAAACAACTTAAACAAATCGATAAAAGAGATTCCTACCTCAACAAGCTTTCCTGGAAGGATTTTGATGATGAGCCCCCAAATCTGCTGCTCTAAAACTCCATCTTTGTCCAAAATCCCCAATCTCTCCTCCAAAAACCATTTTTTTTCCAAAAAAAGTAACCCAAAAAGAAAGAACCCCCAAAAACATTTCAAAAACTAGGTTAAAATGAGAAACCCTATTTTTGCCCTAATTTTCAATTTCGAATTTAGGCATTTAATTTTTTTTTAAATAAAAGAAAATCCAAAATGGAAATCATTCTTTCCACTATTCAATACGTCTTATTTGCTTTTCTAATTAAAATTAAAATGTTTCTATTTCTTGTTTAATTTTAATTCTAATTTCTCAATTCTAATTTAGGCCTACATTATATTTCAAAACTATTGACCAGGGTAAAGCGTTTTTTCGATTAATTTAAATTTCCAAAAAAAATCAATCTTTTATACTAAATCAACTTTACAAGTAAAAAGAATAATTTTCTTTAAATAATAAAATTTACCCTTTTCTCTTTCAAAATGCGAATGTGAATTAATTTATTTCTATTTCTCAAATGACTTTAAATTTTTCCTTTCTAAAACGCATAACTCATTAAATTCATTATTATCAAATTTAACTATTAAATTGACTCGCTATAACATAGTAAAGTGACCTTTTTAAATAAATGACTAATCAAATGAAAGAATCCTATTTATTCTAATTTCTCAACTTCAAATGCGTAAATGAGCACATTAATCCAAGTTAAATACCTTAAACTTGCTACCATAATAATTAAAGCAATCTCTTTAAATTAACGATTAATCGTATAAAAGAAAACTACCTATTTTAAATTTCTAAAATACTAGTGCGTACTTCTACTCATTAAATTGAATTAAATACTTAGGGTAACAAACTCCACTTACCCCGCGCAAGGCACGCAAACCAAGGAAGTCCACCAAATCACATGACATGAAACCCAATGCAAGGAAAGCCCCACGAATCCACACACGATGCTCACCTGACCATGGCTAAGGCAAGACGAGAGTTTAATGACCCCCAAATCCGAATTCTAAGGATGGAGGAGGTTTACTCAAACCTGCGAACCCCAAAGGAGATGAACCTCACCCTAGGCGGTGTTGTACCTGCAATCTCCTGCACCCATGAATTCAAGCAAGCATACATATACATATACATTTTCAATGAAGGCGTTAGCTCGAGATTTATCACAAGAGTTAGGAAACAATTACATTTACACAAGAATCGATGCCAGAGCACAATAATAAGTATGCACAATTATTTATATTATCTAAACTACACATTGCATCACGGTTAACCTACCATTCAAGAATGCCTCATAGGAAGTCAACCAAGGTCAAACGGGTTGTACAAGTCCGACTAGGGTATGGGCATTACATTCTCCCCCCCTAGGCTCCGACTTACTCCTGGAAGTCGCAAAGCTAAACGGAAGTCATCCAACATGCATTAGCCCTTAAACTCAATTAACAATTATCATTTTGCACAACCAACTATTTTTTCATCATTTTAGAACATTATTTATAAATCCTCTACGAATGTCATTATCCATTAATAGAAGGCATCTAACATCATTCACATCTTAAAATATTCTAGAATTTACACACAATCATAGTAGAGAAACGAGAATTTTTCCCTTTTTATTACACCAAATTTAAAGCAATTAAAATATATAGGCACAGTTATCATACTCATTTATCAAACATGACAAGAAAATATGCTCTCAAGGTCAATTTCTTTCACCAATTCATCTTTTTCACAAAACTTTATCGCATAGAACTAGCTTCAAACATCAATTTCTACCACCAAGTTAACTTTCGTCAAATAAGAGCAATGTAAGAACTCAATTGTTTACACTTTTCAGACATACAAGAACCTTTCCAATGACTATGCCCCATAACATAGCGACAAGTTAATTCTATTTAATCCATGATTACACATAATATCCATCCACAAGACTAGTTTGCACAACACAATAGGCCACATGTGAGCATGTCTAATGCTCGGTCAAAGGTAACATATATGATCCACATCTCTATGCCTGCTCTTAGAATAATACATGATCAACAAATGTCCAACATCTCACTCGAGGGCTTGATGGTGCTAGGGTACACCATAGCGGTGCTACCTTCCATACAAGTCCCTCGTGAATATCCCTTGTTGTGTAAGGTGTTTAGCCTCCAAGAGATAGTCACCACTCATAGGTAGGTAGTGGATCCTAGCTGTTTCACAGCCTCACATACCTCCATCCTCAAGGTTCCCTGTGTCTACTTCCCTGTATACACTCATCCAAGACCGTCTCCTACGTTCTTGGAGAGGAATTCACATTGCAACACAAGACCAGCATACGAAAACAACAAGGATAAACCGGTTTAGCCACCAAAGTACAAAAGAATAAAGATAATAATTGTCAATTCCAACAATAAGACAAGAAAATAATTTCCGGATTTGCAACATCAAATCAAGTAAAATCAAGATTACAAGATCGCGGCTAAACTGTCAAGGTCAAAGTAAAATAAATTGCTGGCCCACAAAGAAATAAATAAATAATTAAAAGAAAATCATAATTGCACATTACATCACTATGTGACTAGTAGCTAGTCACCAATGAGGAAGGAAGGAACAATCGTCTACCTATCCTAGTAGCTCATCATGTGGTGTGGCCAAGTCACACATCCGCATGGCATGGCGGTGTGCACCTTGACATCACCCCACATCACGTCATCACGTGGCATGGCTCTACCCTATACCTAGTGGTAGGCCGCATGGAATGTCTACTACATCCCGCATCGTGTCTCCGCACGGCATGGCAATACTCCAAGCCGACAAGGCACGCAATGGACATATCCCGCATGGTAGTGTACCCCACGGATAAGGCACGTGTCGGTCACACCCCGCATAGCGATGTTCCTCTCAGGATACTCACCGTAAGCTAGAGGTATACATGGCTAAGGTCTACCCACAAGTCTACCAACACTAGTCAGTTGGCAACTTATGTAAGAAAATAACGTGCCTCTCATGAAGACAAGGCAATAGATGCTCCAATAGAATCCATCAATATGCTCAAAAACTATCAACTATATGCTCAAAATAAAGGATAGGAATTAGGCTGGCACACATGAACCTCGTAAATTGGTCCATCACAAGGGGAAGTATAGAGTACACCTATGTTACAGTTCATTACAAAACCATACTTTTCCTCAAAATAGGGAAGCTAAAGTCGCTTTGCATCGACATTACTCGTACACTGTTCATACTATTCAAGGAATGGTGACTTCTACTACTACCCCTTCACATACTCACTTATCAACAACCCGTGGGTTGGTACTTAGTAAGGAAACAAATAAGCAACATCACATAGATAGGTATGGTTTCCCATACTCATAAGCAAACATATTCCCCATGGTTGATTACTTCACCATCCCATGGGCACACAAAAAAAGTACGGGTTTTCTCATAACACACACAGAATAGCACCATTACTGGTTTAGTCACATTTATGGGGAGTACTTTACATTATGCTAACATATACTTAAGGGAAGTTTTAATTATTCTTTACACATGAATCACTAAATAAATTTTACTCTAGATACATGTACTAAAATTCTCAACAATTCAAATTTACACAAAGAAATAACATCATTCTAATATCTTGCTCAATTTCCCCTAAGCATTTTCATTCACGTTACTAACTATGCAATTTCCTTTTTTTTTCCAATGCGAAAAACTTTCCTCTTTCAATTAGAAGCCAAAGCAAACATACAATTTCATATGCATTGTAACAAATTTTTTTTTTAAATCACTGCATTCTAAATGGTATTTCAAAACAACAAATCCTATATTTTAGGCAAGAGGAGGAATAGAGTTGGAAAATCAACTATTTCCTACAAACACATAAGAATTTCAAGATCACACCATATGCTCGGATATAAGTCTATCATTTTAGTTGCATGGTTTTCATTTCGCTATCTTTTAGGAAGGTGCCAAAGCATCCTAACATGACATTTCTAATCATTATTGTTGCACTATATTGTTCTAGTTTTCCGAACTAGAATTCAAGACAGGCAATTTTTCCTTTGTAATACAAGTCTTCTAGAGAACAATCACTATTCATAATACAATACAATACAATAACACATCAAATCTAACATTGAAAATTCATAATATGACAAGAACGTAAATGAAGAGCTATCTACTAGATATTACATGTTTGATGCATACAAATTAACAAGTCTTTCATTTACTCTTTTTGGAAACATAATAAGACAATTATCTAAATCCAAAGTAAGTTAAATGGTGCGTCACTTAATAGGTCCTAAATCACACTAGTTGAATAAGCACATAAAACAATCTTTTGAGGAGCACATTAATTCACTCTTGAAGCTACTACAACATGTCCTCTTTTGCTATTCCTTTCACATCAAGCAATTATCACAAATTCACTATGCGCATTTTAATGCACCTTACTTAAGATGGAATTTAATTATATTACTCCTACCAAGCACATGGAGAACCCTTCAATGCAAACATACCATTTTCTAACATTAACCAAAAATTAACTCCTAAACCAATCCCTTTCACAATCTAAAACACAAAAATGTTATAAGGCTCACACAAGGCTCAAGAAATATCATCCTTTCTCTTGCAATAAGAAAACTTAAATAAGAGATAACTACACATATCAATTCCTTTTAATTTACTGGACAGAGAAGAGGAAGAGTCATAATCACTCAATTTCTACATAATAAGCATTAATATTTGCCATACTAGTCTTTCAAGTGGACAATCATTAAGATAGATCAAAACCATAAACAAGCACATATCGTACTTCTAGATTCAAGATATTAACAGCTCACCCAGATGGATCAGTCAAAAGAGTAAAACCATTCAAGAATGAAGGTACATATGACTCCCTTTCAGAGTAAGAGAAATCGTAGACTAAGACCTCAATGAGCAGACAAAACACCCATAATTATTTCCAAAACACCCACATCAATAAGGTGAAAACAAGGTGTGAACGCACACGTTACACACAAGTAGGGTTTGTTAAATCACACCCTCACAACAAGGTGGACAAGCATTCAACATAAGGTAGACACACACACACCAACTAAGGGCACAAGCAAAACCAGAGATCCTAGTGTTGCAACATGGGCTCTGATACCAAGTGTAATGCCCCGCCAGGAAACCCCTAAGGGTTTAAGTTAAAAACGCTTGAATAGAGTGTAAATATTTTTTTTTTAAAATAATAATTAAGAGCATTAATGAAAAGTTACAACACTAAGACAGTTTGAAGTTATCTCTAACTAGATAACACAGTGAAAGGCTAGCAATCCTAAGGAGTTTCCGAACGCGATTACATAACCTTACACCTAGCTCAACTTGCGTCAATTGATCCATTAAACTGGATGACTTAGTTACAAGATAATGCATAAGACATGATCATATATATGTTCAATGATATGTCATCTTAGAATTTTAGGAAGCGTTCATTTACTTTGGGTGGTTAGGACGCCAATGAGAGGTTATTTATTCAATGCACTTAAAATTCATAATTTCATTTAGAGGCCTCCAAAAAGGTTCAAAGCGTTTAATATAATGAAGTTCATTCATTGGGTTTAAGGTACCCATTCACCATTGATATCATCCTTTAATATTAAAAGTATGGCTAACAAGGTGAGATACATTCATTAAGGATTAAACTACAATTAATAGAGTGAGGCCCCTTCATTTGATTTCATGCATAGCCATCTAATGAGTTGTAGTTCTTTTATGAAAGATAAAATGTGAGTAGCCAAAGAATTCATTGAAGTTTTAATAATGCTAATAGATGGCTAAATTCATTAAGGTGAAAATGTATTAGGACACATGAGAGCATTCTTTAAATTAAAATATAGTTAGCAAGATGATATTCATTATTTCAAGATTAGAATATAAGTTCATAGTGATGTTCTCCCTTTAGGATTAGAATATAGTTATCTTATTGCATGTCACTCCTTTTAGTTAAATGAAGTTAATATGAAAAGATACATTTACTAAGATTAAGATGTAAACAACTATACAAATTCTTCCCATTTTAGTTCAATTTTAGCAATCATAAGGGATTCTTTTATTAGGTTTATAATGATGGATATATAGTTGAGTTCACCCAATTATCAAGTTAATTTGGTAGGGATTATTTGTTAGATTGAAACATAAAGTAATTAAACAAATTCATCCGATATAGTGAAACAGTATTAACATGGCGATACTCATTTGAGAAGATAAAGTAAATACCTTTATGATGTTCATCCTTTAGATTTCAACTTAGAACATATAACATTAATACTAACTTTGTTACCCATACACATTCGATCAATTTACCAACTTATATCAAGCTAAAACATTAAAGGCATCCTAATGAGATTCATTTCCCTATTACTTCTTTATTTAACATAAACCAAATACTTTGCCATAATCATAATTTGCAATTTCTTATGAATCTGATTTCTACATTCCTCAAGATGTCTGGTTTTGTGCACTTTGATTTAAATTCGTTAATTTTCCATCATACACTTATACAAGATAACAACCATACATGATAACTTAAAGCATGAAACAAAGGAAACTAAAACATCGCATAACACAGATATGATCTCGGAGTTCACCCCTAAAGGGCTACATCTCCGGGTCTGCTCAACTGCAAGACCCCTCTGGCATTTAATATAGTTAAGATTACAAATTTACATGTCTTTTACACATCTGCCCTTTAGGCGAACCATACACTATTCAACATCTACCTCGATTGATTATTACATAGTGATCCCTTTTTAGAAGCAGGTCAAATTGAATCATAACAAAAAAACGAACCTAGATTCTCTTGTTTGACGGTACCCTAACTAGGGGCTTGACTGACTTATGACCAAACACTAGCATATCAAGTCTTACCATTAATGTCGATCAAGTTTACCATATCTTTTTAACCATTAATGTCGATCAAGTTTATGGATTTGATAAATTAAATTTTACTTAAAAATTCACATTAATCCACCATTAATACTTAGTCCATGTTAATAATATGTATTAGCCCGAGCATGACAAAATCAATATGAAATTAATAACTTGTAGTAAAGTATGGGTTTACTAAGTGTCGATTACCCAAAACCCAAATATTATTTAGTAATTTAGAGTTAAATAATATAAGAGAACTAAATCTAAATCTCTTAAACTAAATTTAAATTCAACTATTAATTTGATTTTTTTTTTTTCCTTTCTTTCCTATATATTATATATATATAAATTCTTTTTTTAAAAAAAACAATTTATATATAATAAAAAAAATATAATTAAATAATAAAAGAAAACTTTTCTTTAATTTTCAAAAAAAAAGAAAAGGGAAGGTACCCACGTGGACACCCATGTGGGCACCCCCCCTTGGCAGGCTAAGCTACCATTGGTAGCGCTGCTACCAAATGGTAACAGGCCGCTACCTTTGGTACCGCTGTTACCATTTGGTAGCAGGCCGCTGCCTCTGGTAGCACTGCTACCATTTGGTAGCAGTTCGCTACCTCTGGTAGCGCTGCTACCAACTGGTAGCAGTTGCTACCAGCGGCCATGGGGGTTTTAAAATTTTTTTTTTAATTTTATTTTTTTCATATTTTTTTTTTTTCTGTTATAGCAAATTAAAAAAAAAACAGTGTTAAAAAAAGAATAACAAATCCCGAATGCACACCACACAGCCTGAGACAGGGATATAAAGCATTTTCCAGAAATCCCTCATTTTTGAAAGAAGACACAATCCATTTATTTTCCAGCAATCTCCCATTTTTGAAAGAAAATCACAGTCACATACACATTTATTTATTTTATTTTTTTTCAGAATGTCAAGGGTTTCAAAACAATAGAGGAAATTGTTGAATAACCCACCCATTAAGAAAATCTTTGGCACAAGGAAACTCACCTCTCTCACAAGGATCCAACAAAGCTACCCTTTTACAAATTTCTACAATAATACTCACTCATGGACAACAATGGAGAATCTAAAAACTGAAATTGCAAGAAAACCATACAAGCCTCCTTTCTTTCTTTTTTTTTTTTTGTTAAAAACAACTTAAACAAATCGATAAAAGAGATTCCTACCTCAACAAGCTTTCCTGGAAGGATTTTGATGATGAGCCCCCAAATCTGCTGCTCTAAAACTCCATCTTTGTCCAAAATCCCCAATCTCTCCTCCAAAAACCATTTTTTTTCCAAAAAAAGTAACCCAAAAAGAAAGAACCCCCAAAAACATTTCAAAAACTAGGTTAAAATGAGAAACCCTATTTTTGCCCTAATTTTCAATTTCGAATTTAGGCATTTATTTTTTTTTTAAATAAAAGAAAATCCAAAATGGAAATCATTCTTTCCACTATTCAATACATCTTATTTGCTTTTCTAATTAAAATTAAAATGTTTCTATTTCTTGTTTAATTTTAATTCTAATTTCTCGATTCTAATTTAGGCCTACATTATATTTCAAAACTATTGACCAGGGTAAAGCGTTTTTTTGATTAATTTAAATTTCCAAAAAAAATCAATCTTTTATACTAAATCAACATTACAAGTAAAAAGAATAATTTTCTTTAAATAATAAAATTTACCCTTTTCTCTTCCAAAATGCGAATGTGAATTAATTTATTTCTATTTCTCAAATGACTTTAAATTTTTCCTTTCTAAAACGCATAACTCATTAAATTCATTATTATCAAATTTAACTATTAAATTGACTCGCTATAACATAGTAAAGTGACCTTTTTAAATAAATGACTAATCAAATGAAAGAATCCTATTTATTCTAATTTCTCAACTTCAAATGCGTAAATGAGCACATTAATCCAAGTTAAATACCTTAAACTTGCTACCATAATAATTAAAGCAATCTCTTTAAATTAATGATTAATCGTATAAAAGAAAACTACCTATTTTAAATTTCTAAAATACTAGTGCGTACTTCTACTCATTAAATTGAATTAAATACTTAGGGTAACAAACTCCACTTACCCCGTGCAAGGCACGCAAACCAAGGAAGTCCACCAAATCACATGACACGAAACCCAATGCAAGGAAAGCCCCACGAATCTACACACAATGCTCACCTGACCATGGCTAAGGCAAGACGATAGTTTAATGACCCCCAAATCCAAATTCTAAGGATGGAGGAGGTTTACTCAAACCTGTGAACCCCGAAGGAGATGAACCTCGCCCTAGGCGGTGTTGTACCTGCAATCTCCTGCACCCATGAATTCAAGCAAGCATACATATACATATACATTTTCAATGAAGGGGTTAGCTTGAGATTTATCACAAGAGTTAGGAAACAATTACTTTTACACAAGAATCGATGCCAGAGCACAATAATAAGTATGCACAATTATTTATATTATCTAAACTACACATTGCATCATGGTTACCCTACCATTCAAGAATGCCTCATAGGAAGTCAACCAAGGTCAAACAGGTTTTACAAGTCCGACTAGGGTATGGGCATTACATTCTCCCCCCCTAGGCTTCGACTTACTCCTGGAAGTTGCAAAGCTAAACGGAAGTCATCCAACACGCATTAGCCCTTAAACTCAATTAACAATTATCAGTTTGCACAACCAACTGTTTTGTCATCATTTTAGAACATTATTTATAAATCCTCTACGAATGTCATTATCCATTAATAGAAGGCATCTAACATCATTCACATCTTAAAATATTCTAGAATTTACACACAATCATAGTAGAGAAATGAGATTTTTTCCCTTTTTATTACACAAAATTTAAAGCAATTAAAATATATAGGCATAGTTATCATACTCATTTATCAAACATGACAAGAAAATATGCTCTCAAGGTCAATTTCTTTCACCAATTCATCTTTTTCACAAAACTTTATTGCATAGAACTAGCTTCAAACATCAATTTCTACCACCAAGTTAACTTTCGTCAAATAAGAGCAATGTAAGAACTCAATTGTTTACACTTTTCAGACATACAAGAACCTTTCCAATGACTATGCCCCATAACATAGCGACAAGTTAATTCCATTTAATCCATGATTACACATAATATCCATCCACAAGACTGGTTTGCACAACACAATAGGCCACATGTGAGCATGTCTAATGCTCGGTAAAAGGTAACATATATGATCCACATCTCTATGCCTGCTCTTAGAATAATACATGATCAACAAAGGTCCAACATCTCACTCGAGGGCTTGATGGTGCTAGGGTACACCATAGCGGTGCTACCTTCCATACAAGTCCCTTGTGAATATCCCTTGTTGTGTAAGGTGTTTAGCCTCCAAGAGATAGTCACCACTCATAGGTAGGTAGTGGATCCTAGCTGTTTCACAGCCTCACATACCTCCATCCTCAAGGTTCCCTGCGTCTACTTCCTCGTATACACTCATCCAAGACCGTCTCCTACGTTCTTGGAGAGGAATTCACATTGCAACACAAGACCAGCATACGAAAACAACAAGGATAAACCAGTTTAGCCACCAAAGTACAAAAGAATAAAGATAATAATTGTCAATTCCAACAATAAGACAAGAAAATAATTTGCAGATTTGCAACATCAAATCAAGTAAAATCAAGATTGCAAGATCGTGGCTAAACTGTCAAGGTCAAAGTAAAATAAATTGCTAGCCCACAAAGAAATAAATAAATAATTAAAAGAAAATCATAATTGCACATTACATCACTACGTGACTAGTAGCTAGTCACCAACGAGGAAGGAAGGAACAATCATCTAGCTATCCTAGTAGCTCATCACGTGGTGTGGCCAAGTCACACATCCGCATGGCATGGCGGTGTGCACCTCGACATCACCCCGCATCACATCGTCACATGGCATGGCTCTACCCTATACCTAGTGGTAGGCCACATGGAATGTCTACTACATCCCGCATCGTGTCGCCGCACGGCATGGCAATACTCCAAGCCGACAAGGCACGCAATGGACATATCCCTCATGGCAGTGTACCTCGCAGATAAGGCACGCGTCGGTCACACCCCGCATAGCACGGATATAAGTCTATCATTTTAGTTGCATGGTTTTCATTTCGCTATCTTTTAGGAAGGTGCCAAAGCATCCTAATATGACATTTCTAATCATTATTGTTGCACTATATTGTTCTAGTTTTCTGAACCAGATTTCAAGACAGGCAATTTTTCCTTTGTAATACAAGTCTTCTAGAGAACAATCACTATTCATAATACAATACAATACAATAACACATCAAATCTAACATTGAAAATTCATAATACGACAAGGAGGTAAATGAAGAGCTATCTACTAGATATTACACGTTTGATGCATACAAATTAACAAGTCTTTCATTTACTCTTTTTGGAAACATAATAAGACAATTATCTAAATCCAAAGCAAGTTAAATGGTGCGTCACTTAATAGGTCCTAAATCACACTAGTTGAATAAGCACATAAAACAATCTTTTGAGGAGCACATTAATTCACTCTTGAAGCTACTACAACATGTCCTCTTTTGCTATTCCTTTCACATCAAGCAATTTTCACAAATTCACTATGCGCATTTTAATGCACCTTACTTAACATGGAATTTAATTATATTACTCCTACCAAGCACATGGAGAACCCTTCAATGCAAACATATCATTTTCTAACATTAACCAAAAATTAACTCCTAAACCAATCCCTTTCACAATCTAAAACACAAAAACATTATAAGGCTCACACAAGGCTCAAGAAATATCATCCTTTCTCTTGCAATAAGAAAACTTAAATAAGAGATAACTACACATATCAATTCCTTTTAATTTACTAGACAGAGAAGAGGAAGAGTCATAATCACTCAATTTATACATAATAAGCATTAATATTTGCCATACTAGTCTTTCAAGTGGACAATCATTAAGATAGATCAAAACCATAAACAAGCACATACCGTACTTCTAGATTCAAGATATTAACACCTTACCCAGATGGATTAGTCAAAAGAGTAAAACCATTCAAGAATGAAGGTACATATGACTCCCTTTCAGAGTAAGAGAAATCGTAGACTAAGACCTCAATGAGCAGACAAAATGTAATGCCCCGCCAAGAAACCCTGAAGGGATAAGCTAAAAGAACAAGAATAGAGTGCAAATTTTTTTTATTTTTTTTTTAAGTTACAACACAAAGATGCAACAAGGTTTCAATGATTCAGATTACATAGCGGAAGACTTCAACAACTATCACCTAAAGAGTTTCCCAACGAGATTACTTAAATTTCACAATTCATTTAACTCACACAATTAATCCATTAAGCTGAATATCTTAATAACGAGATAAATCACAATCAGGATAATTTCTTTCAAATATGGAAATATAAATCACAAGCAAGATTCATCATTAAGATCCATTCATCAACCTCATTCAAGCTTTTCATTTAAAATTTCAACCCATACATCTAACATTCTAATACACTAGGATTTCATCATAACATAAGAGATCTTTCCAAGCATATTTAAATTCCTTAAAAACAACTGAGTATAATTCATTACTCTATGTTACATTCTTTCATATTCTAACCTATTGCATTTCAAAAGACGATTACAAACATCATCTACGATGATTCACATCTAAACACTTAAGCATTCGATCAACATGGCATTCAAGGAAGAACTGAATATAAGCATTCATAGTTAATTCCAATTATCCACTTAACCATTCTAACATAAGTTAAACATACATGATAAAGCTGAATAAAGGAGACATAAGAGAATTCATCACATAACACCATAATGATCTCGGAGTTCACCCCTAAAGGGCTACATCTCCGGGTCTGCGCAACTGCAAGACCCCTCTGATAATTAATAAAGTTAAGAGTACAAGAGGTTACACCAAGTACTATCCAGCCATCAAGGCGATACATAAGCAATATACAAACGACCACACCGGTCGATAAATACAAAAACGATCCTTACAAGGAACAAGATCCAGCTGAACATAATCAAAGCTAAAATAAGAGGTCCAAGGGAGCATCCATAAAACTGAGCCATCACCACCCAAGGTCTAACATGAAACCGACACTCACAAGGGCAGCGACAAAGGACGACTCACAAAGGTACTCAAAACAGGACAAAACGACAACACACTAGCAAACGTAGGGACAAGTGTCATCACACAACCTGGTATGGATACCATGGCAAGTCTTCATAGGTCCCGGCCCATACACTGGTAACCCTGGCAACCTAATCCGAACTTCCGGCCCATCCAAGCCTCATGTGGACCCACACATCCTCTCGTGAAGACAAGGAAGATGGTTTGCCATTTCAGGCCTTCTCACAGCATGCCGAATCTAATCGTCCCATGTGTGAGGCACATTATCTTATTTATAAATTATTTTCTAATCTACTTAGGTTATCACTTATTAGACTCACTTTCGACGGGTTATCCAGCAGCCACTTTGGGCGCGGCCCCCAATCGAAAGCCACTTTCCCATACGACACTAGACTAACTCAGACGAACTCAACCACGGAATACACATGGTAAGACGAACGGAGTTCAAGAAGGAGAACAATCATCTGGTTAAACACGACTCAAAGGTAATCACTTACTGACGGTACTCTAATCTAGAGACACGACCAACAACGGTCAACCACAATCATCATTCGACTCACACACACAAGGAGGAGATGATCAAAATGACACTACCACAATACAACAGTCAACATGGAAATCGAGGACTAAAACAGGAACACCAAATCATCCCTACGACAGAGTCCTACTAAACAAAGCAAAACATGCCATTTCATAATTAAGGTGAATACAGTAATTAAACTCGCAAGGCAATAATCAGAAAGGACAATATTTCCTCAAATTGATTTAAACATTACAAGGCGATCAAGTTTTCTACAAGATCCAAATCAGATTACAGTTATCTACCTCAACTGGGGATAAGTTGTTCTTGGTTTTCTAACTCCTAAGGTTCACGCATTAAACAGGCAATTTAAGCCATAATGAGTTCTTAAACCAAATTCATGATAATCAAATTCAGGCAACCATTAAACAATTAAAATAAGATATTTAATCTCCATTCCAAAACGTCATTAACATACTGGTCTAAATTCAATCTCTACAGATTCATAATTTCAATTCCAGTTACATAATACGGATTACGAAAATAAAAATGCAGAAAGAGAATCTAAAAGAAGATAGTCATTTCCAATAACATAATATTCTATTTCGTTTTTTAAACAATACTACCTCAATTAGCCAACTTCCCAAATCAGCTAGCAGGTAAGATCTAGGTTCATTAATCCAAGATCAATAAAAATATATTCGACAATATTAGCTTGCAAAATTACAGTTGAAGAACTTAATTAGAAGGGGGCAAAGTCTCGAAATAAAGTTGAGTGACAATTGGCCTATAAACTCCATAATAACATTAATCAATTTCAACTAGCATTTGCCACTATTATGCCTCCTTAATCAGAATTAAGAACTAATTAACTTAATCATTAAAATAATATTCATTCACATGATATTTTAAAATCATAGGCATCTTTTTTTTTTTTTTACTAAAAATTACCTTGAAAACGCATTTGAAACATCGTTTAAAACAAAATACGTTTCAAAAACTACGTTTAAAACAAAAAAATGCTTTTAAATGAATCTATATTCTTTTTAAAAAAAACACGCATTTAAAAACTATGTTTAAAACAAAAGCAACGCGTTTAAAAAACGCGGTTAGGGCACGCGGCGGCGCTTGCAGGCGGCCAAGCGGCGGCGCCCTGCGGTGCCCGCAGGCCCGCGGCGCCCTGCGGCAACCGCAGTGTGCTGCGGCCAAGGTCGTAGCACTGCCGAAGGGGGGGGGAAACACACAGGACGCGCGGGGCGATAGGGAGGAAGAGTGGGGAAGGGGAGGGGAGCGGGTGGAGCTCCGCTCCCCGCTCTCCCAAACCCCGAACCACCGTTTCAAACAATGAAAAAAAAAAAATGCCCAGCTCGGTTTAACCCAATTCACACGGCGCTTAAAAAACATAAAATGAAACCCAGTTTAAACACCTCGCCCAGCTCGGGTTTTTTGGTAATATATTTGATATATAAAATGCACAGTTCGACATCAATAATCACAAACGCCCATCACAAAGATTTTACTGGAATTTTGATTTACCATACATCCGGTTTAAACATATTGAGATTGTTATCACGTTTTCATGCAGGGTTTTCTCATTCTATACAACACCCAAGGGTTTCGAACGCCCAAAAACATGAGGAATTAACAGCACCTCTAAATCACTTCCAGCCAAGCTGGTAATTTACCAAATCGATCCATAAACATGGCATTCGATGGAGAATCTAAAAACAAGATAAAATCCCCATTTTCATTTTAAACAAAAACAAAAAAATGAGAGTTGGTTCCTACCTGATCTCGCTTTCCTTGCAAGATCGGCTGAAGAATCCCCATCTCAGCTGCCAAAGCCTCCAATTTTCCATCTCCAATCCAAAAACTTCCCAAAAAAGTCCATCCATTCCAATTTCCCCAAATTTGGGTTATATGGAAGAGTTGACCCAAGAATTCCATTTTTGGAATAAAAAAAACTTTTATTTAAAAATAATACTCAAAAATTAATTCTTTTCAACAATATAACTTGCTTAATCAATTAAAAATCGATTTCTCATTTAAACAAATTTAATCTTTCTAATTTAATAATCCAACAGAATACAATTAATCTATTGCGATAAAATATCAAACTTTCTCTTTCAACAGCATAAACAAAATGCATTTAACAATTGAAATCAGTCATTTAATCGAATTCTCAATCAATTTAATCCATTAATCTTCAATGCACAAACGCATAAATAATCAAAATAATTATTAAGGACTAATTAATCGATTAACCAAACACACCAGGCATGCAAACCGAGAAGGTCAACCAAACAGACGACTCGCAAACCCAAACAAGAAGGGATCGCCGACGACGACTGGCGATGCTCACTGGAGCACGACTAAGGTCAACTAGGGTCTTACGACCACCTAATCCGACTCTAGGGATTAAAAAGGTATGCACAAACCTGCAAAACCAGGTGATGACGAACCTCGCACTCAAGCGACTTCGTACCTGAAAAATCCTGCAACCAAGAGTCATACATGCATACATATATAAAATTTACTGAAAGCGTTAGCTCGATGTTAATACCACGAAATAGGTACACTAACAACTTGCATACAACTAGTGAGAAACCACATCAATAGCTATGCGTTAATTCAAACATCTGACTATAACATAGTATTACGATAAACTAATCAAGATTAAACCAAGGTTAGAGATCGATTACGGTAGGGGTACTACATTCTCCCCCCCTAGGTTCCGACTTACTCCTAGAAGTCGTAAGGCTAGATGAAGAACATGTCGTACGCATCAGCCCTGAAACTCATTCAACAAAGATCAAATTGCACATAGAAATCTTTCCATAATCAGATGAAATATTATTGCAAAATCCTTCACAAACACCATTATCCATTGGCAAGATACATCTAAATCCATACATTCCTTAAAATATTCTAGGAATTATCCACAATCATAGCAGAAAAACACGAATTTTCTTCCTTTCATTACACCAAATTAAAGCATTACCAAGATGTAAACAACAGTTACCACAATCATCGACCCAAAAATGACAAGAAGACATGCCATCATGATCAATTTCCTTTACCAATCCATCTTTTTCATAAAATTTTATTGAATCGAACTAGCTCAAAATATCAATTTCTACAATCACATTAAATTTCATGAAATAAGAGCAACATAAATAACTCAATTGTTACACTTGCCAGGCATAAGAAAACCTTTCCAAAGACTATGTCCCATAACATAGTGACAAGTTAATACAATTTACTCCATGATACAAATAATAACCATCCACATAACTGGAACGCAAAACAGAAAAGGCCACATGTGAGCATGTCTAATGCTCGATCGAGGATAACATGCACGATCAGCATCTCTATGCCTGATCTCATAACAACAATATGATCATAAATATCCAATATCTCACTCAAAGGCTTGATGGTGCTAGGCACACCATAGCGGTGCTACCTTCCATACAAGACCTTCGTGAATATCCCTTGTTGTGTAAGGTGTTTAGCCTCCAAGAGATAGTCACCACACATAGGTAGGTAGTGGATCCTAGCTGTTTTCACAGCCTCACAAACCTCCATCCTCAAGGTTCCTTGCGTCTACTTCCTCGTATACACTCATCCAAGCCCGTCTCCTACGTTCTTGGAGAGGAATTCACATTGCAACACAAGACCAGCATCCGAAAACAATAAGGATAAACCAGTTTAGCCACCAAAGTACAGAAGAATAAAGATAATAAATCCTCAATTCCAACAGTAAGGCAAGAAAATAATCCGGAATCTCAACACCAAATCAAAAGTGCAAAAGATCACAAGATCGTGGCTAAACCTCCAAAATCAAAGTAAAATAAATTGCTGATCCCCAAAGAAATAAAAAGAATAGCACAACTGCACATAACATCACTGCGTGACTAATAGCTAGCCACCAACGAGGAAGGAAGGAACAATCGTCTAGCTATCCTAGTAGCTCATCATGTGGTGTGGCCAAGTCACACATCCCCACGGCATGGAAGTGTGCACCTCGACATCACCCCGCATCACATCGTCACGTGGCATCGCTCTACCCAATACCTAGTGGTAGGCCGCATGGAAATGTCCACTACATCCCGCATCGTGTCTCAGCACGGCATGGCAATACTCCAAGCAGACAAAACACGCAATGGACGTATCCCGCATGGCAGTGTACCCCGCGGATAAGGCACGCGCTGGTCACACTCCGCATAGCGATGTTCCTAGAAGGATACTCGCCGTAAGTCAGAGGTATACATGACTATGGTCCATCCACATGCCCACCAACACATACTAATTGGTAGCACATGTGAATCAACCTACCTTTCATGAAGACAAGGCAAAGGATCCTCCAATAGAATTCCATCAATATGCTCAAAAACTATCGTCTATATGCTCAAAATAACGGATAGGAATAAGGCTGGCACTCATGAACCTCGTAAATAGGTTCATCACAAGGGAAAGTATTGAGTACACCTTGATAGAGCTTAGTAGTACAACTATATCATTCCTCGAAGTAGAGAAGCTAAAGTCGCTTCGCGCCGACATTACTCGTACGCCAATCCATACTATTCAAGGAACGGTTACTTCGAATACTACCCCTTAACATACCGAGTTAACCACAACCCGAGGTTTGGTACTCAGCAGGGAAACAGATAAGCAACAACACATAAATAGTATGGTTTCCCATACTCATAAGCAACATATCCTCCATGGTTGATTACTTCACCAATCCATGGGCACAAATAATACGCACTGGTTTCTCACAATGCACACAAAACACCAGTACTGGTTTAGTCACATTTACGGGGAATACTTTTCAGTACGCTAATATCTAACCAAGGAAGATTCCAATTGTGCTTTCTATATAAATAACTAAATCAAGTTTACTCTAGATACAAGTACTGAAATTATTAACAATTCACAATTACATAAGGAAATAACATTATTCCTCTAGCTTTCTCGAATCTCACTAAGCATTCATAATTAAATTACTAGCTAAGCAAATTCATTTCTAAAGCTTAAGACTTTCATCTATCACTATGAAGCCAAGGCAAACACACCATTTCACATGTTTTAAAAACATTCAATTTTAATCAATGCACTCTCAATACCATTTCTAAAATTCTTACGATTAGGCAAAGAGAAGGGAAAGAGAGTTTGATAACCAAACCATTTCCTACAAAACACCAAAGATCAAACAAGATCACGCTGCATTATATATTTTCTCACTATAAGCCTATCATTTAATTACACGTTTTTCATTTCGCTACCATTAGAAGGATGACAATCAGCCTAACAAAAACATTTTCAATAGTTATGGTTGCAACAGGAGGTTCTAGTTTTCCAAACAAAGCAGAGATCAAGAGAGGCAATCTTTTCGATAATGCAAGACCTCATAAGAACACTCACTTAATAATACAATATAGACACATGTCATAATTGCAACCTATTAGAGAAGATCACATTACGATCAAAGATAAGCAAGGAGCTATCACCCAAATAAAACATATTAATGCATGCACATCAAACAAGCTTTTCATTCGCACTTTCTAAACACATTAAGGTAATTACATATACCCAAAAGCGAGTTCAATGGAGCATTTGCTAAAATAAATCTTCAATCAAACTGATTTAATGAAACACATAAAACAATCTTTTAGAAAACACGTTAGTACTTTCTCGAAGCTACAATAACATGCTCCTTTTAACACTTCTACAAACCAAGCAGTTTCACATAATTCATCTATTCGCATATCAATGCACCTTACTAAGATAGAATTTAATCATGCTACTCCTACAACACACACATGGAGAATTCTTTAAACATACACATACAGTTTTCTCCCAAAAGCCAATATAAATCTTTTAAAACCCATAGCCCTTTTAATCATCTAAAAACATAAGCGACATAAGGCTCATACAAGGGTTCAAGAAGTCACACCCTTTTCTCTTTCAAACAAGAAACTCAAATCAAAGATAATCACACATATCCTAATCATTTTAATTTCCAGAAAGAGAGAGAGGAATGGTGATGATCATTTAATTTTCTACAAAATAAGCATACAAAGCACATATAAGCACCCAAACACCAACATCAAGAAGGCGAAAACAAGGTGTGAACACACACATTAAACACCAGACAAGGTCTGTTCAATCACTCACATGCAAAGGAGGACAAGCATACACATAAGGTCGATACACCTCACACAGATAGAGGGCACACGCGACACCAGAGATCCCAATGTTTGCAACATGGGCTCTGATACCAAATGTAATGCCCCTCCAAGAAACCCCGAAGGGATAAGCTAAAAGAACAAGAATAGAGTGCAAATTTTTTTTTTTTTTTTTTTAAGTTACAACACAAAGATGCAACAAGGTTTCAATGATTCAGATTACATAGCGGAAGACTTCAACAACTATCACCTAAAGAGTTTCCCAACGAGATTACTTAAATTTCACAATTCATTTAACTCACACAATTAATCCATTAAGCTGAATATCTTAATAACGAGATAAATCACAATCAGGATAATTTCTTTCAAATATGGAAATATAAATCACAAGCAAGATTCATCATTAAGATCCATTCATCAACCTCATTCAAGCTTTTCATTTAAAATTTCAACCCATACATCTAACATTCTAATACACTAGGATTTCATCATAACATAAGAGATCTTTCCAAGCATATTTAAATTCCTTAACAACAACTGAGTATAATTCATTACTCTATGTTACATTCTTTCATATTCTAACCTATTGCATTTCAAAAGATGATTACAAACATCATCTACGATGATTCACATCTAAACACTTAAGCATTCGATCAACATGGCATTCAAGGAAGAACTGAATATAAGCATTCATAGTTAATTCCAATTATCCACTTAACCATTCTAACATAAGTTAAACATACATGATAAAGCTGAATAAAGGAGACATAAGAGAATTCATCACATAACACCATAATGATCTCGGAGTTCACCCCTAAAGGGCTACATCTCCGGGTCTGCGCAACTGCAAGACCCCTCTGATAATTAATAAAGTTAAGAGTACAAGAGGTTACACCAAGTACTATCCAGCCATCAAGGCGATACATAAGCAATATACAAACGACCACACCAGTCGATAAATACAAAAACGATCCTTACAAGGAACAAGATCCAGCTGAACATAATCAAAGCTAAAATAAGAGGTCCAAGGGAGCATCCATAAAACTGAGCCATCACCACCCAAGGTCTAACATGAAACCGACACTCACAAGGGCAGCGACAAAGGACGACTCACAAAGGTACTCAAAACAGGACAAAACGACAACACACTAGCGAACGTAGGGACAAGTGTCATCACACAATCTGGTATGGATACCATGGCAAGTCTTCATAGGTCCCGGCCCATACACTGGTAACCCTGGCAACCTAATCCGAACTTCCGGCCCATCCAAGCCTCATGTGGACCCACACATCCTCTCGTGAAGACAAGGAAGATGGTTTGCCATTTCAGGCCTTCTCACAGCATGCCGAATCTAATCGTCCCATGTGTGAGGCACATTATCTTATTTATAAATTATTTTCTAATCTACTTAGGTTATCACTTATTAGACTCACTTTCGACGGGTTATCCAACAGCCACTTTGGGCACGGCCCCCAATCGAAAGCCACTTTCCCATACGACACTAGACTAACTCAGACGAACTCAACCACGGAATACACATGGTAAGACGAACGAAGTTCAAGAATGAGAACAATCATCTGGTTAAACACGACTCAAAGGTAATCACTTACTGATGGTACTCTAATCTAGAGACACGACCAACAACGGTCAACCACAATCATCATTCGACTCACACACACAAGGAGGAGATGATCAAAATGACACTACCACAATACAACAGTCAACTTGGAAATCGAGGACTAAAATAGGAACACCAAATCATCCCTACGACAGAGTCCTACTAAACAAAGCAAAACATGCCATTTCATAATTAAGGCGAATACAGTAATTAAACTCGCAAGGCAATAATCAGAAAGGACAATATTTCTTCAAATTGATTTAAACATTACAAGGCGATCAAGTTTTCTACAAGATCCAAATCAGATTACAGTTATCTACCTCAACTGGGGATAAGTTGTTCTTGGTTTTCTAACTCCTAAGGTTCACGCATTAAACAGGCAATTTAAGCCATAATGAGTTCTTACACCAAATTCATGATAATCAAATTCAGGCAACCATTAAACAATTAAAATAAGATATTTAATCTCCATTCCAAAACGTCATTAACATACTGGTCTAAATTCAATCTCTACAGATTCATAATTTCAATTCCAGTTACATAATACGGATTACGAAAATAAAAATGCAGAAAGAGAATCTAAAAGAAGATAGTCATTTCCAATAACATAATATTCTATTTCGTTTTTTAAACAATACTACCTCAATTAGCCAACTTCCCAAATCAGCTAGCAGGTAAGATCTAGGTTCATTAATCCAAGATCAATAAAAATATATTCGACAATATTAGCTTGCAAAATTACAGTTGAAGAACTTAATTAGAAGGGGGCAAAGTCTCGAAATAAAGTTGAGTGACAATTGGCCTATAAACTCCATAATAACATTAATCAATTTCAACTAGCATTTGCCACTATTATGCCTCCTTAATCAGAATTAAGAACTAATTAACTTAATCATTAAAATAATATTCATTCACATGATATTTTAAAATCATAGGCATCTTTTTTTTTTTTTTTACTAAAAATTACCTTGAAAACGCATTTGAAACATCGTTTAAAACAAAATACGTTTCAAAAACTACGTTTAAAACAAAAAAACGCTTTTAAATGAACCTATATTCTTTTTAAAAAAAACACGCATTTAAAAACTATGTTTAAAACAAAAGCAACGCGTTTAAAAAACGCGGTTAGGGCATGCGGCGGCGCTTGCAGGCGGCCAAGCGGCGGCGCCCTGTGGTGCCCGCAGCCCGCGGCGCCCTGCGGCCACCGCAGTGTGCTGCGGCCAAGGTCGTAGCACCGCCGAAGGGGGGGGGAAACACACAGGACGTGCGGGGCGATAGGGAGGAAGAGTGGGGAAGGGGAGGGGAGCGGGTGGAGCTCCGCTCCCCACTCTCCCAAACCCCGAACCACCGTTTCAAACAATGAAAAAAAAAAAACGCCCAGCTCGGTTTAACCCAATTCACACGGCGCTTATAAAACATAAAATGAAACCCAGTTTAAACACCTCGCCCAGCTCGAGTTTTTTGGTAATATATTTGATATATAAAATGCACAGTTCGACATCAATAATCACAAACGCCCATCACAAAGATTTTACTGGAATTTTGATTTACCATACATCCGGTTTAAACATATTGAGATTGTTATCACGTTTTCATGCAGGGTTTTCTCATTCTATACAACACCCAAGGGTTTCGAACGCCCAAAAACATGAGGAATTAACAGCACCTCTAAATCACTTCCAGCCAAGCTGGTAATTTACCAAATCGATCCATAAACATGGCATTCGATGGAGAATCTAAAAACAAGATAAAATCCCCATTTTCATTTTAAACAAAAACAAAAAAATGAGAGTTGGTTCCTACCTGATCTCGCGTTCCTGGCAAGATCGGCTGAAGAATCCCCATCTCAGCTGCCAAAGCCTCCAATTTTCCATCTCCAATCCAAAAACTTCCCAAAAAAGTCCATCCATTCCAATTTCCCCAAATTTGGGTTATATGGAAGAGTTGACCCAAGAATTCCATTTTTGGAATAAAAAAAACTTTTATTTAAAAATAATACTCAAAAATTAATTCTTTTCAACAATATAACTTGCTTAATCAATTAAAAATCGATTTCTCATTTAAACAAATTTAATCTTTCTAATTTAATAATCCAACAGAATACAATTAATCTATTGCGATAAAATATCAAACTTTCTCTTTCAACAGCATAAACAAAATGCATTTAACAATCGAAATCAGTCATTTAATCGAATTCTCAATCAATTTAATCCATTAATCTTCAATGCACAAACGCATAAATAATCAAAATAATTATTAAGGACTAATTAATCGATTAACCAAACACACCAGGCACGCAAACCGAGAAGGTCAACCAAACAGACGACTCGCAAACCCAAACAAGAAGGGATCGCCGACGACGACTGGCGATGCTCACTGGAGCACGACTAAGGTCAACTAGGGTCTTACGACCACCTAATCCGACTCTAGGGATTAAAAAGGTATGCACAAACCTGCAAAACCAGGTGATGACGAACCTCGCACTCAAGCGACTTCGTACCTGAAAAATCCTGCAACCAAGAGTCATACATGCATACATATATAAAATTTACTGAAAGCGTTAGCTCGATGTTAATACCACGAAATAGGTACACTAACAACTTGCATACAACTAGTGAGAAACCACATCAATAGCTATGCGTTAATTCAAACATCTGACTATAACATAATATTACGATAAACTAATCAAGATTAAACCAAGGTTAGAGATCGATTACGGTAGGGGTACTACATTCTCCCCCCCTAGGTTCCGACTTACTCCTGGAAGTCGTAAGGCTAGATGAAGAACATGTCGTACGCATCAGCCCTGAAACTCATTCAACAAAGATCAAATTGCACATAGAAATCTTTCCATAATCAGATGAAATATTATTGCAAAATCCTTCACAAACACCATTATCCATTGGCAAGATACATCTAAATCCATACATTCCTTAAAATATTCTAGGAATTATCCACAATCATAGCAGAAAAACACGAATTTTCTTCCTTTCATTACACCAAATTAAAGCATTACCAAGATGTAAACAACAGTTACCACAATCATCGACCCAAAAATGACAAGAAGACATGCCATCATGATCAATTTCCTTTACCAATCCATCTTTTTCATAAAATTTTATTGAATCGAACTAGCTCAAAATATCAATTTCTACAATCACATTAACTTTCATGAAATAAGAGCAACATAAATAACTCAATTGTTACACTTGCCAGGCATAAGAAAACCTTTCCAAAGACTATGTCCCATAACATAGTGACAAGTTAATACAATTTACTCCATGATACAAATAATAACCATCCACATAACTAGAACGCAAAACAGAAAAGGCCACATGTGAGCATGTCTAATGCTCGATCGAGGATAACATGCACGATCAGCATCTCTATGCCTGATCTCATAACAACAATATGATCATAAATATCCAATATCTCACTCAAAGGCTTGATGGTGCTAGGCACACCATAGCGGTGCTACCTTCCATACAAGACCTTCGTGAATATCCCTTGTTGTGTAAGGTGTTTAGCCTCCAAGAGATAGTCACCACACATAGGTAGGTAGTGGATCCTAGCTGTTTTCACAGCCTCACAAACCTCCATCCTCAAGGTTCCTTGCGTCTACTTCCTCGTATACACTCATCCAAGCTCGTCTCCTACGTTCTTGGAGAGGAATTCACATTGCAACACAAGACCAGCATCCGAAAACAATAAGGATAAACCAGTTTAGCCACCAAAGTACAGAAGAATAAAGATAATAAATCCTCAATTCCAACAGTAAGGCAAGAAAATAATCCGGAATCTCAACACCAAATCAAAAGTGCAAAAGATCACAAGATCGTGGCTAAACCTCCAAAATCAAAGTAAAATAAACTGCTGATCCCCAAAGAAATAAAAAGAATAGCACAACTGCACATAACATCACTGCGTGACTAATAGCTAGCCACCAACGAGGAAGGAAGGAACAATTGTCTAGCTATCCTAGTAGCTCATCATGTGGTGTGGCCAAGTCACACATCCCCATGGCATGGCAGTGTGCACCTCGACATCACCCCGCATCACATCGTCACGTGGCATGGCTCTACCCAATACCTAGCGGTAGGTCGCATGGAAATGTCCACTACATCCCGCATCGTGTCTCAGCACGGCATGGCAATACTCCAAGCAGACAAAACACGCAATGGACGTATCCCGCATGGCAGTGTACCCCGCGGATAAGGCACGCGCTGGTCACACTCCGCATAGCGATGTTCCTAGAAGGATACTCGCCGTATGTCAGAGGTATACATGACTATGGTCCATCCACATGCCCACCAACACATACTAATTGGTAGCACATGTGAATCAACCTACCTTTCATGAAGACAAGGCAAAGGATCCTCCAATAGAATTCCATCAATATGCTCAAAAACTATCCTCTATATGCTCAAAATAACGGATAGGAATAAGGCTGGCACTCATGAACCTCGTAAATAGGTTCATCACAAGGGAAAGTATTGAGTACACCTTGATAGAGCTTAGTAGTACAACTATATCATTCCTCGAAGTAGAGAAGCTAAAGTCGCTTCGCGCCGACATTACTCGTACGCCAATCCATACTATTCAAGGAACGGTTACTTCGAATACTACCCCTTAACATACCGAGTTAACCACAACCCGAGGTTTGGTACTCAGCAGGGAAACAGATAAGCAACAACACATAAATAGTATGGTTTCCCATACTCATAAGCAACATATCCTCCATGGTTGATTACTTCACCAATCCATGGGCACAAATAATATGCACTGGTTTCTCACAATACACACAAAACACCAGTACTGGTTTAGTCACATTTACGGGGAATACTTTTCAGTACGCTAACTTCTAACCAAGGAAGATTCCAATTGTGCTTTCTATATAAATAACTAAATCAAGTTTACTCTAGATACAAGTACTGAAATTATTAACAATTCACAATTACATAAGGAAATAACATTATTCCTCTAGCTTTCTCAAATCCCACTAAGCATTCATAATTAAATTACTAGCTAAGCAAATTCATTTCTAAAGCTTAAGACTTTCATCTATCACTATGAAGCCAAGGCAAACACACCATTTCACATGTTTTAAAAACATTCAATTTTAATCAATGCACTCTCAATACCATTTCTAAAATTCTTACGATTAGGCAAAGAGAAGGGAAAGAGAGTTTGATAACCAAACCATTTCCTACAAAACACGCAAGATCAAACAAGATCACGCTGCATTATATATTTTCTCACTATAAGCCTATCATTTAATTACACGTTTTTCATTTCGCTACCATTAGAAGGATGACAATCAGCCTAACAAAAACATTTTCAATAGTTATGGTTGCAACAGGAGGTTCTAGTTTTCCAAACAAAGCAGAGATCAAGAGAGGCAATCTTTTCGATAATGCAAGACCTCATAAGAACACTCACTTAATAATACAATATAGACACATGTCATAATTGCAACCTATTAGAGAAGATCACATTACGATCAAAGATAAGCAAGGAGCTATCACCCAAATAAAACATATTAATGCATGCACATCAAACAAGCTTTTCATTCGCACTTTCTAAACACATTAAGGTAATTACATATACCCAAAAGCGAGTTCAATGGAGCATTTGCTAAAATAAATCTTCAATCAAACTGATTTAATGAAACACATAAAACAATCTTTTAGAAAACACGTTAGTACTTTCTCGAAGCTACAATAACATGCTCCTTTTAACACTTCTACAAACCAAGCAGTTTCACATAATTCATCTATTCGCATATCAATGCACCTTACTAAGATAGAATTTAATCATGCTACTCCTACAACACACACATGGAGAATTCTTTAAACATACACATACAGTTTTCTCCCAAAAGCCAATATAAATCTTTTAAAACCCATAGCCCTTTTAATCATCTAAAAACATAAGCGACATAAGGCTCATACAAGGGTTCAAGAAGTCACACCCTTTTCTCTTTCAAACAAGAAACTCAAATCAAAGATAATCACACATATCCTAATCATTTTAATTTCCAGAAAGAGAGAGAGGAATGGTGATGATCATTTAATTTTCTACAAAATAAGCATACAAAGCACATATAAGCACTCAAACACCAACATCAAGAAGGCGAAAACAAGGTGTGAACACACACATTAAACACCAGACAAGGTCTGTTCAATCACTCACATGCAAAGGAGGACAAGCATACACATAAGGTCGATACACCTCACACAGATAGAGGGCACACGCGACACCAGAGATCCCAATGTTTGCAACATGGGCTCTGATACCAAATGTAATGCCCCTCCAAGAAACCCCGAAGGGATAAGCTAAAAGAACAAGAATAGAGTGCAAATTTTTTTTTTTTTTTTTTTAAGTTACAACACAAAGATGCAACAAGGTTTCAATGATTCAGATTACATAGCGGAAGACTTCAACAACTATCACCTAAAGAGTTTCCCAACGAGATTACTTAAATTTCACAATTCATTTAACTCACACAATTAATCCATTAAGCTGAATATCTTAATAACGAGATAAATCACAATCAGGATAATTTCTTTCAAATATGGAAATATAAATCACAAGCAAGATTCATCATTAAGATCCATTCATCAACCTCATTCAAGCTTTTCATTTAAAATTTCAACCCATACATCTAACATTCTAATACACTAGGATTTCATCATAACATAAGAGATCTTTCCAAGCATATTTAAATTCCTTAACAACAACTGAGTATAATTCATTACTCTATGTTACATTCTTTCATATTCTAACCTATTGCATTTCAAAAGACGATTACAAACATCATCTACGATGATTCACATCTAAACACT
This sequence comes from Cryptomeria japonica, assembly GCF_030272615.1. Classification (NCBI taxonomy): domain Eukaryota; kingdom Viridiplantae; phylum Streptophyta; class Pinopsida; order Cupressales; family Cupressaceae; genus Cryptomeria; species Cryptomeria japonica. The sequence continues at coordinate 576,834,049 of NC_081408.1, read as the reverse complement.
TAAGCATTCGATCAACATGGCATTCAAGGAAGAACTGAATATAAGCATTCATAGTTAATTCCAATTATCCACTTAACCATTCTAACATAAGTTAAACATACATGATCAAGCTGAATAAAGGAGACATAAGAGAATTCATCACATAACACCATAATGATCTCGGAGTTCACCCCTAAAGGGCTACATCTCCGGGTCTGCGCAACTGCAAGACCCCTCTGATAATTAATAAAGTTAAGAGTACAAGAGGTTACACCAAGTACTATCCAGCCATCAAGGCGATACATAAGCAATATACAAACGACCACACCGGTCGATAAATACAAAAATGATCCTTACAAGGAACAAGATCCAGCTGAACATAATCAAAGCTAAAATAAGAGGTCCAAGGGAGCATCCATAAAACTGAGCCATCACCACCCAAGGTCTAACATGAAACCGACACTCACAAGGGCAGCGATAAAGGACGACTCACAAAGGTACTCAAAACAGGACAAAACGACAACACACTAGCGAACGTAGGGACAAGTGTCATCACACAACCTGGTATGGATACCATGGCAAGTCTTCATAGGTCCCGGCCCATACACTGGTAACCCTGGCAACCTAATCCGAACTTCCGGCCCATCCAAGCCTCATGTGGACCCACACATCCTCTCGTGAAGACAAGGAAGATGGTTTGCCATTTCAGGCCTTCTCACAGCATGGCGAATCTAATCGTCCCATGTGTGAGGCACATTATCTTATTTATAAATTATTTTCTAATCTACTTAGGTTATCACTTATTAGACTCACTTTCGACGGGTTATCCAGCAGCCACTTTGGGCGCGGCCCCCAATCGAAAGCCACTTTCCCATACGACACTAGACTAACTCAGACGAACTCAACCACGGAATACACATGGTAAGATGAACGGAGTTCAAGAAGGAGAACAATCATCTGGTTAAACATGACTCAAAGGTAATCACTTACTGACGGTACTCTAATCTAGAGACACGACCAACAACGGTCAACCACAATCATCATTCGACTCACACACACAAGGAGGAGATGATCAAAATGACACTACCACAATACAACAGTCAACTTGGAAATCGAGGACTAAAACAGGAACACCAAATCATCCCTACGACAGAGTCCTACTAAACAAAGCAAAACATGCCATTTCATAATTAAGGCGAATACAGTAATTAAACTCGCAAGGCAATAATCAGAAAGGACAATATTTCCTCAAATTGATTTAAACATTACAAGGCGATCAAGTTTTCTACAAGATCCAAATCAGATTACAGTTATCTACCTCAACTGGGGATAAGTTGTTCTTGGTTTTCTAACTCCTAAGGTTCACGCATTAAACAGGCAATTTAAGCCATAATGAGTTCTTAAACCAAATTCATGATAATCAAATTCAGGCAACCATTAAACAATTAAAATAAGATATTTAATCTCCATTCCAAAACGTCATTAACATACTGGTCTAAATTCAATCTCTACAGATTCATAATTTCAATTCTAGTTACATAATACGGATTACGAAAATAAAAATGCAGAAAGAGAATCTAAAAGAAGATAGTCATTTCCAATAACATAATATTCTATTTCATTTTTTAAACAATACTACCTCAATTAGCCAACTTCCCAAATCAGCTAGCAGGTAAGATCTAGGTTCATTAATCCAAGATCAATAAAAATATATTCGACAATATTAGCTTGCAAAATTACAGTTGAAGAACTTAATTAGAAGGGGGCAAAGTCTCGAAATAAAGTTGAGTGACAATTGGCCTATAAACTCCATAATAACATTAATCAATTTCAACTAGCATTTGCCACTATTATGCCTCCTTAATCAGAATTAAGAACTAATTAACTTAATCATTAAAATAATATTCATTCACATGATATTTTAAAATCATAGGCATCTTTTTTTTTTTTTTTACTAAAAATTACCTTGAAAACGCATTTGAAACATCGTTTAAAACAAAATACGTTTCAAAAACTACGTTTAAAACAAAAAAACGCTTTTAAATGAATCTATATTCTTTTTAAAAAAAACACGCATTTAAAAACTATGTTTAAAACAAAAGCAACGCGTTTAAAAAACGCGGTTAGGGCACGCGACGGCGCTTGCAGGCGGCCAAGCGGCGGCGCCCTGCGGTGCCCGCAGGCCCGCGGCGCCCTGCGGCCACCACAGTGTGCTGCGGCCAAGGTCGTAGCACCGCCGAACAGAGGGGGAACACACAGGACGCGCGGGGCGATAGGGAGGAAGAGTGGGGAAGGGGAGGGGAGCGGGTGGAGCTCCGCTCCCCGCTCTCCCAAACCCCGAACCACCGTTTCAAACAATGAAAAAAAAAAAACGCCCAGCTCGGTTTAACCCAATTCACACGGCGCTTAAAAAACATAAAATGAAACCCAATTTAAACACCTCGCCCAGCTCGGGTTTTTTGGTAATATATCTGATATATAAAATGCACAGTTCGACATCAATAATCACAAACGCCCATCACAAAGATTTTACTGGAATTTTGATTTACCATACATCCGGTTTAAACATATTGAGATTGTTATCACGTTTTCATGCAGGGTTTTCTCATTCTATACAACACCCAAGGGTTTCGAACGCCCAAAAACATGAGGAATTAACATCACCTCTAAATCACTTCCAGCCAAGCTGGTAATTTACCAAATCGATCCATAAACATGGCATTCGATGGAGAATCTAAAAACAAGATAAAATCCCCATTTTCATTTTAAACAAAAACAAAAAAATGAGAGTTGGTTCCTACCTGATCTCGCGTTCCTGGCAAGATCGGCTGAAGAATCCCCATCTCAGCTGCCAAAGCCTCCAATTTTCCATCTCCAATCCAAAAACTTCCCAAAAAAGTCCATCCATTCCAATTTCCCCAAATTTGGGTTATATGGAAGAGTTGACCCAAGAATTCCATTTTTGGAATAAAAAAAACTTTTATTTAAAAATAATACTCAAAAATTAATTCTTTTCAACAATATAACTTGCTTAATCAATTAAAAATCGATTTCTCATTTAAACAAATTTAATCTTTGTAATTTAATAATCCAACAGAATACAATTAATCTATTGCGATAAAATATCAAACTTTCTCTTTCAACAGCATAAACAAAATGCATTTAACAATCGAAATCAGTCATTTAATCGAATTCTCAATCAATTTAATCCATTAATCTTCAATGCACAAACGCATAAATAATCAAAATAATTATTAAGGACTAATTAATCGATTAACCAAACACACCAGGCACGCAAACCGAGAAGGTCAACCAAACAGACGACTCGCAAACCCAAACAAGAAGGGATCGCCGACGACGACTGGCGATGCTCACTGGAGCACGACTAAGGTCAACTAGGGTCTTACGACCACCTAATCCGACTCTAGGGATTAAAAAGGTATGCACAAACCTGCAAAACCAGGTGATGACGAACCTCGCACTCAAGCGACTTCGTACCTGAAAAATCCTGCAACCAAGAGTCATACATGCATACATATATAAAATTTACTGAAAGCGTTAGCTCGATGTTAATACCACGAAATAGGTACACTAACAACTTGCATACAACTAGTGAGAAACCACATCAATAGCTATGCGTTAATTCAAACATCTGACTATAACATAATATTACGATAAACTAATCAAGATTAAACCAAGGTTAGAGATCGATTACGGTAGGGGTACTACACAAAACACCGATAATTATTTCCAAAACACCCACATCAATAAGGTGAAAACAAGGTGTAAACGCACACGTTACACACAAGTAGGGTTTGTTAAATCACACCCTGACAACAAGGTGGACAAGCATACAACATAAGGTAGACACACACACACCAACTAAGGGCACAAGCAAAACCAGAGATCCCAGTGTTGCAACATGGGCTCTGATACCAAGTGTAATGCCCCGCCAAGAAACCCCTAAGGGTTTAAGTTAAAAACACTCGAATAGAGTGTAAATATATTTTTTTTAAAATAATAATTAAGAGCTTTAATGAAAAGTTACAACATTAAGATAGTTTGAAATTATCTCTAACTAGATAACACAACGGAAGGCTAGCGATACTAAGGAGTTTCCCAACGCTATTACATAACCTTACACCTAGCTCAACTTGCATCAATTGATCCATTAAACTGGATGACTTAGTTACAAGATAATGCATAAGACATGATTATATATATGTTCAATGATATGTCAACTTAGAATTTTAGGAAGCGTTCATTTACTTTGGGTGGTTAGGAGGCCATTGAGAGGTTATTTATTCAATGCACTTAAAATTCATAATTTCATTTAGAGGCCTCCAAAAAGGTTCAAAGCGTTTAATATAATGAAGTTCATTCATTGGGTTTAAGGTACCCATTCACCATTGATATCATCCTTTAATATTAAAAGTATGGCTAACAAGGTGAGATACATTCATTAAGGATTAAACTACAATTAATAGAGTGAGGCCCCTTCATTTGATTTCATGCATAGCCATCTAATGAGTTGTAGTTCTTTTATGAAAGATAAAATGTGAGTAGCCAAAGAATTCATTGAAGTTTTAATAATGCTAATAGATGGCTAAATTCATTAAGGTGAAAATGTATTAGGACACATGAGAGCATTCTTTAAATTAAAATATAGTTAGCAAGATGATATTCATCATTTCAAGATTAGAATATAAGTTCATAGTGACATTCTCCCTTTAGGATTAGAATATAGCTATCTTATTGCATGTCACTCCTTTTAGTTAAATGAAGTTAATATGAAAAGATACATTTACTAAGATTAAGATGTAAACAACTATACAAATTCTTCCCATTTTAGTTCAATTTTAGCAATCATAAGGGATTCTTTTATTAGGTTTATAATGATGGATATATAGTTGAGTTCACCCAATTATCAAGTTAATTTTGTAGGGATTATTTGTTAGATTGAAACATAAAGTAATTAAACAAATTCATCCGATATAGTGAAACATGATTAACATGGCGATACTCATTTGAGAAGATAAAGTAAATACCTTTATGATGTTCATCCTTTAGATTTCAACTTAGAACTTATAACATTAATACTAACTTTGTTACCCATACACATTCGATCAATTTACCAACTTATATCAAGCTAAAACATTAAAGGCATCCTAATGAGATTCATTTCCCTATTACTTCTTTATTTAACATAAACCAAATACTTTGCCATAATCATAATTTGCAATTTCTTATGAATCTGATTTCTACATTCCTCAAGATGTCGGGTTTTGTGCACTTTGATTTAAATTCATTAATTTTCCATCATACACTTATACAAGATAACAACCATACATGATAACTTAAAGCATGAAACAAAGGAAACTAAAACATCACATAACATAGATATGATCTCGGAGTTCACCCCTAAAGGGCTACATCTCTGGGTCTGCTCAACTGCAAGACCCCTCTGGCATTTAATATAGTTAAGATTGCAAATTTACATGTCTTTTACATCTCTACCCTTTAGGCGAACCATACACTATTCAACATCTACCTCGATTGATTATTACATAGTGATCCCTTTTTAGAAGTGGGTCAAATTGAATCATAACAAAAAAACAAACCTAGATTCTCTTGTTTGACGGTACCCTAACTAGGGGCTTGACTGACTTATGACCAAATACTAGCATATCAAGTCTTACCATTAATGTCGATCAAGTTTACCATATCTTTTTAACCATTAATGTCGATCAAGTTTATGGATTTGATAAATTAACTTTTATTTAAAAATTCACATTAATCCACCATTAATACTTAGTCCATGTTAATAATATGTATTAGCTCGAGCATGACAAAATCAATATGAAATTAATAACTTGTAGTAAAGTATGGGTTTACTAAGTGTCGATTACCCAAAACCCAAATATTATTTAGTAATTTAGAGTTAAATAATATAAGAAAACTAAATCTAAATCTCTTAAACTAAATTTAAATTCAACTATTAATTTGATTTTTTTTTTTTCATTTTTTTTTTCCTTTCTTTCCTATATATTATATATATATAAATTCTTTTTTTTAAAAAACAATTTATATATAATAAAAAAAATATAATTAAATAATAAAAGAAAACTTTTTTTTAATTTTCAAAAAAAAAGAAAAGGGAAGGTACCCACGTGGACCCCCCCCCCCTTGGCAGCCTAAGCTACCATTGGTAGCGCTGCTACCAAATGGTAACAGGCTGCTACCTTTGGTAGCGCTGTTACCATTTGGTAGTAGGCCGCTACCTCTGGTAGTGCTACTACCATTTGGTAGCAGTTCGCTACCTCTGGTAGCGCTGCTACCAGTGGCCATGGGGGTTTTAAAATTTTTTATTTTTTTTTATTTTTTTCATATTTTTTTTTTTGTTATAGCAAATAAAAAAAAAACAGTGTTAAAAAAAGAATAACAAATCCCCAATGCACACCACACAGCCTGAGACAGGGATATAAAGCATTTTCCAGAAATCCTTCATTTTTGAAAGAAGACACAGTCCATTTATTTTCCAGCAATCTCCCATTTTTGAAAGAAAATCACAATCACATACACATTTATTTATTTATTTATTTTTCAGAATGTCAAGGGTTTCAAAACAATAGAGGAAATTGTTGAATAACCCACCCATTAAGAAAATCTTTGGCACAAGGAAACTCACCTCTCTCACAAGGATCCAACAAAGCTACCCTTTTACAAATTTCTACAATAATACTCACTCATGGACAACAATGGAGAATCTGAAAACCGAAATTGCAAGAAAACCATACAAGCCTCCTTTCTTTCTTTTTTTTTTTTTGTTAAAAACAACTTAAACAAATCGATAAAAGAGATTCCTAACTCAACAAGCTTTCCTAGAAGGATTTTGATGATAAGCCCCCAAATCTGCTGCTCTAAAACTCCATCTTTATCCAAAATCCCCAATCTCTCCTCCAAAAACCATTTTTTTTCCAAAAAAAATAACCCAAAAAGAAAGAACCCCCAAAAACATTTCAAAAACTAGGTTAAAATGAGAAACCCTATTTTTGCCCTAATTTTCAATTTTGAATTTAGGCATTTATTTATTTTTTAAATAAATGAAAATCCAAAATGGAAATCAGTCTTTCCACTATTCAATACATCTTATTTGCTTTTCTAATTAAAATTAAAATGTTTCTATTTCTTGTTTAATTTTAATTCTAATTTCTCGATTCTAATTTAGGCCTACGTTATATTTCGAAACTATTGACCAGGGTAAAGCATTTTTTTGATTAATTTAAATTTCCAAAAAAAATCAATCTTTTATACTAAATCAACTTTACAAGTAAAAAGAATAATTTTCTTTAAATAATAAAATTTACCCTTTTCTCTTCCAAAATGCGAATGTGAATTAATTTATTTCTATTTCTCAAATGACTTTAAATTTTTCTTTTCTAAAACGCATAACTCATTAGATTCATTATTATCAAATTAACTATTAAATTGACTCGCTATAACATAGTAAAGTGACCTTTTTAAATAAATGACTAATCAAATGAAAGAATCCTATTTATTCTAATTTCTCAACTTCAAATGCGTAAATGAGCACATTAATCCAAGTTAAATACCTTAAACTTGCTACCATAATAATTAAAGCAATCTCTTTAAATTAACGATTAATCGTATAAAAGAAAACTACCTATTTTAAATTTCTAAAATACTAGTGCGTACTTCTACTCATTAAATTGAATTAAATACTTAGGGTAACAAACTCCACTTACCCCACGCAAGGCACGTGAATCAAGGAAGTCCACCAAATCACATGACATGAAACCCAATGCAAGGAAAGCCCCACGAATCCACACACGATGCTCACCTGACCATGGCTAAGGCAAGATGAGAGTTTAATGACCCCAAAATCCAAATTCTAAGGATGGAGGAGGTTTACTCAAACCTGTGAACCCCGAAGGAGATGAACCTCGCCCTAGGCGGTGTTGTACCTGCAATCTCCTACACCCATGAATTCAAGCAAGCATACATATACATAAACATTTTCAATGAAGGCGTTAGCTTGAGATTTATCACAAGAGTTAGGAAACAATTACATTTACACAAGAATCGATGCCAGAGCACAATAATAAGTATGCACAATTATTTATATTAACTAAACTACACATTGCAACACGGTTAACCTACCATTCAAGAATGTCTCATAGGAAGTCAACCAAGGTCAAATGGGTTTTACAAGTCCGACTAGGGTATGGGCATTACATCTACCTAAAGACCTCCTCAAACTACCCTCAGGGGAATGGCCTAGTTGAGTCTACTAACTAGAACCTCATAAGGATCATTAAAAGAATGAGCTCTGAGCATAAAAGGGAGTGGCATCACCACTTAAAGAGTGCATTATGGGAAGACCGGATAACACCCAAGGAGGTCCTAAATAATTCTTCATATAAGTTGGTCTATGGCAAGGACAAATTATTCCCTGTGTCTTTGGAGATCCGCACCTTACAATTGATCAAATCTGTCGAGGTGGCAAAAAATGGTCCCATGGAAGTGAGACTGGTGGAAATTATGGAACAAGAGGAAGCAGTGTTTTCATCCCTTCAAAACTACCATCAAACCATCAAAAGGTGGTTTGATAAGAAGAAAAGTTTTGACCCAGGTTTCAAACAAGGCGACCTTGTTTTGAAATACAATGAGAGGGCAGCTAAGCCCAATCAACATGCCAAATTTGATAGTTTTTTGGAGGGGACATTCTGCATTATAAATTGAAAAGGTTTCACTACTTTCGATCTCGAAGATATGTAGGGAGCTTCTCTCAAAATCCCAGTTAATGGGTTCCACCTTAAGCCTTTCCATTAGTGGATTTTTCCTTGTATGTGCATAATGTAAATAATGTTTCTTCGTGTGCCTTATTATTTTTATTTTTTTCCCTCATCCATTCCTGAAGCAAAATAAAATCACAAGATACACTCTGACCAAGCAAAAAGAAAATGATTATATAATTGGTATCTATTACAATTCATCAGTAGGCCTGCGGCCTAATTTTTAACAAAAGGAAGCAAGATGAAGTTTTGAAAGACAGGATGGTGTTAACTCAAGGATCCTCTTCATCTCCATCATCCTTGATCTAGAAATTAGAGTCACCAGCATCATCTACAACATCTTCCCCCTCTGACCACTCATGGTCGGAAACATCACCAAGATCCTGAGCTATGGACATGAGAACCAGATTGGGTTAGAGTGCGACGTCAGGACCCATGGGAATATGTAGTCCCTAAAATTAGTGTACCATTTGGTGCCACTCAGAACAAGCACTATCAGGTGGATCCGAAGGAGAAACTCTACAACGAGCTCTGCTCGAAAGCAATGAGATGACAATGACATTATTTTGAGACAATTGATAAGTGGGTGCTAGGTCACCTCCTCACTAGAAGTGATGAAACACCTCAAATCCAATGCTAGAGGTAGGCCTCAGAAAGGGACGTGGTATGCCATGACATCTTCCAATCCCCTGAGATAATCTTGGGAGAAGAGTGCTTTAGTAAGCTCCGAAGTCAGAAGCCCAGTCATCCCAGAATCTAGCAACAAAGCCATGAAATGTGAACAGATGTCCATGTTTACATGGTATTTGTCCACATCATCTATAAAGTCCCCACCAAGAACCCATTTGATGGCAGCGATGATCAAGGGATTCTTTCATCTTGTCATCCTTTGCAACCTTTGGTTTGAAATATTTATGAGGAAAGTGCCCTGAGCCTTACTGCTGATGAGACTGATGGGGGTATCCATTTCCTCAAAAAACTCCATTGTTGAAGCTGATACTATGTAAAGGAATGTCTAAAAAGACATATTTATAACGAATTCTCTACTCTAGGTGACAATTGATAAAAAAGGCCACTGCTCTCGATTTTTGACACATCTATCATTCCTCATCAATTCACACAAGTAGGTGAAGTTTGGTTTGAAGGTGGCAAATTTACTACCTGGTATCTCGAAGAAAGAGGCGATGTCCTCAGATTCTACGCATATGAATAACTACATCACGTTTAAACCATAATCCCCATAGGTCTATTTTAACTTGTGCAAGCCCTACTGGCTACTGATATTCTTCATTAAGGGGGAGATCCATCCGAACAAGCAAATCATCTCAAGTGGCTCCGATCAACAATGGACTGAGTAGGTTTTCTCTTGGGAAACATAGATGGCGGCGCTTGTCCTCCTCAAGATTAATTACGATTGGAAAATGAATTGGAATACATGGAAATGGGTGCTCGTCATTAAGCACTTTCTTTTGCAAAGATCTAGACATGTAGTGCATTAAAAGAAGGTCACAAGATATCCATCTTATTGCTCATTTGTAACCTAAAGTGCCCAAAAAATTTTGAAGGGTCAGAGAGAAAAGTTCTCTTACAGAAAATGGAAGCGGAAGCGACTCTCTTAGGTTCTGTTTAGGAAAGATTATGGGTGGATGTTTTCAGGGAACTCTCTTATTCTTCTCACGCCATTCCACCCAAGCTAGAATATTTGAGAACTAAGGCCAAATCTAAGATGGCTACCCGCAACACATCTGCAGTGATAGATTTTCTTGAGAGTGTTGTTGAGCCCAAGCTCCATAAGCAGCCCAAGAACCTCAGAGGGGCCACATACAGTAAGATTATTCATCATAGAGTGGAGCCACAATCCATGATAGCTAATTTATGGAACAATGGTGACCCTCAATTTATGGTCCCCCTGGTTTCGCATGGTCCAAAGTTCATGGCTACGTGTGCCAACGGGTTTGACCCTGTTTCTTGTTCAATTAATGACTCTTTTCTAAAAATGGTGATAACCCCATAGGCCATAAGGGACATGATGTGCTATCCCATTTTCAAAGGAATGGAGATGTTCACCAAAACTTCCATGGAGGAATATTGGAACACCAGAAGAGATGTTGTCTCATTTTGTCATGGTGCCCTCAATCGAAGTTCGTCAGTCGGACTTCCAAGACTCCCCTTGTCTTATAGTGACTTGGGACACGACCACCTCAAGGATATTTTGTCCACTCTTGCATGGTTATGTGGTCATGACAATGACTAGGAGATCACTCCTGCCATGATGTGCTTCCTGTTCAAATGTCGAAAGCAAAAGAGGTCTTTTCATTTTGACTTCTCTATCCTCATAGCTAGATAAATGGTGAAGTAGCTAACTAATTTTCAGTAGTTTTGGCATTTTATATTTGCCTCAGTCCTTGTTCACCTATTCCTGCATCAAAATAAGGCTTAATTTAGATAATACATGCAATTGGCTATCTGTGATGAGTCAGGGAACAAGATGTCAGTGTTAGCCTGGACACCCATTATGTTGGCTTCTTATGATACCTATAAGTTTTCTGGTTAGCTCCAATCCTTAGAGACCTTGGTTCAATCCTTGATGAACCACTTGCCCATTTTTCTCAAGTTCAAATGAATTGGATGTACAATGAGCACCCTCCTTGTGACTGGTTCTTAGGTAGTGTATTTTCCTTTATCCAAGTGCATGGTTTCTCGGAAGAGCCCTTTCGCTTGCCTACCTATGTCACAGAAAGGGCCCTTGCCCTTAAAATTTCATGGTAGTTTGTGAAAATTGAAAGAGCCATAGGGGCAGGGAAGCATGATACTTCCATTATAGAGGACCACAAAGCTATTGGCCCCATCACTCTTGTTCGGAGAAACATTTTAGAAAATGTCCTGACATCTAAGCTGGCGCAACTCGGCTTAGTAGTGATTGATGATACGTGGATTTATGACCTAGATGTGTTCCTTTCTAAGAGAAAGAATGTGGTAAAACACAAACCACGAAGCTTGTGGGAAGGGCAGACTAACCCACAAGTGGATGACCCAAATCTCTATGTGGGTCTCAATGATTTTCTTGTGCTAAAATGACCCTCGTGGTTTAGTTTTTACTCCATCATGCAAAAGTACAATCCCATGAAACCCATCCCTCAGAGTATGTTGGAAGCCATGACATTAGATTCGTGGCCTAGGAAAACAAGGGAAGATTTCTGAATTTACCAGCAAGAAGTGAGTCAGCCCAAGGCTAACATTGGGAACACTCCTTTGGATGAGCGTTTTGAGTTTGAATGGTGCTAGTACAACAAGTTTGATGAATTTTAGCATAGAATATTAACCCACATGGGATAAGCTTTTGTTTGACCTCAAGAAGCCTCCGATTTACTTTTGTTAACCTGCGTCAACTATGTGTAGCTTCTTAACCTATGCGGAATAATCTTTGTATTTTCTATTCTTTATCTCGCGAGTCCAGTGACTTCATCCTCATCTCATGCGGGGTAAGCACCTTCAATTGATCATACTTTGATTTCTTATCCCACAAGATAATTTATCTCCAATTTTTACCACACGAGCTAAGGAGGCACCTTTACTTTTGTTATATCGCGAGAACCTTGTGTAGCCTCTTACTTCGTGCAGGATAAATGTTTCTCTCTTTTTCCTATTGTTTTTCCTTGTCCTATGAGACCACTCTATAACCATCTGTCTCATGCGGAATAAGGTTTTCTTCACAGCATGCTTTCACTTTTTAGCCCATGCAATGTTTGATGTGCATCTTAGTCTGTGCGGGATAAGGGAATCCACAAAGTTCCCCTTAATTTCTTGTCTTGTCTGGCATTTGTTGGTCACTTTTGACACTATGGGATAAGAGGGACCACTTTGTTCATTGAACATATGTTATCTCACACGAAAAGCATATGACCTATTCTACAATGCTCAACCAAAATGTTGCATGATAAGAAGAAACATCATGTGCACCCGACAAGTGTTATCACACAAGGTCAAAACTATCTCTTAGGAACGTTGCGGGATAAGATGATAGTGCAATTGACCAATCAACAATGTTATCCCGTAGGGTCATTTAACCCTCATTCAGACACACCACGGAACCCTTAGATGCACATGAATCGATCAATATTGCCAACACAACCAATATGTGAAGACGATGAATGTGGTCAACACCTCTACAAAAATTGGTCAAAAAAACCCGTCAATGAAACTGGTCGAAACCCCTGCAACATAACACGATGTCTGGACACCCCTTGACATCTACCTGCTTTTCTACAACAATTGGAAATCATTGGTATCTTTTGACATAAATGACAATAATGCCAAGAATCTCCCCCTTTGACATTGATGTCAATACACTTGAAGAATCATTCACAGACCAGTTCTCCAACCATTTCTCCCCCTACATGAAGACACCAATTCTCCCCCTTTGACAAAAATGGCAAAGGGTGCTGCAACTAACTGTCAATTATGCACAAACTTCCTCTTTGATTTTCTACAGCAATGAATGGAACTTCCAATTTCGATCATGACACATCTACAATATATTAGAAATCTCCTTTACAACTTCTTGACCTTTGCTTCCTATAGCTAGATGAACCATTATTACAATATAAAGAGCAGTGCCATTACCTCTTATAAAATTTCAGATCTCCCCCTGAGACTATACATATGGTTCAAGGTGGAAAGTGTAGAAATAGTATGCTCCCCCTAAACCATGGATCTCAAATCAATGCTTTACATGCAGAAGGAGGGTGAGACAACACCCAATTTTTGTCTCAAGTAATCAAAATATCCTTGGGAAGTGGTTTAGTAAAGATATCAACTATTTTCTCACTAGTACAAACATATTCAACTTTTACTTATTTCTCTACAACCTTTTCCCTAAGAAAATGATATTTGATTGCAATGTGCTTTGTCCTAGAGTGCATGATAGGGTTCTTTGATATATTGATTGCACTTGAGTTGTCACGCATGATGGGAATAGCATCTGAAAATTCTACCTAAATGTTCTTGAGAGTTTGCTTCATCCACAAAACTTGAGAACAACATGTGGCAACAATAAGATACTCTACTTCAGCACTTCAGAAGTTGATAGTGAAATGGAATCTTGCTTCTTGCTATGCCATGACACCAATCTATCTCCAAGGAAGAAGGCTCCACCATTGGTTCTCTTTCTATCATCTATGCATCTTTCCTAATCAACATCAGTATAGGCTTGCAAAGAGAAATCTCCTTTCTTTAGATACCATAAGCAATAAGTGAGTGTTCCCTGCAGGTACTTGAATATTCTTCTAACAACATTTACATGTGATTTCTTTGGAGAAGCTTGGAATCTACCTACCATGCACACTTCTTGCACAATATTAGGCCTTGAGGTTGTAAGATACAATAGGCTTCCAATCATGGATCTATACAAGGTCTGATCAACACTAGGTGACTCATCATCTTTTCTCAATTTGTATCCTATAACCATAGGGGTACTAACCGGTTTGATGTCTTCCATCTGAAACTTGTTCAACATGTCTTTAATGTACTTGGTTTGAGAGATGAATATGCCTTTATTCTATTGTGATATTTGCAAACCAAGAAAATATGACAACTCTCCAAGCATGGACATTTCAAACTTAGTCTACATCTAATCAACAAATTCTTTGCATAAAATGTCTTTGTTACCTCCAAAGTTGATGTCATCTACATATACAACTACTATGATCATGTGGTCTCCATCTAACTTAATATATAAATTACTATCAGCATTTCCTTTTCTGAAACCTTGTTGATGGAGGTACTTATCCAACCTAGAATACCATGCTCTAGGTGCCTATTTTAGACCATATAACACTTTCTTCAATCTGCAAACAAAGTTGTCATCTTAATGCAGCTAAAAGCCTTTAGGTTGCTCTATGTACACTTCTTCTTCTTCTAAATTGTCATTCAAGAATGCAGATTTGACATCCATTTGATATACTTTGTAACCTTCATATGTTGAGAATGACAAGAACATCCTTATAGCTTCAAGTCTTGCAATTGGTGCAAATGTTTCTTCAAAATCTATGCCCTCTACCTGAGAATATGCCTTGCATACTATCCTTGCATTGTTCCTTATTACCTTGCCTTCTTCATTCATCTTGTTCCTATCGACCCATTTTGTCCCAATGATATTTTTATTAGCTGGTCTGGGAACCAATTCCCATGTTTTGTTCTTTTGAATCTACAGCAAATCTTCTTCCATTACTTTTATCCATTTTTCACTCTTGCTGGCCTCATCATATGTTACGGGTTCCATCTCAGTCAGAAGACAAAAATTTACTTGCTCAGTGTTCCTAGCTTTCCTTCTAGTTTGAACACCATCATTTTTGTTTCCAATAATTTATTCCTCGGGGTGATTCTTTTGAACATATCTGTTTGGGGCTTTGCTAGGTGCTTCTTCTTCATGTTCACTTTCAAATTGATCTTCATATTCATTGTGTGGTCCTTCAATCTGATTTATTGTAGTCTTTTTACCTTTATGCAAATCCTCATCAATTCTCACATGTACACTCTCAACCACTTTCTTCAATCTTTTGTTAAAACACTTATAGGCTTTGTTGTGAGTAGAGTATCCCAAAAAGATACCTTCATCACTTCTTGAATCAAAACTTCCTAATCCATCTTCATCTCTTTTTATGAAGCACTGGCTGCCAAATACCTTCAAATACTTGACTGATGGTTTCCTATCATACCATAACTCATATGGTGTCATTTTGATGTTCACTCTCAGTTGAACTCTATTTAATGTGTATACAGCTGTATGGACTTCTTCTTTCTAGTATATATCAGGTATATTAGTTTCATTCAACATTGTCCTTGCCATCTCCTTGATTGTCCTATTTTTTCCTTTCCATAACACCATTTTGTTATGGTGTCCTAGGGGTAGAATATTGCCTTCTAATTCCATGTCTCTCACAGTAATCTTTAAACTCATTTGACGTAAACTCACCTCCACGGTCTAACCATAGGCACTTCAACTTGTATCCACTTTCCTTCTCAGCCATCTTCCTAAAGATTCTAAATCTTTCATAGGCTTGAGACTTATCTTGCAAAAAGGTGACCCATGTTATCCTAGAGAAATCATCTATGAGAAGCATAAAGTATGTTTCTCCATTTAGGGCTCTTGTTCTTGTAGGCCCACACAAATTAATATGCATAAGCTCTAGTGGCCTTGTAGTTGAATATTCTTTAGTCTTGAAGCTTACTTTAGGTAGCTTTCCTCTTTGACACTCATCACAAAATGTGCTTGCTAGTTTCATAATCTGAGGTATGTGCCTAACATACCATCTCTTGCTTACTTTAACAATATTATCAAAATTGATGTGACCTAGTCTTCTATGCCATAGCCTTCTCTCACCAACTTATCCCATCATACATTAAGAATCAAAGCATTCCTTAAGATTATATACATTGCCATCTGTCTTTTTTCCTTCAGTGACAAGTTATCCATTTCTTTCTTTTTTGATTTGACATCCTTTTGAATCAAATGTAAACTTATATCCTTTGTCACACATTTGATTTACACTGAGCAGATTGTGTTTCAGACCTTCCACAAAATATACATCATGAGCGTTATGTTTGTCATCAATGTTTAGAGTACCTTTGCCTTTTATTTTGATTGATGAGTTGTCTCCAAAGCTCACTGAGCCACCATTCCAATCTTCAAGCTTAATAAGTTTCTTCTTATCACTAGTCATGTGGTTAGAACAACCACTATCTACTACCCACAAGTTTTTCCTTTCAGCATGTAGAGTAGTTTGAACAATCAAACTTGACTCAGCGTTGCCTTTTTCTTTTTCTACCCAAACTTGATTTGATTTCTCCTTCTTTTTTCTTGTCCCATTCTGTTTTGGTTTTGCATTAGGTTCATATGTTGACACTGTCTTCTTTTGCTTAGCTATCCTAAGCTTACAATGTTATACAATATGACCAAATTTTTGACAATAATAGCATTTTACATTTACATTCAATGATGAATTTGAAAATCTATTGTAGGACTGAGATACATTTCTCCTACATTCATAACTTTTATGACCATACCCATTACAATGATAAAAAATAAAATTCATATCCCTCAAAGTAGAAAATTGATTTCTACTTTCAAAATTAGGAGGAGACCTATGGATAAGCTTATAATCAGCAATTTTATGGCCTTAAGTATTACATTTATAGCAGTAGCCATGGAATTGAGGTACATACCAATCATTATTGAAGTTGTTTCTCATTTGTCTCCTTAGAGAAACATATTTTGGTCTTCTTGAGCTCACCCTTCGTGTATCCTTGACCTTTGTGAAGCCTCCATTATCAACATTGGCTTTTCTTTTAGGATAAACATATTGTTTCCTTGACTGATTCTTTGTAGCAGCAACATATGTCTTCTTCTCATTGGGCTTGCTGACTGTGAAGGTTTGTTTGACTTCACTTTCACTTGAACAAGTGAAGAGTATCTCCTTGTCTGATGAATCTTTACTGTTAGAACATTGTCCATTTTTAAATCCAACTCCATTGATGGCCTTGTTGTAACTCTGCTTATTTAACATTTTGTCTAATGCTTCAGTGCTTCCATCATACTTAATCCTCATGTTTAGTTCATCATTCTTCTTTTCAAGTTCTTTAATGAGAATCACAATATCTTCCTCCAACTTTTGATACTCTTTATCCTTTCTTTCTAAATCTGACTTCGTCACCTCATACATCCTGTTTGCTTCTTCCAACTGAATCTTCAAATCAAAAATTGTTTTCTTTGATTCCTCAAGAGATTTGTTTAATAGATTTTATTGTTTAGCAACAACATTCTTGTATTTTTTATATTCTTTTCTTAATTTTCTAAGTTCTTCTAGTGCACTCACAAGTTCGCCTTCAAGGTCTACTTTAGCTTCTATTTCCTCTTCTTCATCACCAACAATGTGTTCATCAGATAACTCTCCTTGTGCCATAAAGAGATTAACTTCTCTTTCACCTTCACTGCATCAATCTTCAGAGACACTTTCTTCATCAGAGGCATCATCTTCAAAAGTGTAAATACTACTCTTATTCTTAAAATTTCTTCTCCTTGGCTTATAAGAGTTCTTCATCTTTTCCTTGCCAAAAGACTTCATGGTTTTCTTTCCATCTTCATCATTTTCTCCATAAGGGCATCTATATGAAAAATGTCCAATCTTGCCACAATTGAAACATTTGAAAGGCAGCTTACCTTGTACTTTTCAGAGCCTCTTTTGAGTTTCCTAACAAAATTTGCTATAGTAGCATCAGAATCATTTTCATCCTCATTTGTAGCTTGTTCTTTTCCTTTTTGTGTGGTATTGAAGGCAACTTCTCTCTTTGAAGGTTCAACACTTATTGTTCTCATCTCATAAGTAGAAAGAGAGCCAAACAATTCATCCATAGATAAAGTCATTAAGCCTTTAGCTTCCTCAATAGGTGAGACTTTTCTATCATACTTTGAGGTTAATGATCTCAGAACCTTTTTGATAGTGACTTCATCTTTGACTTCTTCTCCAAGTCCTCTTAGATCACTCACAGTCTCATCCACTCTTTGCAGATAATCAATTATCTTCTCTTATTATTTCATTTTTAGATTTTCAAACTAAGTTCTTAGATTTTGTAGTTTGCCTTCTTTCACTTTGGTATCTCCTTCATATACACTCTTAAGCTTGTCCCAAGTTTCTTTTGCTGATGTGCAATGCATAACTTTGACAAACTTTGTATATGAAAAACTACTTAATATTGTGTTCTTAGCTTTGGCATTGTTCTCATATTCCCTTTTAGCATTAGGGTCGGTAGGAGGAACTTGAGGAATATTATAACTATTTTTTACTGACATCCAAACATCAAATCCCAAGGAAGATAGGTAGGTTTCCATTCTTCTACTCCAAAAGGCATGGCTAGTACCATCAAAGATAGGTGCTTTAGAGGACGATTCATTTGTAGCCATTGTGTTCACAAAGCAATATCTAACCAAGCTAGAGAAATATTTTACTACAGGGGAACCTAGACTCTGATACCAATTGAAGAACACAAATGGACACTAAGAGGGGGGTGAATCAGTGTATTTAAATTTTTTTAACTATGTGGGCTAATGCTACTACAAATTAATTGAGAACACCCCCACAAAAGAACACATCACATAACACTAGTTGTACAAGGAAAACCCAATGTGTGAAAAACCTTGGTGAGAATAGTTTTTGGATTCTACTACTCCAATTCAACCTCATAATGAATAATAAATTATAATATTTAGGAAACTAACCCAAGGAGCACCAACCCCTGAAACTATAGGGCACTAGCCCAAGTATCACCAACCTCTGAATTTATGAGCACCTACCCTTACTCTGAGAACCCACTTAGAGAAATACAATGATTGTTCAAGTTTACAATGCAATGATAAAGCCTTGTTACAAATGAAATTTGTAACACTTACAAAATTCTCATATTTTGAGAATGACTCTCTCTCTTTGCTTGCTATAGTTTTTTCTCTGTTTCTTTCTTCTCCCTCTATCTAGTTCTTCTCTCTACCTCATCTTCACCTTTCTCAGACTACTAAGCTCTTAATCTTCTTATACTACAACTACCCTCTCTACTTTGTTTCTGCAACTGCTCTCACTCTTTCTCTCTCTATCTATGCTCTCATTTCTTCATAGCAGTGACACACCTTCTCAACACTTCACTCTTCACTTTTGTCCAATTATGGAGTTGTCTTTCTTTTCACCTTTGTCACTGTCTCAACAACTACACCTACCCCTGTCGAATCACATTTACATCTAATGTTGGACTGTATTGACTTTGTACACATCAAATTTTTATTCTACAACAATCTTGAATATTATATTCAAGTCGGTTGTCTTGGAGATCTGCAACTCTATAGATTTCATTCTTTGTCCTAAATATGATCATCTCATAATTGTCATCTATAGTAAATGCATCCAACCTTTCTTTTGATCAATCTTTGTACTAAGTTGTTATTATTAGTAACCCCAATCTGTCTAGCAGATTTGATTTTTCCTCTATCGATTTCCTCGATCCCATCAACCATCTACAACTCAATCACAAATAATGCATCCTCCATCCTCTCTGAAAAGTTTGACAACTACCACGCTAAAATCTATCATCACCAAATTCAGTGTATTATATATCTTCTTCAACTAGCTGGGGAGTTGTATGTCTCCACATTCTTCATCCAGATCAAATGGTCAAGGTCGGTCGACCACCATGTAGATCATTTTACCTATTAGCATCCAGACATGTTATTATTTAGCGTCTAAGTCACTTGGTCAATCCTGGTCAACCATCCATGTGGATCTCTGAGTCTATCGACTTGTAGACATGGCAGAAAAGTCAATCACAATCTTCAAATTTGTCAACAAAATACCCTTTCATCATTTCGACAGGTATCCTCTAATTTGCTTTGTACAAGCCACATCATTGGGTCAAACTCAGTCAATGCCTAGGTGGACTATCAGCTACTCAGATCCTTTGAACTTCATATTGTGCCTCTCATGTATGGTCTATTCATGTGGGAGAAGCTTCTGTCATTCTTAAGAAGCCTTCCTTTTTCTTCATTAGCCTGCACCACATTAGGATAGACTGTCAACCCATGTCGGATAAGCTTTTGTTTGACCTCACAAAGCCTCCACTTTACTTTTATTAGCCCATGTCAATTGTGTGTAGCTTCATAACCTATGCGGGTGTGTAGGGGAAAAAGTGAGACCGAGTATAGAAACCCTAATCCCACTCTCATACACACTCATGGAATATAAAAGAGCCTAGGGAGGTGACACACTTTGGGATACTTCTTGTGTGGAAGAGAGCACCAAGGATCACGTCTTAGGTTTTCTATTCCTTTTCTATAAATGAGAGAGAAGAATTATGCAAAAATACAATCTAACCTAGAATGCAAGCAAGAAAACCATAATCTAGAAATGCAGATCAAAGGACAATTGATATACTACTAAAAGTGCAATTTAGAAGGCAAAAATTAGAGGTGCACCTATGTCAAAAATTTGAGCAAAAATGTTTGGGACCAGGGTGCCACGCCACTGTCCTGATTCTACAAGTTGGGAGTTGCAACTAATAGGATGGGTTCTGAAGCCTGCAAGACACTGTTCTGCCAAATCCTGCTGACAGAGGGCAGTACCATGGCGCCACACCACTATCCTGGGTAGGACCAGGGCACCATGCCCTTGTCCTTAGGGATTTTGCTAAGATATGCAACCAAGAACTATCCTTGTGCACTCTTATGGTCCCGAAACTTCTAGTGACGCTCGGATCCGAACCTATACCTAAAGCTGAAAAATAGGGTTTGGGGTGGCCTTTATAGGGTTTTTCCTTAGAAAAACCCCTGTGTTGGTGATTTCCACCTCAATAAATAGTCGATAATGTACTGAAAATATGTGTGGAAGAACCTTGTGTACATGCAAGATCCTAAAATGAAAGCAAATAATCTAGAGCAACCCTAAATAATAAACCTTAATTGCTTATAATTGACAAAGTAAATGCTCTAAATCCACAATGTAAAGTGATCTAAAGCATGAATATGAATCAAAATGAAGCTTATGCAAAGACATAAGAACAACATGAAACCATACCAACCCCAAGGGAGAGGTACAAGCCAATCATCAGTTGGTGATCTCCTATTGTTCTTCTACATCTTCAAAACCCCCAATTGATAAGATGATGCTTGGTGAATGTTTGGTAGATCAATGTTGTTGAAGACTTCAAAGATCTACTCTTTCACTGCAAAGAAGGCTCCTATGCTCCCAAAAACCTGCTCTTAGATTCTTAAAAGAAGACCCCTTCAAATAAAGAAAGAGAGCTCTTAAGTATGAAACCCTAGATTTTAATTTCATGTTTAGACTGACCTAGGATTTGAATTTCCCACTGATCTTTTGGAGTTAAGAATTATTATATCATAGGATTATGCTCCCAAAATTTTGGGGAAAAAAACGAGGACCATGTGCATTCCCTCCATGGTCCGACCAACTTTTCACCAAATTTTTGGGGTCATTAGATATGATGATATTAGAGTGCATCCCAAAGTTACAACTAATTTTGAGATGTTTTGATATGCAAAATCGGGCCTAAATGGTCAAAATAAGACATAAGTAGGTTTTATGAATAAATGATTTATTAAAGGAATAAGATGAAAAGGGGCACACTTAGGGTAAAGGTCCCAACTTTGTAACATGTAAAGTGATGAGACATGACTTTATATTTAATTAAATTAATCAATTAAATGCTAAAAGGGGAATTAGAAATGCAAGATGCAAGACACACTAAGGTGGGTGCTAACCTAAGTGTGAAATTGTACCACCCTAGCAAGGGTGTATAATTTACGACACTACAATGGGATAAGATTTGTCTTTCCTTTTCATTATCCTATGAGTCCACTGAGTTCATCCTCATCCCATGTAGGAGCAACACCTTCAATTAATCATCCTTTGATTACTTATCCCGCGAGAGCATTTCTCACCAAGTTTTACCATGCGGGCTAAGGAGGCGCCTTTACTTTTTTTTATCCCGCGAGAACCTTGTGTAGCCTCTTACTTCATGCATGATAAGGTTTCTCTCTTTTTCCTTTGTTTTTCTTTATTTTGTGAGACCACTGCATAACCATCTATCTCGTGTGGGATAAGGTTTTCTTCATAGCATTATTTCACTTGTTAGCCCGTGCAATGTTTAATGTGCATCTTAGCATGTGCGGGATAAGGAAATCTACAAACTTCCCTTCAATTTCTTATCCCGTGCGACATTTGTTGGTCACTTTTGACACCGCGGGATAAGAGGGGTCACTTTGTTCATTGAACATATGTTATCTTATGTGACAAGCATAGGACCTTTTCAACAATGCTCAACCAACATATTGTGGGATAAGAAGAAACATATGTGCACCTCACAAGTGTTATCCTGCAAGGTCAAAACTCTTTCTCAGGAACACTATAGGATAAGAGGATAGCCCGATTGACTAGTCAACAATGTTATCCCACAGGGCTATTTAACTCTCATTCAAACACACCATGGAACCCTCAGATGCACATGAATCAATGGCTCTTCCCAAAATGACCAATATGTGAAGACGATGAATGTGGTCGACACCTCTATAGAAATTGGTCGAAAAACCCTGACGATGAAACTAGTCAAAACCTCTGCAGCATAGCACAACGTCTGGACACCCCTTGACATCTACCTATTTTTCTTCTACCATTGGAAACCATTGGAAATCCTTTGACATCAATGACAATAATGCCAACAAATACTAAATAAACTATATAAACCAATTAATTATTAATTAATAAATAATCGCAAATTCACTAGGCAACCCGACATAAGTTTGAACAACATACCACATTATGTAGACCAACGACTCAAGACAAGACTCTTATTGACAAGGGTATAAATTTAAGCTTAAAGTATGAGAGGGAAACATATGCCATCTCTGACAACTTTCCATTGTGATAAGACATGCTTAGACCTGTGAGACCAGATGGAGTCTATGTTTGGTACCTACAATCCTGCATCCACCTCTAAAATACAATACAACATATGTATGATACATATACATCATAAGTGATCAGGCAAGTGATAGATAATCACAATGCTATATCATGCTTGCAATGAGTGATATGACATCATCCCTATCATGAAGACACTAGAAGACAATCACAATCATCAACTTAATCATCATCATAATTATGGAATAGGGTTAGCATAATCAAGATAACATCACCTCATAGACAATATAATCTATACATGAATAGTGAGTCCATAAACCTGATCAACATATTTTTCCAAGACATAACTTCATGCACATAAATCATAATGAATCCACTAATATCAAGGAGACTATTAGAGCACAAATCTAAAAGTGTTTATCACATTCTCTCATAAAGGATGAGTCAGGGAGGGGCAATATATCCTCTCCCATAAAACTTGACTTACTCCTAAAAGTTGCAAGCTTAAGATGAAGATGTACATGTTACTCTAAAACTTCTTTTGAACACAACAAAATCTTATCTTTCCTATAGAACATTTACAAACAATATGCATAATCTCCTCACTAGAGGATTCATCAATCATTAGAACATCTTATCTCAAAACATTTCCTAGCTCAAAGTAAGATAATAACAACAAAAGTTTCCTTACTATGCTTCAATTATTCAAGTGAATGTATTGCCTAAGAGATAAAACAAGTTACAAAACCTTTACTAGTTACAATAAGCATGCTAAATAATTATAATATCTTCAAGTGAACATTATTTAATCACATTCTGCATACATCTTGCTAGAGCAAAATTACATACCTCAATAGACAAGTGCATAAATACTTGTTGGAGCCCAAATAGGATTCAAATGCATCAAATTGGAATAACACAGTGCCCAAAATCATCATAAATGATAGTACAAATCCTCTGGAGTCCAAAACCATCAATAAAATTCAACTAAAAAGTCAAAAACCTAACAAAAAATGTGACTCAAAAGGCCAAAACAACACTATAGAATCAAACAATGTGTTTACAACACTCTGTAGCAAATTCAGAGGGTTTTGTTGTGCATATAATAGTTACTACAAAACATCTAGCAGGTTAAACAATGCATTTACAACACTGCGACACTCACACATTGTTTTGTTGTGCATACAACAATTACAACATAACACATAATGGACTAAGCAACCCTTTCACTACACCACAATGCTTACACAGGGTTTTGTCGCACATACAACAATTACTGCAGAACACATAATGGACTAAACAGTGTTTTCGCGAAAACCCTATGTAAGTGTCATAGTATTTATCTTAAGCACATACACCAATTACTCCACAACACATAATGGACTAAAGAATGTTTTTGCCACACTACGACGCTTACATAGGGTTCTATCTCACATACAACAATTACTACAGAATACATAATAGACTAAACAACATTTTCACCACACTTTGATGCTTACACAGGGTTTTGTAACATACAATAATAATAAATAATAAATAAACCCATTAATCAATAAATAAAATAGAATGGGATAATAAACAAATCAAATGCCCCAATAAATGTTACTACAAAATAGTATAAATAAATAAACAAACAATTAAATAATAATATCTTCACAATTACAATGTCCAAGAGGGCCAATCATAATAAGGGGTAAGTATGTAAATAATAGCAAATGAATGAATAAATAATCAAAGGAATAAATAATTAGATAAACAATAAATAACCCAACAATAAATAATAAAGAAGATAAATAAATAAATAAACAATAGTCAAATAAGCTAAATGGAAAATAAATAAGTGAATGTACTGACAAGCATTTAAATGCTTTAACCAATAATTAAATAATAAATAAATAAATAAATAATAATTCAATAAATCAAAAACTCATATAATAAATATTCAATTAAACATTAGACCATAAAATAATAGTAATATAAAATCATCAAGTAAATACAAATTCATGAAATAAACATCAATAAATAATAAATTTCTAATAATAATAATTCCCACATTAATATCAAATATTAATGCCATCCATTAATTTAATTTAATACTAAATAAACTATATAAACTAATTAATTATTAATAAATAAATAATCACAAATTCACAAGGCAACCCAACATAAGGTTGAACAACATACCACATGACGCAGACCAATGACTCAAGCCAAGACACTAATTGACAAGGGTATCAACTTAAGCCTAAAGTATGAGAGGGAAACATATGCCATCTCCAATAACTTTCCATTGGAATAAGACATGCTCAGACCTATGAGACCATGTGGAGTCCATGTATGCTACTTGTAATCCTACATCCACCACTAAAATATAATACAACATATGTAGGATACATATACATCATAAATGATTAGGCAAGTGATAGAAAAATGCAACGCCATATTATGCTCACAATGACTGGTATGACATCATCTCTATCACGAAGACACTAGAAGACAATCACAATCATCAACTCAATCATCATCATAATTATGGAATAGGGTTAGCATAATCAAGATAACATCACTAGCTCATAAGTAATATAATACATACATGAATAGTGAGTGCATAAACTTGATCAACATATTAGTCCAAGACATAACTTCATCTACATAAATCATAATGAATCCACTAATATCAAAGAGACTATTAGAGAACAAATCTAAAGTGTTTATCACATTCTCTCATAAAGGATGAGTCAAAGAGGGGCACTACACTCATATTCTCATTAAAGTGGGGGCTAAATATAACATCGTAAATTGTAAGAAACAATGGAGGGACCTTCTATCTCCCACCCCCAAGTTTGTGATGGCTCGTATCTCTCTTAAGCACAATTTAGATAGTTGAGAAATAATGGACAATGACAAAAAAATACACAATGGTGTGGAGATGTAGAGGTAGCAGCAAGGTTATTTTATTTTATCGGTATGGTTCATCTAGGCAGTGGCAAGTTTATTGCTAAAGATAATTTCGTAACATTTTTTGTTATGGTTTTGTATTTAAAATAGCTAATCAAATTTTACATAATATTGGTATCCCAAAAGCCAATGCTTTCTTGTGGATTTCTTGAAAACATAGAACCCTCACTTGGGATAAATCGTAGAGGTTTGGAAGAGTTGAGCTGTCAATATCATGTGTAATTTTTTTATGTGAGGAAGAGATAAATGATCACCTATTCCTTATTGTCCACTATTCTAGACAAGTTTGGCCTTTATTTTTAAATTGTTTGGGTATCGTGTGGCTATTTCTAAGTGGTGTATTTTATTTGATAAAGTGTACTACAAGTATGTTTGATGATGTTCTACCTCATGACTGTGCTTTTTGGTCTTTCGAGTATAAAATACTTTGTATCTGTTTGGTTGCACCAAATTTCTTTGACATGACATTATGAAAGAAGTGTATGGGAATATTTTTGAATGTTCATGGAATGTCTCTATGTATCCACATGAGAGTGGTTGATCCTTTTGGTTTGTTTTGTAGTTGTCTGGTAGGAAAAACATATTATCTTTCTTGTGCTATGTATTTATGGTTTTGTTCCACCATTGGAGGTTGTGTTGAGTTTCATTTATATCCTTCTATATCTCAATATGATCTTCATTATGTAAATTCATTTGGGAGTTATGTTTTGGGCTAACTAGAAAACTTCTACACATTTAATTGACATGTTACCCTAGTCATATCTTGGGGTGATGTGTGTTAGTATGTTTAATGGTTGGGGAAGAATAAAAAGATGTAATAAGTTGTTTTAGGTCGACTCTATCTCTTGGCTTGGACTACTTTCATTATAATATGTTTTTGAGGCCAACTTGTTGGGGTCATTTCTCGTCTGTTAGTTTGGCCAACCTAATTTGATGTTTCCCTTGCTTGTGTAGGATGTATATAGAAGGTCAAATTAGTTGTGAGAGAGTAGATGGTGTGAGATGCAAAAAGTGGTGTAGTAAAAGTGGGTTGTGAAAGTTTTGGAGTTGAATTTCTTAATGGTTGCTTGAAGTAGTAAGTTAAGAGCAACTACATTCTATTGGAGGCTATGAGTTTAAAGCTTATTCATAGTAATTCATATTTTCATATATCCTTCTCTGAGATAGTGGATCTCTTCAATAGGTACTGTTAGGCCCAATATGAAAAGCTAATGTACTAAGAGGGGAGGGGTGAATTAGTACTTCAAATCCTTTTTCCAACAATATCTTTATTGTTATGCATAAACCAAAAACTACTGTAACATAACATAAAGCTAAAACAAATGAGTAACAATCATACATGATTCACTCCATAACACATATATTTTGGTTACGCAGAAACTCTTGGTTAGAGAGAAAAACTACGGTGGGGATGACACCCACAACTTCACTACTGCAATAATAAAGAGTGCTCAGTTAGAGCTACATATTTAGCTATTTCTGATAGCTTACCCTGTTAGGAGTAACAAGATCTATTAGATCTACCTTGCTAAAGGATTTTACAACACTATATATATGCTGCACCTAGTTAGAGGATTTACAATTTATAGACTTGATTAGAGTCTTTTACCCTGTTAAAGGTTTCTCTTACAACTTCAAAATATTACAATAAGACTTTACAAATATCTACAACTTTACATCTAAAATGCTCTAGCAAATCCTATGTGCTCAAAATAAGATTACCTTGTCTATAGCATACCTCGGTAACTCATAAAGTAACTCGATAAACCCTTTTGTTTACTCTATTCCTTGACTGTTCTCTGATAACCTTCTCAGTGACCTCTGTGTCTCTGTAATAGTCATAATACTCTGTGATTTCTCATGTATCACATAAGTCTTGCTTCATACACATATGCACACACATTTCTCACATTCACATATGTTTCTAACCCTAAATTCATGCTATATAAATAGACTTCTTATGTCGGTGATCTAGTTCATTGCTTCGATCTTACAAACATGATTTCTCGAATAAATAACCATGCAAAAAATTTCATTAGTTAGATGACCTCAAAATTATACAAAATCTGTATGTGCAATTTCCAATGTGATAACGGTTCTGTATGCCTCGATCTTGTAACACGTTTTCATATGTGTATCCAGGTTCAATGAATCTGGTAACACGTTTCACTCGGTGTATTATCTTTTCTACTCAGTAGATAGCTCAGTGTATACTGGGCTTTGTGATTGTTTTCCTTCTGTAACCGACTAGGCTGTTCATACCGACTAAATATTTCGGTAGTGGTAACCGACTAGAGTATATAGAATGATTTTGTATATAAAACTAATGGCAATTTGATAAGTAGTAACAATCTCCCCTTTTGACATTAGTTGAGATGTTTGACAAAACTACTTTCAAAGTCATTACTCAAAAATCTGTATACTTTACAAAATTTGACTAAACATGCAATATATACATTAGTCATTGAAATAGTATAATCAAATATACTCCCCTTATCAATATGCTGTACAAAACTCTGTAATCACTATTCTTTCCTCTGTTCATTGCTCGGTTCACTGCTCTTGGATACTCTGCATATTCTACTCATTCTCTGCTCGGTATACTCCCCCTATATACTACACTCTAGTTGTTTGATACTTTGAATACTATACACTCCCCCTGTGTACTTTGATGCTATATATACTCTTGATGATATACTCTAATATACTCCCCCTTTTTGACAAACATCAAAATTTAGTTACCATTGGGAGGTGGCAACTGATCAAAAATGGATTTGTACTTTGTCTTGGCTTCGGTGAGAGTGACAGAGAGTGCATCCTTTACACTATCCATTAAAGAATTATGTGCATTAATATCAGCCAATAATGAAATTAAGCCATCTAAAGTGCTTCCCTCTTGTGTACTAGAGAGATAAGTGGCTCGGTTTAGCTGTTCTTGAATGGATGAAAGATGAGGAAGGAATAATGTTTGAAGTGTCATTATATCCATCCTGATCTTGTGTTCTTCATTCCTCAGTCCCAATTGTTGAGTCATGAGCTGTTGTAGCTTAGTATAAAAATTCTGAACTAAATTGGGCTCGGGGGTCAACTTATTTGAGAGATTGGTGATCGCTTTCTCAATTGTTTCTGTTTTATTCTTAATGTCCTTAAGAAATAAAGAAAATGTGCAGAGTTTCTGAAATAATGAAAGAATGTGCTTGAGTTGAGGGGACAACTCAACAATAAATTTGACAAGTTTTACCTTGCCAACAGAAATGGATTTCTATACTTCCTCTATCATTTTAGCAGTTAGCTCCTTGTCTTTTAGTTTGCTCAAGTATTCAGATGCATCTACTCCAGATGTCTCAATCTGATTTAGGAGTTCATCCAATTGAATATGGATGGCTGCATCGGTTGATATTGTTGTTGAAGGTAGCATATCTGATAGTAAGGTCTTTACCTTCTGAAGTACTTTATTCTTCTTTTGTATGGCTAGTTGCTTCTCCTGTTCGGCCTTTGCTTTGCATAGTTCACGAAATTCATTGAGTGCTTGCCCTTTCAATTTGGAGATGTCTACATTGGGCAACACTATCAGTTTTGATAAATCAATTTTGAAACTATGCTTTTTCAACTTCTTTTCTTTACCTTTCATCGGGTGAATCACTACAATAGCTTGAGAGGCTTGAGGACCCTCGGTAGGTTGCTCGGTAGAGATAAGACTTCTATCAATTTCTTTAGCCTTGATAGTGTCCTTCGGTGTCTCGGTGCTTGGTGTCTCAGCTGTAACATTTTTCGTGCTAGAAGGTTCTTGAGAGGTTTGTTCTTGTGAAGTACCTTCTATTGTAGACTTTTGACCTTCTGTGCCTTCACCTGTAGCCTAAGGAGCTTCAGTTGTAGCAGGTTGATTGATCGGTGGGTAAGGCTGAACTTGTTCCAAAACAGATTCATTAGAGACAAGTTTTTCATAAGCATTTCCTTCTATCATTTCTTGTTTAGGTGCCTTTGCATCCATGAGATCTTCATCTATTTGAATGGTGTCAGCAGGGTCTTGCTCGGTAAAACCAGGCTCTTGGTCGGTGACATCGACTATTTCTACTATAGATTGTTCACCAGCATTCTTTCTTCGAAAGATGGTCTTCCATTGCTCTTTTGTTTCCTTCTACACTTCTATATATAGGCCATTCATCAATTTCAAGGCCTTTTGTTTTACTGTAAATTGAGTTTGGTTGTTTTTCAGATGTTCTTTTATTTCATCAATCGACATATCAGGAAAGAGATGCACCAAACTTCTTTCTTTGATTTGTTTCTCTGAGTCTAGGGCATATTGCCATCTAGTTTCAATATGTGCATATAATTCCTTAGGAATAGAATTACATACTTCTAATGGGACCACTCAGAATTTGAGAAGTGTGCAAATGACAGCTTCTTCAATTTGCCTCTTTTCATCAGCAGATCTGGATTCTTATTTGACAAATCTGAATCCACCAAATCCACCATATTCCTTTAGATTATTACAAAAAATTTCTACACTATGTACATCTACCTGCTTACTTTTCACAATCTGAAATTTATTTGCATCTTCAGATTCGGTATCACTCGACTCTTTTGGCAAAATGAGTCTCCAAGTAGATTTCTTGTAAGTTCTAGTTACCTTAGGAATGACAACAGTCTTTTGTTTCTTACTCGGTGATGCAGCAGATGTGTGTTAGGTCTCTTTGTTGGAGGGGTCGGTAGGGCCATTGAA
Organism: Cryptomeria japonica; assembly: GCF_030272615.1. NCBI lineage: Eukaryota > Viridiplantae > Streptophyta > Pinopsida > Cupressales > Cupressaceae > Cryptomeria > Cryptomeria japonica. The sequence continues at coordinate 576,803,102 of NC_081408.1, read as the reverse complement.
GTGTCATGTTTCTTTCTCTTCAACACTTTTCCCTTAGGCAATTCGGTGCTAAGTGTTATGGCTGCTTCTTGGGCTTCTGTCTCCTCTTCGGTGATGGATAGAACTCCTTTGATAGGTGTGGAGGAAGATTCTTCTCCAATTTTTTAGTTAATGCCTAAATCATTTTTGTAGCTTTTCTTGTAGCCTTAGGTACTACAATGCTCATTTTTACTTTTTCCTTCACCTCTTCATAGGTTCCATACCTCAACTCAGTAGTATGCCTTGGCAATGATAGATAGGCATCAATTTGCTGTTGTGTGATATCAAAATCAATCTCGTAACCCATAGGTGACAAAGATTGAGTCCTCAGTTCCACAACATTCACATAACAGTAATCGGTGTCGACCTCAAAACATATTTCATCTTTGTATTTTTCTACTAGCTGTGGTGGAATCTGGTACCTGTTATGCATTTTCTCTTGGAACTTGTTGAAGTAATCATCCATTATATCATTAAAGTTATCACCTAACTTCTTGATGAAGTCATTGATTTGATGGGTGATTGGTTGGTGTAGTTCCCAAACAACTTTACCGACTGTTGGAAAAAACTTCTCAAAGTAGAAAAACATACATACAAGTAGTGATCCAAATTTTAGAGTATTTGCAGTGTTGTTCTTCTTCGACTTCCTGATTGTGTTTAGATTTTCAAACAAGTTCTTTAGCAATACTTCACACAAGTCCATTTTCATGCCTTTCTTAACAATTTTGTATGCTAAGTCCACTGCTGCACAGGGTACACTATTTTCCCTTGTCAATTGGAAGAAATAGTAACCAATTACTCTAATGGCAAATTTGAGTTCAGGATCAGTGACATTGTTCAACTTTAGACCTCTGTAATCCAATTCAACTCCAGTCAAACTGATCAATTCCTTCTGTGATATCATTTTTTGTGCTTGGGCATGATCATAGATAGGATAACCGGTGATCAGATGAATGATTTCTTTAGTGATCTTAAATGGTTGCTCTTGTAGCCACATGAAATCATCATGCACTTGGCTTAGTACAAACTTGACCCACTGGGGTTTGAACACACGGGGATAGGTTAGGGCTTCAGTCAATCCCTTGATTTTGATATGCTCATACTTTCTATCCATTTTCCCATTTGTGCATAATTCATCATATGCATCTTTGATCTCAACATGACCGAGTTCTTCAACATGGAATTTTGTGAAGAATCTCACATCCTTGACTAACAAAACTCGATCCAAGATGAGTGAAAAAGCAGTGTTGTCATCCAGTTCAGATGCAATTTTGGTAGTCAAAGAGTATATTAGTGAGGGCTTTTCTACATTTGTGACAACAATGGGGTCTTGGATCTTAGATGCCATTTTGATTTCAGATAAAAATTGACATAGGAACCTTAGGGTTTGAGAACTTAACAAACCGCAGACGCTTCACACTCACTAGATAATAACAACTTAATGAGTTCGGTAAACAAGCTTAGCAATGCGATGAGATTCAATGTAAATACCTTAGATTTTTCTTTGAAGATGGTTTGATCACCTTGATTCGCTCTACTCTGCTTCTCAAAAACTTAGTGAATGAAAATGACCGCGAAAAACCTTTTAAGTACTCAAAGATACCTTATCGGGCTCTGTGCAAGTTAGGTCAAAGACATTAAATGCACTCGGTTCACTTAACTTTCTTTCCCCTTTTTGTTGCACTTTAACGGAGTAACCAGATTTCCTTCATATATCGACTTGACAGGCTTCCTAAATTCACCAACTTAACAGTTTTCCTGTAAAGTGCTCCAAAAGACTTTGATAGAATTTCAAACTTACTACTACATCTTACTATGTAGATTTTGAATTCAGTACATACTAAAATAGGAACTGTTTAAGATTTAACCTTGTGAGAATGCAGTCCCTTCATACCTTTACCGATTAATTTGGAGTGGGAGCACCTAACTCGGTAGGTAAGGTGCTTTCTTTATTTGACACAATTTCCTTCTTTCTCCAAATCATCTTTAATTTCTCTTTTATTTCCTCAGTGTCTTCTCTAGGCTGATCTTTGCAATCTCCAGCCAAGTGTCCAACTTTGTGACAATGAAAACATGCCATACCAAGATTTCTCCATGATCTTCGGTTATTCATTCCAAACCTTATAAAGCAGTTGGCACTTATATGTCCATATCTTCCACAACATTCACACCATATCCTTGTATTGTAATCTCATGGTACTACAAAATATTGTCAGTAAGGATCTGTGTGAGTTCCGTAACCTCTGGTATTTGCTCGATGTGCAGACCACATATGGTTCTTTTTCTTAAACCAACACTTCTCGGTACTATGTCCATATCTATTGCCATTTTTACGAAACCCTTTGAATTTTGCCTTCTGATAATTGTTAACAGACTTTGTCCTACATTGATTAGATCTGTGACCATATTTATTGCAATTGTAACAATAACCATTGGTCTTAGTGGTATTCGGTTGCTTACCTTTTCTGATTTGACACATGTTGGCAGTATGACCTTGATTTCCACAGTAGTAGAAAATAGGCTTCTTACTTTTGATGTTATTCCTTTTTCCAGCTTGTTTTGATGATTCTCCTCTCCCGATAGTGCAAATTCCTTTCTTAGTAGAGTCTTTTCCTTTGTAACCAAGTCCTCCTTCTTTGTAGGGTCATCTTGTGTTTAGTTTCTCATCCAACATGTTTGATGCTTCATAACTCTTCTTCAGCGTTTCCTTGGATTTCTTCTCTATTTCAAGTTCATTGCTCAACATTGATACTTCAAGTTTCAATGCTTGATTCTCATCATCTTTCAGATTTGCTTCATGATGTGTATAACCTAATTGATCTATTCGATTTTGTTGAATACCAGTTAGCCTTATGATTTCATCATTCTTATCAGATACTAAGACTTCAAGTTGTTGTTTCTCTCTTTGTAGATCTCTTGCTTTATCCTCGGCTATCCTTAATGCATCTAGATTTTCAATCATCTGTGTACTGAAATGTTCATGTTCTCTTTTCATTGCTTTTAGTTGACCAGCCAATGCTTTGTTCTTTTCTTTCAACATTCCAATCATTTCTTCAGTTTCTTCAGATATAGTGTTCTTAGATGATGTCTCGATTTTTTCCACTAACTCTTGAGAATCCTGCAAGTCATTAGATAATCTTCTCCTTACTTTCAGAGATTTTTTCATTTTCCTTTGCATGTCTACAATCACTTGATTTGCATTATCTAGCTCTTCTTGTAGATACACAATCCTCTAAGATTGTTTATAGCCTTCCATTGATAAGATCTTTCTCTTTAGGTAGTTAAACCCTTTTCCAAGATTCAAGCTCTAATACCAATTGTTAGGCCCAATATGGAAAGCCAATGTATTGAGAGGGGAGGGGTGAATCAGTACTTCAAATCCTTTTTCCAACAATATCTTTACTATTATGCATAAACCAAAAACTATTGTAACATAACATAAAGCTAAAACAAATGAGTAACAATCATACATGATTCACTCCATAACACATATATTTTGGTTACACAGAAACTCTTGGTTAGAGAGAAAAACTACAGTGGGGATGGCACCCACAACTTCACTACTACAATAATAAAGAGTTCTCGGTTAGAGCTACATATTTAGCTATTTCTGATAGCTTACCCTATTAGGAGTAACAAGATCTATTAGATCTACCTTGCTAAAGGATTTTACAACACTATATATATGCTAGACCTGGTTAGAGGATTTACAATTTATAGACTTGATTAGAGTCTTTTACCTTGTTAAAGGTTTCTCTTACAACTTCAAAATATTACAATAAGACTTTACAAATATCTACAACTTTACATCTGAAATGTTATAGCAGATTCTATGTGCTTAAAATAAGATTACCTTGCATATAGCATACCTCGGTAACTCATAAAGTAACTTGGTAAACCCTTATGTTTACTCTGTTCCTTGACTGTTCTCTGATAACCTTCTCGGTGACCTCTGTGTCTCTGTAATAGTCATATTACTTTGTGATTTCTCATGTATCACATAAGTCTTGCTTCATACACATATGCATACACATTTCTCACATTCACATATGTTTCTAACCCTAAATTCATGCTATATAAATAGACTTCTTATGTCGGTGATCTGATTCATTGCTTCGATCTTACAAACATGATTTCTTGAATAAATAACCATGCAAAATATTTCATTGGTTAAATGACCTTAAAATTATACAAAATCTATATGTGCAATTTCCAATGTGATAACGGTTCCGTGTGCCTCGATCTTGTAACGCGTTTTCATATGTGTGTCCAGGTTCAATGAATCTGGTAACATGTTTCACTCGGTGTATATCAACTCGGTGTATTATCTTTACTGCTTGGTAGACATGAAATAACACTCGATAGACAGCTCGGTGTATACTGGGCTTTGTGACTGGTTTCCTTGTGTAACTGACTAGGCTGTTCATACCGACTAAATATTTCGGTAGTGGTAACCGACTAGAGTATATAGAATGACTTTGTATATAAAACTAATGGCAATTTGATAAGTAGTAACATGTACTTGTATCTTTCTTTTACATAGTGAACTTCTTTAGCAAGTCCTTCAAGAAGAAGTGTGCTTCCTTAGGCAATGAACCTTAGAACAAATTATGATTCTTGTTCATATATTGTGAGATATCTCTCACTGTGCTTTTTCTCTTATTGGGTTTTCCACATAAATATGGCACTCTCTTGTATATTAGTGTTCATTACTTTATCTTTCATTACTTTTGATTTGTTTAAGAGTATTGGATCTAAATTGTGAAAAAAATGTTTTGAAAAATAATAATTCACCCCTCTCAATATTCAATGTGTTTAACAAGAGTTTCATGGGAATTTTTTATCAAGGTTTTGTGCAAGTTTGGATTCATGAAGGATTGGTGTGATTAGTTATATATTTGTGTCTCTACACATCCTTCTTTGTTCTTGTTAGTGGAGTTTCTCCTAGGTTGTTTGATGCAAGATGTGCACTACATCAAGGTGATCGCTTATCCCCATTTTTATTTCTCATCCTTTCTGAATCTTTAGTAAAAGAAATCAATTAGGAAGCTAGCTAAGGTTATCTCTTGGGTTTCCAAGTTTCAGGTAGTTTTAACATTGTCACTCATCTCCAATTTGATGATGATATTATCCTATTCAAAGAGGATATGGTTACAAAGGCCAATAGTGTTATGTCCCGGAGACAACTGAGACAGACAGGGGGGGTTGAATCGGTTGTCTAATAAATTCAAACCAAAACAACTTAACCAACCTTAATGCTTAATACCGGTAAACAAAACTTTATGCTGGTAGACAGTTTATCAGTTCATTATAGTACCAGTAAAGATTAATGCATGAAATAGAAAGATAATAACATCCACAACACATAACAACAATATTTGTATGTGGAAACCCTGTAAGGGGAAAAACCATAGTGGGAAACCTTACCCACAATCAGATGATACTACTGTAGATAGTATGTGTATACAAATAGGGTCTGCACATGCAGAAAGGCCAAGCACCTAGAGCTCACTACTCAAACACAAATAGGAGTCACACTGACTACAATTGGGTGGTTAAATCCAATAAGAATGTACTGCTCAAAATAGCATCTTCATATGTTGGATTTAGTACTGGTGTAGTTCTGATTGTCTTTACAATTACCTTCCTTCAAATGATGTCTGTGTGTATATCTCTACTTATTCTCACATATACCTTCTTACAATTCCTTATCCCAATCGCATATCGATCTTACAAATAAGATCTTACATATATACCATAACCTAAGACCAATTTTAGTAGGTCGGCTCTAAAAGATATTACAATAAAACAATTACAAGTAAATCAATAACCATTGCAATATCCGATTCAACATGTCAGCTTAATGTATTTACAATAACAACAAAATCATGTCCAAAGCGTGTCGTGCTGATCTGGAATAGATAAGCCTACCAGTGCATAACCTGGACCTATTTGCCGATAACAACAAATATGCAAATACGAATATGCTAATGAACAAATCTCCAAGACAAAGTGTCCAAATGATGTCTTCGTCATAACCAGGTGTTTTCCATATCATTCCAAGTGTCGGTGAATATTATATCCTACCGCTGTACCATATACTGGTGAATGTGCATAAGTCACTTGCTTGTCGGTGAACATTGTTGATCCTCCAAGGTGCCAGAGTTGATAAGTGTTGATAGGTGTTGACATCAATGACAAAACCATACCAAAATACCAACAAATAGTGTTAAGAAGGCTTTAACCCTTTATGAGAAGGGTGCTAGTTAGGCAATGAATTATTTTAATTCCAAAATCATTTTTTTGAAGTAGAACTACTTATAAAGACTGAATATTTAGAACATCCTAGGGTTCAATCTAGGTTTTCTACCAAGTAAATATTGGTGTGCCCCTTATTTACCAATTGGCTAAGGTTGATGATTAGAGTATTGTGGTGGATAGAGTATAGGGTAGGATTTCTTCTTGGAAGGGGCACTATCCTTCCTTAGCTGGGAGGATCACTCTTATTAATTCTACTTTCTTGCTATACTTATGTATATGGTGTTAGTTTTTAACCTAGTATGGTGGAAATTTTTTTGGAGGGAACCCAACATTCCTCTTTGTGGAGGGGTAACAAGAATTATTTTAAGTTTAATTTAGTTTAGTGGTAAGAGGTGTTAAAGTCACATGTGTGTGGGGAGTCAATTTGAGAAGGTGTGTTAGTATGAACAAGGATTTAGGGGCCAGGCTCATCTAGCATATTTATGCTAAATCAAGTAGGTAATGGAGTAGGATCTTGCATGTCTAATATCTTGGTAATAATAAGGATAGTTTATTTAAATTAGAGCTCCCCATAGGTTCTAGAGTTAGGAACTCTTTGAGGTTGTTTGTTTTCTTCATTTCTCTAGATATTAAGTGGAGATTTGGTAATGGTCAAAATGTTATTATGGCATGATTTGTGTCTTGATGACTATGATTTGTGGTTCTTTCCTATCTTGCACCAGCTAACTAGTTACTTTCAACATTCAATTGGTGAATGTTCTAGTAATTACCTCAATGACACTTGTGGTCAGCGATAATGGAAGGGCCTTCTATCTCCCACCCTCAAGTTTGTGATGGCTTGCATCTCTCTTAAGCACAATGTAGATAGTTGGGAAATCATGGACAATGACAAAGAATACACAATGGTGTAGAGATATAGAGATAGTAGCAAGGTTATTTTATTTTATCATATGGGTCATCTAGGTAGTGGCAAGTTTATTGCTTAAGATGATTTTGTAAATTTTTTTGTTATGGTTTGGTATTTAAAATAGCTAGTCAAATTTTACATAATATTGGTCTCCCAAACGCCAATGATTTCTTGTGGATTTATTGGAAACACAAAAACCTCACTTGGGACAAATTGCAGAGGTTTGGCAAAGTTGAGCCCTCGATATGTGTAATTTTTTTACGTGAGGAAGAGAGAAATGATCGCATATTCCTTATTTTCCTCTATGCGAGACAAATTTTGTCTTTATTTTCAATTCATTGGGGGATCGTGTGGCTATTTCCAAGGGATTTCCCTCTTTTGCTTGATAGTTGGTTTTTGAAGATTAGAAGCTTGAGATTAAAATGTATATGGTTGGATTCCCTAACCTTGATCATTTGGAATATTTGTCTTGAGAATAATTGGAGACATTTCTAGTAGTAGGAGAAGGTGGTGGCTAGAGTTTGGGATATGTTAGTAAGTTTTATTGTTTAATTAAGTGAGGTGCATAGAGAGGGGTTTAAGTTCTTAGCTGATGATGAGTTGTAATTGACTAATGATTAACCTATATTTAAGTGGTTGGGGGCCAGTAAACACATTGGGAGGAAGGAGGAGGTTAGGGTGAGATGGAAGGCTTGAGATGTTGATTGAATAAAACTTAATTTTGATAAAACAACTAAAGGCAATTTAGGGGAGGTTGGAAGTGATGGTGTTTCCAAGGATGTGAAGAGGAAATCATTAGGTCTCTTTGATTCTGTTTGTGGTTGCACAACCAATAATTTGGTTAAAGTGTGGGATTTATGGAGGGATATTTATCTTTCCAAGAGTAGATATTTGAAGAGGTTGCGGGTGGAAGGAGACTCTAAGTTGTTGATAAATGTTCAAGATAAGGATTTGAAGAACTTGAAGCTTGATGTTGCTGTGGAGGAAGAGATATCCACCAAGTGATGCATTGAAAATATAATATTCAAACACATTATAAGATTGGATAACAAGGTTGTATATTGGAGGGCTAATTCTAGTGTCAACCTGGTGGCCAAGACAAGGGAGGTAGATCAAGTTTGGTAGTCTCACTTTCTTAATGATATCTACAAGCTATTGTAGATCTATATTATATCTCACTCCCTAATGTCTAGCTAGTCTATATGCTCATGATCTATTATTCTTTGTTTGACATATTTTGTAGTCGTGTTGTTCTTTCCCTTGTCAAGTGTTGTGACCTTATGGGGTTGTGGTTGGTTTGCTTTGATCATAATGAAGTATTGGTTACATATTAATTCGTTTTGCTAAATTTATACTAATCATTATACAAGGGGTTGTGATGTGTCAAAAATATTACTTTATAGTATGATACAAATATATATTGCAAGGAGTAGCATAGGAAAATATAGTATATAGTTCCAAATACCAGTAAAAAGAATTCAGTATAAGTACAAACATAATCAACTAATTGCAATCAATTAAAACACACATATCCCATATAAAAATATTAAAAACATTTACTTGAGAATTTTAATTTATTTTTTATAAATCTATATAATTATTAATTTTGTTCAAACATTGAGTCATTCGATAATTACATAACCAATGACAATTCTACACCTCATCCATAATAAGCGTGAATAGTTTTTTAATTTTATAGGAAAAAAATTACCTTTAAAAACTAAATAATTTGATGTTAGAATAACTAATAATTCCTTTCTAAACCATACATCTTTGCATAGAATATAACTTTATGCCTTGTTTCTCAATGTTATTACATTATATCAAGTGCAATTAAAATAAAAAAATAGTAATAAAATAAGAACCAAAACCCTAGGGCCACTTTCTAAAAGTAAATATGTCTACTTTGAACTACTCAAACACTTATTTTATTTGTATATTATTGGGCATTAACTTATAAAAGACCCTCCTTTAAGATGTTTCCTTGGTGGTGGAAGATAAACCTTAAGATCAATATGTGAATAAAAAGGATATTCTTTTTATTGTAAACATTTATTTTCTATTGGGAATTTTTCTTTGGATTTTCCTCATGTTATATGCAAGACAACCATATCTATTTGGTGGTATAAATTCCTTCATAACCACATTATTGTGTATCTTGAGAGATCTAATTTTAACTCAATAATTGTCTCATTTTGGGCCTCATATAGTACCCCCAACTCTTAAGGTGATCCATATTTGGGCTTGATGAGGTTCCTATGGCTCTCACACTTACTATTGAGATTTGTTCCATAGTTCTTTATCTATTAGATTTGATAATTTTTCTCATTTCCATTAAGATTACCTATAATTTAGCGTGGTACTCGATTGTTCATTTTTTGGTTCCTCACATTTTATTTCTTTCATTAGTGCAGAAACCTAAAATTGTCCTTCAATTAAATAAATATTTATTATTAATTTAATTATTTTATCGTAATGTCTTCTATTAATTAAATAGATATTTTAATTTGTTTAAATAATTCATTAAGCCTCTTCTTTATAATTTAAATAAATATTTATTATTTATTTAGATCCATCCTTCCTAAAATAAATATTTATATTTATTTACATATTTTAGCCCTTTCCTCTATTAATTAAATAAATATATATATTTAATTAATTCACTTACCTTTTTCCTCTGTAATCCTAGCCCTCCAACTTTTTTACATCAATCACAATCTAAATTCATAGGGATGTGGCAAGTTTTAAATTCCTCTTCACAAACTTTTCTCCACATAGCAACATGTCTCTCTTAATTGCCTACTCCTCAATCTCTTCCCTTCATTTCAAATTTAACCTCTTAATCATATTCACCATTATCCTTTACCTTTTACTTCTTAATCTCCTCCATTCATCTTTGCCTACTATAAAATCCTATTGAGTCTCTTATAACTATATGATCTTGACCATTCATAATCCCACGTCTTAGTCTAAATCCACCATTTTTAGGACGATATCTATAAAGAGGCTTCCTCTTCTCATTCTCCATAACACGTTCCTTATCATACTCACATTGTGTCAATATTATTCTAGAGAATACCTCATCACAAGTGTACATCATCACAACCACATCCATTATATCATGACCTCTTGTGTAAGTGAAATACAAATATGAGAGCAATATTATCAAATGCAAGATCATGGAGGATAGAAAAACAATGGAGATAAGCTTCTCTTTCATGAGAAGGTATACTTGTACTTATTTCTTGTTTATTTTTATGAATTTTGTAGATCTTTATTGAGTTTTGTTGAATTAGTTTGTAGATCTAGATTTGTTGGTTGGGTTATTTAGGTTTTACAAATAGGTTCAAATTTGAATAGACATTTTGGCATAGTCAATGGGACCTATTTATTCAATCTATATTTTTGGAGGTTTTCCCAACCTTATATTGCTTCTTTTTTCAAAAATCATGAAACTAACCCTGTGAATCTAGGGTTGAGGACACAAGCCTAGGGTTTGCAAAGATTTGACCATATCTATCAAACCACTACAAATTTTTATACCAAATGCTTACTATAGGTTGAGGATGGTATAATGATATTTCACTCCAAAATAAAGAGTTTTTGAATTAGTTTTGAGGGAGTTATAATTCTTTTATGATTTTTCCTAAAATTTAATTCTGGGTGCAAATTAATGAAGCTTTTAGAACTTCTTATAGTTTTGGGAAACTCTCAAAATTCTAAGGGGGGTCTAATTTTTGTATTTTTTATTTTGACAAAGAATAATTAGCTAACAATCAGATCTTTAAAAATTAGTAGCTTTCTATAGTTTTACCTCTAGGGCTCAAATTAAGAATTTTTTTGAAAATTTTGACTTTTTTGGAAATCTCTTAGAATTTTAGTAGGGGTATCTTCTTTCTATTTTTTTTTTTGAGGTAAAAGGTAGTGCAAACAAATCAAATCTTTTTGACTAGGTCAAGAAAAAAAATTAATGTATCAAGTGATGAGTTTATGTTTTATTTGCATAATAAGATTACTTTATCATGCTTGAAATGGTTTTATTATCAGTTCTAATATCATAATAAAGCAACTCATGCATAAAATTTATGTTCTTTCATTTATTATTTTTCGCATATTTTCACACAGATTTGAAGATGATAAAAAGATAGTTTAGAGTTTATCATTGGATCAAAGAGATTCAACACAAAGGGGAGGCTGTAAAATCAAGGTGCACTTGTTCTAGACCCTCTCATTTACATTCTAAAAGTGATCATAGTTTCCTTTATTTATCATTGTGTAATGCTTGCCAGAAAAATGTAGAGAATCTAACCAACTAACCATCTAACCAGGAATCTTAGAGGTAATTTTTTTTAAAGAGTTATAGTAGCTCATAAAGCTTAAAAAATAATACATACATTAATTAATATTATTACATAATCCTAAATGCACATACAAAAATTATCTATAACATCTAAATTTCATTCCCTAGGGTATCTCAATGGCATTACTTAGATACAACCATAGTAAAGATATGTGTAGCATCAATTGACATCAATACATGTCATTAACCTACTTAAGGTAATTCTCTTCATTACACATAACAAAGGAAACTAATTATTTATAGCCATAGAATTATAATGATACACGATGCATCTAACACTAATAAGATATTAAATTCATTTTATACACCAACATCAAATGTTCCTATTTAAATTAATATTCCCAACATGCAAGATAATCCGCACATTCCTAAAATATAGCTAGTACCTGTAAAGTGGAAAAATGGATCCTAGTGACTCCCCACATAGGAGAGAGAAAGGAAGCCACTAGGATGATTTTCACTTGGAAAGGAACTTTGCATTCAAAAGAGGGGCTTGAATCCACTAGATCCAAATCTGAGGGAAACAAGGATATGATTTTTGAGTGGATTGCAAGTGGTTGATGTGTGATTTACCCTCTTTTGTAAATGAGAAAGTTGACTTTTTGACTATGTGGAATAGAGAGATGAGACAAGTGAAAATAAGGGGCTAGTTGTTCGAGATCGTGATGTAACTTTGGATCTGAGTTAATTAGACTGATGCAGATCTGCCCTACAAATCTAGAGAAAAGTCATCGAGACCATGGCGAGAATGTAAATGGTCTGCCACAAAATCCAAGAAATAAAAAGGGTTCTTTCGTCTCTGCAAATGAAGTCCAAACCTACAACCTACACACATAAAAGAGAGGGAGAATGGTTGTGGATAGGGGTTTGCCTCAATCAAACCCCGGTTGAGGAATCAACCTTGAAAGAAAGTAATTGCAAATTCTTGAATGTAAACAATAAAAATGTCTACAACTTGTTGATGATGATTTCTTTTCTTCTTGAATGTAACCACAAATGTTGTATGAAATGGCATGTAACATGACAAGACCCTAACACACACATATGCTTGCAAATGAATATTGTAATGTTGCTCCAATGGATGAATGAAGAAGACTTGAATGCTTGAATGCTTGATGACGACCTTGAAATCTTGTATCTTCTCCTTGTGCTCTTTATCCCTTATCATCCACCTATGCATTTTCCATCTATCCTCCTTGAATGAGGGGATTGAGTTCCTTTTTATACATGCCTCAAGGATTAATTTTCAACCACTAAAGGCCAACAAAGAAGAATTGTGAACCCCGAAGACAAATTATGCATAGGAGATCAAGCAGACTTGACATAGGGCCACCCTAAGGGGTGAGGAAAGGGGCACCATGCCCCTATCCTAGGGAAATAGGAGTGCCAGGCCCCTGTCCTGCCCTATTTTGGGGCCCAGACAGGGTCTAGAGAAGACACAGGACATGAAGGAAGAAGGGTGAAGGGGTGAGAATGTAGAAGTTGGTCTTGGTTAGGGAAGGAGATACTGTCGCAAAGGTGAGGACCCAAAATGTGGTTAAAATTGTAGGGGTCACAATGTTATGATAGTAAATTTATCCCCCACTTTACCGGGAGTATGTCTTACACCACCACTACCAGTAAAGTAGAAGAAAGGGAGAGATGAAGATGAGAGACGTGGAGAAAAACCACAAAGAGTATAAGACACCACTAATATTGAGGAGGAAAAAGCCCCCAATATTAGGGTCTTAACTCATGCCAACATATGCAAGAGCACTCAAAACAAAAAGGTACAAGACACACAAAATAACTTGAAAAAGCACAAAAAGACACATGACAAGAACAAGACATAGGACAAAAAACTAACTAGCTGAAGAGATCTCAAGCTCAGATGTCTCGACAACTAATCAAGACACAAAGACCAATACCATCACATAAACATGAGTGATCACATAAAAGAGAAAAGCTGACATCATCCATGAACTATCAATAGTAAAACTATGAGTTCATGAGAGGAAGAAGAGAGAGAACATGAATACACACTTTGGTGATCCATGAGAATAAAGGCAAAGAAGAAAGAAACCATGGACGTCTCACCCCTAAAACTAGGTGATCCATGGAGAGAAGGACATGGAAAATCTTGCCCCTAGAGCCTGTATAGGTGATCCATGTAAAGAGAGAGAGTGAGAACACCATTAGTTCCACTCAACCTCATGAGCATGTGTGCAAGTGAGGTTCAGAGTGCCTCATAGGAGTCTATGCCTGAGTACGCTACAACTTGTATAAAATATATAGTACAAGTGTCAAGAAAGGTGTGATATCTTTCTCTAAGAGACCGTGCTCTGGTTTCGAGAATAATCATGTCATAAAAAAGAAAAGTGGCGTCATATTTCTCTAGGAGACTGTTCTTTGGTTCCGAGAATGACCCACTATACAAGAGAAAAGTGATGACATATTTCTCTAAGAGGTTTCCCTCTGGTTCCGATAATGTCTCACTATACAAGAAAAGAAGAAGTAAAGACATCTCACTCTGAGAGACCATGCTCTGGTTTTGATAATGACCCACTATACAAGAAAAGTGATGACATCTTTCTCTAAGAAGTTTCCCTCTAGTTCCAAGAATGTCTTACTATACAATGCATGAGAGAAGTATAGTACAAAGGAGCAGTGTGGGTGCCCCCCCCCTTAGGATGTCAACATAGGTTGATGTTGATATCTTAAGGAAAGTACAACAAGGATACCTACCTTCATCACAAAGAAGATATCTGCTATGCAATAATGTCATGAATCCAAGCAAGAGAGGGAATACTCTTCAAGAAAGGATAATATAGTTGAAAAGAGATATATTGTTGTAAGTATAAAGGTGATCCTTGGAGGAGAAGAGATCTTTGTTCAAAAGACATCTACCCCCAAGAGGAGTTGTCATAGACAAATATAACATCTTCTAGAACAAGAATGCAATCTTTCCTCCTATTTCTAGGTGAAAGGGATTCTTGATGAGGGATGACTCACTTTTAGCCCCTAGAGGGATGGGTGAATTCATCATAGACATACATTTCTAGTGTAAAAGAGATCGCAATCAAGGATGAACACCTCTTGTATAAGAGAGAATCCTTGAGTGAACAATAAAAATTTCACAGAAGAAATGACATCATGTAATAGAGCTCACGCCATCCACTTAATAGAGCAAAGTGGATCCCTAAAGAAAGAGAGAGAGAAGGATCATTGTCCCCCAAGCAAAGGGAAAATGAGAAGAGACTACACAATCTACTAGAGAGAGATTTAAACATAAGCAAATGTACAATGAACTTACATAAACGCGTGCAAGGAAAGTCATTTGTAAATGTAAAATTCATGTCTCAAGAAGTGATAAGCTTTGAAAAGAAGAAAGAAAAAGAATCATATAGTCCTCAAGGAGGATTAATCATAAAAGAATACCATTGTAAGAAATGAAAAATGCATCCCCTAAAGGAAATAATGATAAGAAAGAAAAGGGAAAGGAGTGAAAATACTTGCCCCACAATTGAGGAGAACAAGGAGAAACATTACACATTTTCTGATAGTGATTCTTTTCAAGTGATATGCCATCCTAATGGAACAAATCCTCTCAAGGAAAGGATACATACCTCCCAAGAGATCATTCCTTGCTAAGGGGCATATCATACTTGTGAATAATCAAAACTGTAGAAGAGGTAATATTTCCAAGAGAATGAAGGAAATAGAAGAAGTGTAGCATTCATTAAAGATGCCCCTCTCCAAGCAAAGAGGAAAACCAAAGAACAATTATATTCTCACATAAGAATAACCCTATGCAAGAAATAGATCTAATAATTAATATTGCACAAAGATATAGATACATGTATAGAAAGAAAAAATGGACTTCATGTTGCCACCCCAAAGTATGTTAAAGTGAAACAATACCACCACTAATGATAAAGAGCCCCCATTAAATGGGCTAATTATGCCATAGGGTGAAGAGCAACATGAAGGGAAAGGAAATGCTAAGGCACTATGTTTTTACCAAGAAATACAACTAGATCTGTTGTGAGACAAATGTGTGCAAGATCATATTGTAGTTGAACAAATTTCTTAAATGCATAACATTTTCCTAGAGAATGTGAATATAAATCATGAAAAATGCAATATTCAATACCTTTCACTTGCTTAAGATTTTTGTTTTTATTTTGAGGAGGAAAGGAAATGTTCTTGTCATATTTCAATCTCCAATAGATTCTTCCAGCTAATCTGTCAGGATGGTAAATGTTGTCTTGACATAAAGGAGAGGGTTTGTTAGGAGAAGAAGTTTCATGATCCACAATTCTAATTTTGCCACTATCTATGCCATCTTGAATAGATTTTTGAAAATCAGGGCAATTGTCACCATTATGGTCTCAGGTTTGATGAAATGAACCAAAAGGATGCTTTGAAGAAGAAGCATTCTTGCGGGCTCTCTTGATTTGTTGTTTTTGAAGGTTATCTTTAAAGTTTTGAAGCCTAAGGAATTCATCCATAGAAAGAAGGGTACCACTTCCTAGGCCTCTTGTAGTAGTTTGTGTAGGAGGACTTATAGGAACACGAATTGCATGCTCAAATTTCAAAACTCCTTGTCCTTTAAAACCTTATTTTGTCATTATATGAAAGCCATGACTGTAAGAATGTTGCAATTGACTAGATGGAGGAACAAGATCATGAATTTCTTTAAAATCTGATGTGTAAGGAGGTAGAAAAGGATTTGTAGATGAAGGAGGAGTATCATGTGGAATGAGAATATCTTTTCCTTTATCAAGCTTATCCTTTTTGGAGGATTGGGGAAGACCATCTTCATCATTTAAAAGCTCATTTTTAGTGATTTCTATGCGAGAAGAAAGGTCATGAATAAAATGCATGACATCATCCTCTCTAAATAGACTTTGATGTTGCAAATAGGCCTTGGGAGAATAAGGAGGATCTAAAGATGTAATAATGTTGATGTTTTCATATTTCCCCCTTTGCTCAAGGGTGTGTAGAGAAGAAGAAGATGGATCCATATTACTTTCCAATGCTTCCTCTCTTATAGAAAGATCATTGGGTAAAGCATTAGATCTCATTTCTTCCATACAACATACCCTAGGAGAGGTACAACAATTAGGATCTTTAGGTTTAGGATCTACAAAATCTTTAAGGTGATTAAAATAGGAAATGCATGTTATTAATAACATCACCACAATGCAACATAAATGATATATGAAAGCTTTGAGATCTAATAATTTGAAAATCCTAACAACACAATATGACCAAGTACTATGAAGAAAGAGAAGCAATAGGAAATGGAAGAAACTCTTATCTGACACATGATAAATATATGCAAAAATTAATGTAATCACATGTGAAAGAGAAAGTAAATCCATTGTATCAATTGCTATTAAAAGTCTCTTAAGTGAAATCTGAATTTGTAGGAAAAGCATATCTAAAATTAGGATCTTTTTATGAAAATTAATTTTATGATATGAATTTGATGAATTTGGAATTTGTGTTTGACCTCAAAGAGTGTTAAAATTGATATAAAACTGATTTTTTTGATCTGAGCAAAAAAATACAATCAATTCTGTCTCCCAAAATTTCAAAAAAAATGTCGAGGACCATGGCAGGAATGCACACAGTCCGACCAACTTTTTTCAAAATTTTCAGGGATGATAGCGATTATGATTTTAATATAGAATCAAAAAAAAAAGCCGATTTGGAGATGTCTAGATCGGTCAAAATTGTAGTCTAAGGTCGAAAATGAAAAGATCTTAAAAATTAGAGTTTTATGATTTAACCACTGAATTTCCAGAATAAAGAGACAAATTTGAATTGCAATTTTGAAATAGGAATTAGATCTTAAATAAGCAATTAAAATTTTACACCTCACAAGCTTAATTTTCTCAAAATGAAAAATTAGGGTTTTTATGCAATTAACCTCTAAAATTTGCAAATAGATCAAACTTGAAAATGAAAATTTGAAATTCAAATTGTAATTAACCAGATCTAAGAATGAGTAATCATAATTAATGTGTAAGACATTAGGTTCACCAAAATGTAAAGTGGAAAATTGAATCCTAGTGACTCCCCACCTAGGAGAGAGAAAGGAAGCCACTAGGATGATTTTCACTTGGAAAGGAACTTTACATTCAAAAGAGGGGCTTGAGTCCACTAGATCCAAATCTAAGGGAAACAAGGATATGAATTCTAAGTGGATTGAAAGTGGTTGATGTGTGATTTACCCTCTTTTGTAAATGATAAAGTTGTCTTGTTGACTTTGTGGAACAAAGATAGGAAACGAGTGAAAATAAGGGGCTACTAGTTTGGGATCACACTATAACTTTGGATCTGAGCTAATTAGACTGATACGGATCTTCCCTGATAATCTGGAGAAAAGTCGTCAGGACCATGGCGGGAATGTGCATGGTCTCCACAAAATCCGCAAAATGAAAGGGGTTCTTTTGTCTCTGCAAATGAAGTCCAAACCTGCAATTACAGTTGTGCACCCGCAACCTACACACAAAAAAGAGGGGGAGAATGGTTGTGGATAGGGGTTTGCCTTAATCAAACCCTGGTTGAGGAATCAACCTTGAAAGTAAGTAATTGCAAATGCATGAATGTAAGCAACGGAAATGTATACCTTGTAGATCTGCAACTTGTTGATGATGATTTCTTTGCTTCTTGAATGTAACCACAAATGTTGTATGAAATAGTATCTAACATGACAAGACCCTAACACACACACATTCTTGCAAATGAATGTTGTAATGTTGCTCCAATGGATGAATGAAGAAGACTTGAATGCTTGAATGCCTGATGATGACCTTGAAATCTTGTATCTTCTCCTTATTGTCTTCATCCCTTATCATCAGTTTATGCATTGTCCATCTGTCATCTTTGAATGAGGGGATTGAATTCCTTTTTATATATGCCTCAAGGATTAATTTTCAACCATCAAAGGCTGACAAGGAATAATTATGAACCCCGAAGACAAATTGTGCATAGGAGATCATGTAGACGTGACATAGGACCACCCTAAGGGGTGAGGACTGGGGTGCCACACCCTTGTCATACCCTATTTTGGGGCTCGAACAGGGTCTAGAGAAGACACAAGACATGAAGGAGGAAGGGTGAAGGGGCGAGAATGCAGAAATAGGTCTCGATTAGGGAAGGAGATGTTGTCACTAAGGTGAGGACCCAAAATGTGGTTAACAAAATATGGTTAAAATTGTAGGGGTCACAATTGTATGACACTACAATACCAATTACACTTTAAAAGAACTACATTAATCATCTTACTTTTTGTCATGCATCTCATAAAAAGTATACATTATCCATTACAAATAAAAGATCATAATACAATAATCACATGAATAATATCTAAATTACATATTACAATGATATTTCATGAACTAAATTAAAATAGATCTCATCTGCTACATGAATCCAAGAAGAAGAACTGAAGAGAAATAGAAGCATCCTTCACACACACAAATATCTAATTAGGAATCCCAATGGAAGAAGGCATCAAACCACTCGACCATGTGGAACCAAAAAGGTCCACCCCCATGCTATGGAGAATGAATAAGGACCCACATACATTACTAGACCTAGGTTGACTCCTAACATCTAAGGGAACATAATCTTTCGCAAGACAACAACAAACTTAAAACCAAAAACATAAGGCATAGGCTTAACCACAAATCATAGACTCACTAGAGGATACCACAAACATAGGGATTAAGGTTCTACAAAATACATAGGGAAGCATGTCATCACATGCCATCAACAAGGGTTATCATGGTAGTCTCTCTCTAGACCCCAACGTGCAATTGAAACCCATACGGAACCAAGTCAAACTTTCATGAAGACAAGGGAGTATAGTCATGCCAACAAGGCCTTCCCAAACTCATCTTGAGCCTGAACTAGCACTCTAGGCCATGAGTGGGGCATCATGTTTATCTTGTTAATGTGAAAACTACCCAACCCCTAGATTAATTAATTAGGATTATCACTTTATTATAACAACTTCCAATGAGATCTTCTAGTAGCCACTTAGAGTCTTGACACCCACTAGGAAGATAATCCTCCTATCATGTTCCTAAAACCTAGGGTGTAAACATAAACCTTAATCATAAAGAAATCTCATCAAATCACATAATTCTTAGTCACTTGGTGTTCTAAACTAGAATATGAACCACATCATTAAACATGGTTCATATCTCAACACTAAATTACAAGCATAAACATGGATGCATATTAATAAGCCATCAAGAATGAATGCATGAAAAAGAAAGGAAAAACACAAAGTCCAACAAATCAATCAATCAACCACTAGAAAAACACAAAAGAAGAATATAGACCCCCAAACAAGCTTCTGGTTCAACCTTGACTAACTTGAACCTCAAACAACTAAACCAGAAATATTAAACTATGAAATAACACTCATGCAATTTCTTTTAACGCTTTTGACTTTTACTCTGGCACTTTTACAAATTCTTTTTGCACATTTATGACTTATTTTAGAACATACACAGATTATTTTGGCACATATATATCATAGAATAGAACCTATAAAACATAGAATATCACATATAAAACACAAAATAGTGCCTATGCAACACAAACTAGCACCTATGTACTCTATTCTAGCACATTTAAGACATAGACTAAAACATGACATAGAGACAACTTAAAATCTACCAAAAGACTCTATAACTGTTAATGCATAATAGCTTCTACAAGATAAGACATCTCTAACCATTGCAATTGACCTCCTTAATTCTGTTATTGTTTATTCTTCTTTTCTATGCTTTCCAATTTGAATATGATAATCAGGTTTTAACAGATGATTGTCAAATTATAAATATTGTCACTGTTATTAGCAATTGTTAACACTATGCATATATGATAAGCATTGATCTATATGCTATCGGGCTAATAAACCCGATAGCATATTAATGGCGATTCAACGTTAATATGTTATCAGGGTATTAACCCGATAACATATAATGTTATGTTATAAAACCCGCAATGTAATGGTATCATGTAAACATAAATTAAACCCCGCTTTGTTATCAAACACCGATTCATTATCGGGCTGCATAATTAATGATAATTGCTAAATGCCAAATAATAACCAATATCGGGCATGAAGAGGCACCAATAAATAGGTGCCTTGATCGGTCATGCCTAAACATATAAAAGTCAATAAGAATCATTTGGAGAAGACATAGAAAATGATAAATGAGCTCTCTCCTTTAGCCTGCATCATAAATCTGAATTATTAGACATTGAATTTAGAAATAATAATCACATAGCATTATTAGTAATATAACTTGTTCTTCAATTGAAATTGAATAAACTTTACATGGTATCAGAGCTATAGTTTATCGAGCCTGAGGCTATTCGATTTTTGAATAATTTAAGAACAAGGTTATATACCACATCACATTTCTAAAATGGCCAGCGCTATCAGATTCGAAGATAGACTCAAAGGTGGCATTGATTTTTTAGCTTGGAAGTTTAGAATCAAGATGATTTTGAGGGAAAACAAAGTTGAGTCATTTGTTGAAACTGAAAATGCACAACCTGAAAATGAACCTGACAAAGCAGCGTAGATTGAGGGAAATGAAAAGGATATTAAAATAATAGTTGATGGGGTGAGAAACAACATAATGCCCATCATAAGGAAACATGAGATGGCCTATAAAATGTTCAAAGCACTTGAAAGCACATTTGAGATATCAAATGCTAGTCGAACTCTGGCATTAAAATGGGAGATAAATCATATCACTATGAACAAAGGGGAGACAATCAATGCCTACTTTATACGGATATCAACCCTAAGAGATGAACTTGCAACCCTTGATTATGAAATCCAAAGTAAAGAGTTAACACTCATTGCTCTAGATGGGTTACCTAGTGGATGGAGTACATTTGTCCAAGGCATCAGTGTAAGGTCCAAATATCCTAAGTTTGAAAGGTTAAGAGATGATTGTCTCCAAGAAGAATCAAGGTTGAACAAGATGGGAATAAAACAAAAGAACATAGATGAAGACCTTCAAGTCCTAAATACTAACACAAATAATAAAAGCAAAAAGAAGCAATTTAGGAAAAGAAAAGGTCATCAAGGCAAGAACACTTCAAAGAAAGATATATCACATATTCAATGTTATAGGTATGACAAATTTGGGCACTATGTTGCGAAATATCCGGAGAGAGCCAAACAAGCCACATTTGCCAAAGTAGGAAAATTCAAAAGAGGAGATGACTCTGAGAACTATGTCCTCTACTCAGCACTTACAAGCCATGCAACAAACAAATCTAACTCATGGGTGATCGACAGTGGTTCATCTAGACACATTACTGGTTTTAGAGAAGTGACCATTGGAGATGATTCCTCACATCCAGTCAGAGGAATTGGAACCTACACCATCAAACTAAAGACGGGCTTGTCATTGCCACTTGAAGGAGTATTATATGTCCCTGGTGTCAAAAGAAATCTAGTCTCCATATCAGCACTAAAGGATAATGGATACAGAGTAACCTTCATGGAAAACAAGGTGTTGGCTTGGCCAAGAAATTATTCCATCAAGAAAGATAAAGACATTGGTCAAAGACAAGGCTATTTGTATGAGATATGCATAAAGCCCAACCAAGCCTTAATTCATGAAGCCACAAATGCAAATGAAGTGTGGCTTAGAAGACTAGGGCACTTGAATTATAAAGCTTTATCATCTATGAGAAACCTTGTCATAGGTCTACCTAAGTTGAAGCAATATTATTCAAAGGCATTCAAGGGATGTGCCCAAGGTAAAAATACCAAGGGTGCATTCCAAAATAGTACTAGGAAGACAAGCAAAGTATTAGAATTAGTTCATTATGATGTATGTGGACCTATGTCTGTACCCTCTCTAGGGGGATTTTTGTATTGTGTAATATTTATTGATGACTACTCTAGGAAAACTTGGATCTACTTTCTAAAATGTAATGAATTAGAAGAGATCCTCAATAGATTTAAAGAGTTTAAATCACTAACAGAAACTACTCAGGAAAAAAAATTAAAACCCTAAGAACTGATAATGGGGGGTAATACACTTCAAAATTATTTAAAGATTTTTGTAAAAATTCAGGGATTAAGAGGGAGTTAACAATACCTTATAATCCTCAACAAAATGGGGTAGCTAAGAGGAAAAATAGGACTATTGTAGAAGCTGCCAAAGCCATGATTCTTGTTCAGAATCTAAATATCAATCTTTGGGCAGAAGCAACTAGCATTGTTGTGTATATACAAAGAAAATGTCCTCACTCCCACCATAAAACTCTTGAGGAAGTCTTTACCAAAATAAAGCCAGATATCAGCCACCTTAGGATATTTGGCTGAACTTAGAAGGGATGTAATCTTTGAAGAAGACTTATCCTTCAAAAGAGCCCAAAGTACAATAGAACCTGAAATCTATATCCCTACTCCTAAAATAGAAGAAGATCCTACTCCTGAGCTTCAGAGGGAGAATCCTAAGGAAACTATAGGTGAAACTCAAAACCCACCTAGAGAAAACCTCAAGAAAAGACCACTATGGGCCACCAAGACTATAGCAGAAGCTCAAAAGTTTGTTTCTCCTTCAAGAACCTTCAGGGAAAGCAAAAGGCCTAATAAATTCACTAGCTATGTTGCCCTTATGAATGATCTCTCTAAAGCCAAACCAAACAATGTATCATATGCACTTGAACATCAAGTATGGAAGGATTCCATGTCTAAAGAGTATCAGTCCATTATGAAGAATGATGTTTGGGATATTGTTCCTATGTCAACTAAGAAATCTATTATTTCATCTAAATGGATTTTCAAGATCAAACATGCTACAGATGGCAGTATTATAAAACACAAGGCCAGATTTGTAGCGAGAGGGTTCTCACAAAGGGAAGGAATAGATTATGAAAAAACATTTGCACTTGTTGCTAGGTATACATCAGTAAGAGTTGTACTAGCCATTGCAGCAGCAAAGGGGTGGAAGGTACACTAGATGGATGTTAAGACAACATTTCTAAATGGTGAGATCTCAGAAGAAGTCTACCTAGAGCAACCTAAAGGGTTTGAAATGCATGATGTAGAGTCTCATGTGTGTAGACTCAAGAAAGCTTTTTATGGGCTTAAATAGGCTCCCAGGGCCTGGTATGAAAGAATTGACACCTATCTCTCAGAATTAGGCTTCTCTAAGAATGATGCAGATCCTAACCTCTACTACAAAAGAAATAAAGGTGGTATGCTAATATTGATTTAAACATTGATGAATTATTAATCACAGGAGATGATCACCTTATAGATCAATGCAAGAAAGATCTATCCAAAGAATTTGATATGAAGGACTTGGGATTCCTTCATTACTTCCTAGGATTGGAAGTATGGTAGAATTCTGATAACATTATACTAAACCAAAGAAAGTATACCTTGGACATTTTGAAGAGATCCAGAATGCTAAACTGTAGGCCCATGACCTCTCCTATGGAAACCAATTTACATAAACTTAAAGAAGCAGCAACAAAGTCACAACCCACTGACCCTACTCAATACAAACAGATGATTAGGTCCCTGATGTACCAGGTATATACAAGGTCAGATATCTATTATGAAGTTAATGCTCTAAGTTAGTTTATGTGTGAACCTAAGGAGATACACCTAGTTGCAGTAAAAAACATTATGAGATACTTACAAGGTACCCTAAACCTTGGTCTCAAATACAAGAAAGTTGGTATAGACCTACATGGATTTACAGATTCAGATTGGGCTGGAAGTGTGACTAATAGGAAAAACACTTTAGGGTGTTGCTTTAGTTTAGGTTCAGCCATGATATCTTGGATCAGTGGAAAGCAATCTTTTGTATCTCAAAGTTCCACCGAGGCCGAATACATTTTAGCTTCTATGGCTGCCCGAGAGGTAGTATGACTTAGGAAGTTGCTTGTGGGGTTGTTCGGAGAGCCTATGAAACCCACTGTTATACATTGTGACAATCAGAGCTGCATAAAACTTTCAGCAAATCTAGTGTTCCATGATAGGTCCAAGCATATTGAGATTCCATATCACTATTTGCGAGATATGGTTGACAGGAATGTGATTCAATTGGAATATGTTTGTATAGGAGATTAGACTGTAGATATTCTGACCAACCTCTTTTCAAAGTGAAGGTTGATCACTTCAGAAAAAGTTTAGGTATGATAGAAAGGTAATTTGCTTTGTAATCTATACTTACATATCAATAAGATGTTTAATGTGTAAACTTCCTTGTCATGTTAGGACATTTTGGGTTATACCCCCTATGTTCATATCTAAGAGGTGACGATCTGTCAAATAATGAACACTTGTATACAGACATCATAAGGTGACAATATTATGATGCTCAAACCAGTTATCATGTTGGATCTCTGGTATGTCATGGATGTACCATGACTATGTCATGGTAAAACATTTGTATAAGATGTTAGTGCACATACCACAACTTGGATAAGATGAGAATTTAACCATCCTCATATGTTTATCCTTAAGTATTGCATGTTTAGGCAATACTAATATCACATGTTCAGGTGATATTTTGTCATCACAAAATGATGAATCTTTTGTATCACATGTTTAGGTGATACTCCATGTCACATGCCTGGGTAATGTGATTTTTCTGTATCATATGTCTTGATGATACTTCATGTCATGTGTTAGGTGATATGAACTCTTGGAGACTGACATTATTCTGGTTATACAAGAGAAATGTGATGCAGGTAGCTTTATCTATCTTCCAAAGCTAAGAGGGAGTGTTAATACATAATAGCTTCTGCAAGATAAGACATCTCTAACCATTGCAATTGACCTCCTTAATTATGTTATTGTTTATTCTTCTTTGCTATTCTTTCCAATTTGAATATGATAATCGGGTTTTAATAGATGATTGTCAAATTATAAATATTGTCACTATTATTAGCAATTGTTAACACTATGCATATATGATAAGCATTGATCTATATGCTATCGGGCTAATAAACCCAATATCATATTAATGGCGAATCAACATTAATATGTTATCAGGGTATTAACCCGATAACATATAATGTTATGTTATAAAACCCGCAATGTAATGATATTGGGTAAACATAAATTAAACCCCCCTTTGTTATCAAACACCGATTCATTATCGCGTTGCATAATTAATGATAATTGCTAAATGCCAAATAATAACCGATATCAGGCATGACGAGGCACCAATCAATAAGTGCCTTGATCAGTCATGCCTAAACATATAAAGGCTGATAAGAATCATTTGGAGAAGACATAGAAAATGATAAATGATCTCTCTCCTTCAGCCTACATCATAAATCAGAATTATTAGACATTGAATTTAGAAATAATAACAACATAGCATTATTAGTAATATAACTTGTTCTTCAATTGAAATTGAATAAACTTTACAATAACAACCCTAAAACCAAAAACTGACTCCAACCCATTTGAAATGAGGGTGTCTCCTACCCACAAATATAAATTAACCACTATAATACAACAATTACAATTCAAAGAATGACAAACAACAAAAATACTCTTTTAATAAGTGAAATAGAAGCACTCTGATCATCTAAACAACAAGACACAGAATAAGAACCTAGAATAAATCCAAAACCACAAAAACATCATTCACACATCCAACAAATAATCCTTATTGAAGAAAAATACACAAATAAAAGATGGTCAAGGAAACCACCAACCTAGGCAAAGCAGAAGTGGACAGAGAAATTAGGAAGAAAGATGTCTCCATGTGAACAACCCTCCACACAGCGAACAATCCATAATAAAATCAACTTCTCCAATACATTCACAACAACAATGTAAAATTTAAGAAGCACTTGGCCAAAACCACTCCCAAGAATGCATAGGCAAACTCCTTCAAAACCCAAGTTCAATATTCCCGCTTCGAAAATCCAAAACCAAAACTTCTCAAAAAATATATTACAACATTCTAAATTTTCAGCCCTTAAGCGAAACCACCACAAAATAATCAAAAAAACCACCCCATCTCAAATGAGAACTCAATTAGCATGTCTTCATTTGAACACTCAATCGATCCAATCAATAAATCAAAAGAAAAAAGTAATAAAAATTAATTGGGTATGTGCAAGATCATGGTGTGCCAAAACAGGCCCTTAAGTGGCAATGAAATTTCAGAAAATCAGAGTTATGCAACTTGACATGAAAATTTGAATAAGTTGTGAACACTATTTTTAAAATATGTAAGAAGAGAATCTATAGAAAATTGAATTTAGTTTCTAAGCTACAAGTTGTTTATTGAAAAAAAAAATCCTATATGATGAAAATTTCAAATTTCAATGCAGTGGTTCTAAAATTTCAGGAAAAAGATAAGAAGTAGACATATGTCTGACCACCCTAATCACAATCAAATCATAATATTTTATTATAATATTTATAATATAAGTATTAGACTCATGTTTGGATGTGACACATATTGTTTTATAATTTTTTATAAAGTAAATAATTATTTATAAATTTTTTACTACAACTTTTCAGAAATTTAAAAACTCCTACATCTGACCACTTTAACTTGGTAAAAACCTTATGAAATTTAATTTTTTTTAAATTTTTCCTGTAGTAGATGAAGCATAGGATGTGATGCATGTTTCATATTCAAAAAATGTTATACCATTTGAAAGTTATGAGTGTTTTTCAATCAATCTATCAATCAAGACTATTGTCAGAATTCAATTAGAAAATAAATAATAACTATTTATTAAAGTCGAAATAAGACAAGCCTTATATTGATGGAAAGCTGAGAACATCCTTAAGAAACCCTTTTTGTTTTATCAATTTTGGCTACAAAAAAAGTCATCAGCCACCAGTGTAAAGTCTAGAAAATCAAAGAATACTAAAAAACACATTTTTTCAGTTAACTTTCCAGGCTTGTCACTTCCAAGCCATATCCCAAAGCATTCCCGAGCCAAAATTTGAAATTTGAAAATCGTACAGCAAAAATTGGATATCTAATTTTAATAAGTAAATTCACTAACTAAATTTGCACATAATTAATCTATTGTTTATTAATATATTAATATATAATATTTTAATATATTAATTTATAAATAAACTAGTATATGATATTAGGGACAGGGAGAGGGAGAGAGAGAGAGAGAGAGAGAGAGAGAGGGAGAGAGAGGGAGGGAGAGAGGGAGAGGGGGGAGGGGGGAAGGGAGAGAGAGATAAAGAGATTAGTAGAGAGAGAGAGAGAGACAGACAGACAGAGAGAGAGAGATAGAGATAGAGAGAGACAGAGAGATGGGGATGGTGAAGGGAGAGAGAGATGGGGAGAGAGAAGGGAGAGAGAGATAGAGATATTAGGGGAGAGATAGAGAGAGATAGAGAGAGATAAGACCTTTTATGATTGTATATGGTGTCGTTATGGGTCATATGGCCCCTTATGACACCATATGGTGTTGTTATGGGTCTTATGGTGTCCTAAGGGGTCATATTGTGTCCTATGACCCCTTAGGACACCATATGACCCCTAACAACACAATTTGGTGTCTTAAGGGGTCATATTGTGTCCTACGACCCCTTAGGACACCATATGACCCCTTAAGACACCAAATTGTATCGTTATGGATCATATGGTTTCCTAAGGGGTCATGGGACACCATATGACCCCTAAGGACAACATACGACCCCTTAGGACACCATATGGTGTCGTTAGGGGTCATATGGTGTTCTAAGGGGTCATATTGTGTCCTACAACTCCTCAGGACACCATATGACCCCTTATGACACCATATTGAGTTATTATGGGTCCTATGGTGTCCTAAGGGGTCATATTGTGTCATGCAACCCCTTAGGACACCATATGACCCCTTAAGACACCATATTGGATTGTTATAGGTCCTATGGTGTCCTAAGGGGTCATATTGTATCCTACAACCCCTTAGGACACCATATGACCCTTTAAGACACCATATTGGGTCGTTATGGGTCCTATGGTGTCCTAAGGGGTCATATTGTGTCCTATGACCCCTTAAGACACCAAATTGTGTCATTATGGGTCATATTGTGTCATATGGCCCCTTTAAGACACCATACAACCCCTTAGGACAAAATATGACCCTTTATGACTCTATTCGGTGTCCTTATGGGTCATATGACCCCTTATGATACCATATGGTATCGCTAGGGGTCCTATGGTGTCCTAAGGGGTCATATTATGTCCTATGACCCCTTAGGACACAATACAACCCCTTAAGACACCAAATTAGGTCATTATAGGTCATATGGTGTTCTAAGGGGTCATGGGACACCATATGACCCCTAAGGACAACATACAACCTCTTATGACACCATATGGTGTCATTAGGGGTCATATGGTTTCCTAAGGGGTCATATTGTGTCCTACGATCCCTTACAACACCATATGACCCCTTATGACACCATATTGGGTCATTATGGGTCCTATGGTGTCCTAAGGGATCATATTTTGTCACTTGAGTATGACCACCTATCAGATCTTGAGTATGACTGTCTATCAGATCTTGTACAACCAAGACATGTTTTTACAGTTGTTACTGCAAAGGAATGAAGAGTGATCCGAATATTAGTTGGCATGATGTGTACATGGAAAACAAAAGCTAACACAACCAGTGACAGATGATGACGTGTTCACATATCCTACAGGTTCAGTTGTTGTTGTTGGAACTTGGTTGCGAACATACATGATTAGAAAGAATGGCATAGCTACATTTGAAGACTATGACAGACACAAAACCATTATAATGTATTCACACCTTATTATAGCTACAATTGTCAAGTTGTTGAAGCATCAAGCAAAACCAAAGACCAAAGAGCTATGGACAGTGGCTACTATTGATCATGAAGCAATACTGGATACTCTTGAGCAAAGAGATGACCCTTCAAGCATACTTGAGTAGTAGGTCTTTAATGGTGCCTTATTTTTTTTATCATGCATTTCATTTCAAACAATGATCATTAAACCTTAATGTTCAAGTTTGTTACATGTATATTAAGGATGTGTTAAAAATGCAGGTCTATTGATGAACATTTTTTTTTTGCAACACATTTTTTGCATGCACATAGCGGGTACACTCGATATAATTGGAAGGGACACATTGTTGCAACATGACTTATTATCATGAATTTGATGAGCTTTACGATTTTTGTTATTAGACAACACTATTTGACAATTTTGATGATATAATTATCACAAACCTTTATGCTCATGTAGGTCTTTTTTGATGATATACAATAGTATCACATTATGATTTTTTGCGTCAACATAGTGGCTTTTGTTGATATAATTAGAAGGGATGTATTTTTATGGTATATAATCCCACATTTTTATTTATTATCATGTATTTCAGTTGAAGTGATTATCATAAAGCCTTTATGTTCATCCATGCATTTTATGTGTAGACTAGCAATTCTTAAAAATACAAGTTCATGCTAGATCATTCGCCATTGACAAGACCCTCTCTTGGTGATGGTATATATTCCTTTGTGCATTAATGAGATTAAATTTTGTGAATAAAAACTAAGTCAAGTGAATGTATTGCTATTTAGAAATGAGAATATCTACCATCATCTTCAACCATGTAGATAAATGCAGTGAGAAGGGCTTTAATCAACATGCGTCTTTCTTCAAAGTTATGCTTGTACACTTTGCAGAGAAATGGGTAAGTTTTGTAATTATACAATCTTGTACGTCTTAAAAATGTTTCAAATGATCTATTTATAATTTGACAAAATAATTTGTATTAAGTGTTATAATTTGTTTCTTGTAGCACATTCATTCCACATAAAAAGGTTACTTATTTTGGTCTTCATTTATATGTAGGCATTGTTGTACGTAAGCTTTTCTCTTAGGACATGAGGATGTCTAATGCATATGAAGTGGGATGTTGTATTTGTATATGGATGTGAATTGATGTAACTTTGTTATGATAATATACAATGTCCATGAGAAAATTGGTTTAGTTATATTGATGATATACAATGTATCTATACATGAGTACATTGGTGTAGTTGTATTGATAATGAAAAAAAATCATGTTTTCATATCCCTTCATGGATGTCACATGCAAGTGTAATGGTAATTATGTGTATACAATACATGGAAGTATTGATGATCATTATGTGTCTACAATGTAATGCTTGTTTATCTATATTTTTTATTGAATGAGACTGACAATTTTTTTGCCAACTTTGCAAAAAATGTTGCCCTAATAAAACTTGAGGGAAAATTGAAAAACTGAGATAGGCTTTTGTAGGGACCCCTCTTGTGGACCTGTAGGTTAAAATGGATTGTTCACAGGTGCCATGGATTCTAAGTTAGGGTCCATCAAAGTTTGATAATTTTTAGCACTTAGGGTGCTCAAGGGACGACACCAGTAGGGTATGACCCCGAGCATTCAACTGAGTGGGGGGAAAAAATAGGAGCATGCATAGGGTAATAATTCCTAACTGGACATATCAGAGCTGACGGTTCGTTATCACGATGAGCAGAATGAGAAATTGGCCACGCGACAACATTCGATTGAATGAGACTGACAAATTTTTTGCCAACCAAAAAAATGCTGCCCTAATAAAACCGTAGGGAAACATGAAAAAATGAGATAGTATTTTGTAGGGACCCTTCTCGTGGACCCATAGGTTCAAACAAATCATTTGCAGGTGCCACA
Source organism: Cryptomeria japonica (assembly GCF_030272615.1). NCBI lineage: Eukaryota > Viridiplantae > Streptophyta > Pinopsida > Cupressales > Cupressaceae > Cryptomeria > Cryptomeria japonica. The sequence continues at coordinate 576,771,846 of NC_081408.1, read as the reverse complement.
AATTTTGAGTTAGGGCCCATCAAAGTTTGACAATTTTTAGCACTTAGGGTGCTCAAGGGACGACGCTGGTAAAGTATGACCCTGAGCATTTGACCGAGTGGGGCAAAAAATAGGAGCATGCATAGGGTAATAATTACTAACTGGACATGTCAGAGCCGATGTTTCGTTATCACAACGAGCAGAATGAGAAATTGGCCATGCGACAACATTTGATTGAATGAGACTGATGATTTTTTCACCAACCAAAAAAATGCTTCCCTAATAAAACCTAAGGGAAAATTGAAAAACTAAGATATGATTTTGTAGGGACCCCTCTCATGGACTCATAGGTTCAAATGAATTGTTTGCAGGTGCCATGGATTCTGAGTTAGGGCCTGTCAAAGTTTGACATTTTTTAGCACTTAGGGTGGTCAAGGGATGATGCTGATAGGGTATGACCCCGAGCGTTTGACCAGGTGAGGGGACAAAATAGGAGCATGCATAGGGTAATAATGCCTAACTAGACATGTCGGAGCTAATGGTTCATTATCACGATGAGCAGAACGAGAAATTGGCCATGTGACAACATTAGATTGAATGAGACTAACGATTTTTTTTCCAATCACAAAAATGCTGCCCAAATAAAACCTAAGGGAAAATTGAAAAACCGAGATATGATTTTGGAGGGACCCCTCTTGTGGACCCATAGGTTCAAATAGATCATTTGCAAGTGCCACAGATTTTGAGTTAGGGCCCGTCAAAGTTTGACAATTTTCAGCACTTAGGGTGCTCAAGGGACGACACCGATAGGATTTGACCCCGAACGTTTGACCGAGAGTGGGAGAAAAATAGGAGCATGTATATGGTAATAATGAATAACTGGACATGTCAGAGCTGACAGTTTGTTATCATGATGAGCAGAACGAGAAATTGGCCATGCGACAACATTCGATTGAATAAGACTGGCGATTTTTTTGCCAACCGAAAAATGCAGCCCTATTAAAACCATAGTGAAACTTGAAAAACCAAGAAAGGATTTTGTAGCAACCCCTCTCATGGACTCATAGGTTCAAATAGATCATTCGTAGGTTCCACAGAATCTAAGTTAGGGCCCATCAAAGTTTGACAATTTTTAGCACTTAGGGTGCTCAAGGGATGACACCGATAGGATATGACCCCGAGCATTCGACTAAGTGGGGGGGAGAAATAGGAGTATGCATAGGGTAATAATGCCTAACTGGACATGTTAGAGCTGACGGTTCATTATTATGACAAGTAGAATGAGAAATTGGCCACACGACAACATTCGATTGAATGAGACTGACAATTTTGTTGCCAACCGAGAAAAATGCTTCCCTAATAAAACCATAGGAAAACTTGAAAAACCAAGATAGGATTTTGTAGGGACCCCTCTTGTGGACTCATAGGTTCAAATAGATCATTCAAAGGTGCCACGGATTCTGAGTTAGGGCCCATCAAAGTTTGACAATTTTTAGCACTTAGGGTGCTTAAGGGACGACGCTGGTAGGGTATGACCCCAAATGTTCGACCAAGTTGGGGGCCAAAATAGGAGCATGCATAGGGTAATAATGCCTAACTAGATATGTCATAGCTAACGGTTCATTATCACGATGAGAAGAATGAGAAATTGGCCACGCGACAACATTCGATTGAATGAGACTGACGATTTTTTTGCCAACTGAAAAAATGCTGCCCTAATAAAACTGTAGGGAAACTTGAAAAACTAAGATAGGATTTTGTAGGGACCCCTCTCATGGACCCATATGTTCAAACAGATCATTCGTAGGTGCCATGGATTCTGAGTTAGGGCCCATTAAAGTTTGACAATTTTTAGCACTTAGGGTGCTCAAGGGACAACACCGGTAGGGTATGACCCCGAGCGTTCGACCAAGTGGGGGGGGAATAGGAGCATGCATAGGGAAATAATTCCTAAATGGACATGTCAGAGCTGATGGTTTGTTATCATGATGAACAAAATGAGAAATTGGCCACGCGACAACATTCGATTGAATGAGACTAACGATTTTTTTGCCAACCGAAAAAATGTTGCCCTAATAAAACTGTAGGGAAACTTGAAAAACCGAGATAGAATTTTGTAGGGACCCCTCTCATGGACCCATAGGTTCAAACAAATCATTCACAGGTGTCACAAATTTTGAGTTAGGGCCCATCAAAGTTTGACAATTTTTAGCACTTAGGGTGCTCAAGGGACCGTTTGCAGGTGTCGGTAGGGTATGACCTAGAGTGTTCGACCGAGTGGGGGGCCAAATTAGGAGCATGTATAGGGCAATAATGAATTGTATTTTATTGTTCATTAAATGAATTATATTTTTCATTAAATGAATTGTATTATATTGTTCATTAAATGAATTGTATTGTTCATTATACAAACAATACTTATGATGAAATGAAATGAATTGTATTCTTCATTAAATAACCATTATTAACCATTGATAATTATTGGAATGAAGATTAAATATTTCCATGATAACATCATGCATAGATGAGAAACAATTTATATGATCAAATATCAACTTCTGTATATATGAAAATGTCAGATGATTACAAATGTATGTCCATACACAAATATGACATAAACACCAACTCAAACAAAATGTATGTCTATATATGTGAATGTATGTCCATATACAAAATATACATGCCAACTAGACATGTAAGCATCCCAAAACTATCTATAACATCCTAAGTTGCAGATGGATCATCAAAATTGATCCTCTTCGCAACATTGCTCGGCTCTGAAGGATCCTACACAAGAAAAAACAAACCATAATTAATATTAGTTATATTATATAACTCACATTAAAAAAATTAACATAAAATGAACTATAATGGAACTATTCTTGTTTACCTCATCTCCACATTTTCTCTTTGGCTTTGTAGGACTCTTGATGCATGTCTTCGGTAGAGGAGGTATGTTTTCAATATTTTCATACACAACCTACATATGTTCATAAACATGACATTGATACAAGTTAGCATATAATTGCCACTGATAATAACAAATTATATCTACTAAAAACAAAATAAAATAAACACACATGTACTCGAGGCATCTCTTCTTCTTCTTCTTCATCTTCAGGTATACTAGGTTTAGTCAACAAGGATGTGAAGCCAAGAATTCTCTATACATATACACAACAAGTATATGAAACTATCAATCTATGTCTAGACATGTATAAAAACTATAAGTTATTTAAACTATTCATTAAATTATATTTGCATTCAATTACCTTTCCCTTGTCTCCAATTGCACTACCAGATCCTAAATCACATTGCCATGTACTCGTGCTTCTTGTGCCCTACAAGAGTAAAATAAGATATACATGCAAGTTACTACATAATCTAATTAGTACCAATATAAATGATGAGCATGTATGTACAATAAAATACAAATGACTAGGTGCAATAATACATGTATCATCAAGCTATCAAGGCCAAATGAAATGGTTGTCAAGGTCCCCTCCCGAATCTGTGTCAACTCCACCTCGGTCATCAACTGTTAAATAGACCATGTAAATAAAAATTATTACTTAATATTATCTAGATTATAAATATTTATTTAAAATATAGCATGAACTGTTAAAATACAAATCTTACCACTACATCATCAATGTATGATGACAGTGCCTCCTCGCCTCTAGCATGCGAGGACTCCCCAGGGTATCCTCTAGTCTATGTCATAACATCTGGTGCATCATGCATCTCATGCACCTCATAACTTGCACTGCCTGCAGGAGGATCAACAGGTTGTCTAACTAGACCCAAGCATACATGCCCACGCATGACACAACTATGGGGCACGCAAATGTGTGGAGCTGAGGATGACATGTCAGTGCCACCAGATGCACCGCTACCATCAAAAGTAGGCTGAGCTACTGATCCATCCCGAGAAACCAAAAGGCTACTCAAAGAGTGAATAGCCGATATGGTCCATGATGCCGCCTCACAAATGATATCTGGATGCTGCACTAGAGGTGGGGGATCAACATGAGGAGGGGGGACATATGGGCCTTGGACTACTCTGACTGCCCCAGGTCTATTTTGGGGCATATCTAAACCCACACCCTGGAAAGGTTGGATGTCAAAGTAGTTCACATGTTTTCCTAAAACAAATGTAGCATACAATTTTTTTATGAAGTATAAGGGGACATCAAGATTTTTATTGGGTGGTTTGTCAAACACCATCCACCAATGATCCCAAAAGTTTTTCACAATACCATCATTTGTGCACCATTTAATAGAAAGTTTTATTTTTCTGGGGTCTACGAGTTGACAAGTGTGGGGATTCACAAACAATGAGGCGATATCAGCTTTGGATATCTTGAGATCCTTGATCTCCTTATAGGACAAGCCATCTACATATTGTTCCCTCATCGAATCTCACCACAAAAGGGAAGCATTGTGCTCCTCAGTCATGGTTTCCATACTCTTTATGATCGACGTGAGAGGATCAAACATTGGGTTTAGGCAAGGGATCCTACAATATACATCTACAATCCCCCTCAATTCATTCAAATTTTGTGCAATTAAATCCTGAATTGATGGGGGATTTGGCAAAGGAGGGTTTGGTTATTGCAGTTGTGTTTGATCAATGTTTTCATAGTTATCCCCCATTTTTAACCTAATTGAATATAAACAATCTAATTTAGTTAAC